>NC_090654.1:24145416-24518749 GCF_040937935.1 Hyperolius riggenbachi
GTGCCCAGTATATGGAGCCAGGGGGTATATGTGCCCAGTATATGGAGCCAGGGGGTATATGTGCCCAGTATAGAGCTAGTATAGTGCCCAGTATATAGGTAGCATAGTGCCCAGTATATAGGTAGCATAGAGCCCAGTATATAGGTAGCATAGAGCCCAGTATATAGGTAGCATAGTGCTAGTATAGTGCCCAGTATATAGGTAGAATAGTGCCCAGTATATAGGTAGCATAGTGCCCATTATATAGGTAGTATAGTGCCCATTATATAGGTAGCATAGTGCCCAGTAGATAGGTAGTATAGTGCCCATTATATAGGTAGCATAGTGCCCAGTATATAGGTAGCATAGAGCCCAGTATATAGGTAGCATAGAGCCCAGTATATAGGTAGCATAGTGCCCAGTATATAGGTAGTACTACCAGTATATAGGTAGTATAGTGCCCATTATATAGGTAGTATAGTGCCCATTATATAGGTAGCATAGTGCCCATTATATAGGTAGCATAGAGCCCAGTATATAGGTAGCATAGTGCCCAGTATAGTGTTAGCATAGTGCCCAGTATATAGGTAGCATAGTGCCCAGTATATAGGTAGCATAGCGCCCAGTATATAGGTAGCATAGTGCCCAGTATAGTGTTAGCATAGTGCCCAGTATATAGGTAGCATAGTGTCCAGTATATAGGTAGCATAGTGCCCAGTATATAGGTAGCATAGTGCCCATTATATAGGTAGTATAGTGCCCATTATATAGGTAGCATAGTGCCCAGTAGATAGGTAGTATAGTGCCCATTATATAGGTAGCATAGTGCCCAGTATATAGGTAGCATAGAGCCCAGTATATAGGTAGCATAGAGCCCAGTATATAGGTAGCATAGTGCCCAGTATATAGGTAGTACTACCAGTATATAGGTAGTATAGTGCCCATTATATAGGTAGTATAGTGCCCATTATATAGGTAGCATAGTGCCCATTATATAGGTAGCATAGAGCCCAGTATATAGGTAGCATAGTGCCCAGTATAGTGTTAGCATAGTGCCCAGTATATAGGTAGCATAGTGCCCAGTATATAGGTAGCATAGTGCCCAGTATATAGGTAGCATAGTGCCCAGTATATAGGTAGCATAGTGCCCAGTATATAGGTAGCATAGTGCCCATTATATAGGTAGTATAGTGCCCAGTATGTAGTATAGTGCCCAGTATACAGCAGTATACAGTAACTATGCTCCAGTCCCCCAGCCCCAGTGCCCCGCCCAAATTTACTCATTAGCCCCACAAATAATCCATTCCTACCTACCGGACTGGTATCTGCTCTGGCTGCCCTCAGTGCCCTGGACTCTGCAATACGTTATTGCCGCGGCGGCGGCTGCTCCTGCAGCCTGCAGACAGGGGCTCGCTCAGTGTCCTCCTGGTCGGCTCTTCAGGTCGGGCTGCCCGGCTTCCGCGGTGAGCGCTCTGCGGCGCATCATGCATATGACGTCAATCGTGACGTCAGTCGCAGAGCGCAGCAGCCGGGCAGAGGAGAGAAATGATGCCGTGGATGCGCTCCACAGTCACACACAGGAAGGAAGCGCAGGCTGAGGTCAGTGAGAGATCGGCGGCGGTGGCCGCAGGCGCAGTAGAGGGCAGAGCAGACAGTGAATACATTATATTAAATTAGGCCGGCTCTGAGTGGCGGCGCGCGGGGCCTGGGGCGATTGCCCCACTTGCCCCCCCCCCCCAAAGGCCGGCTCTGCTCCTGCCTCTCGCTGCACCGGCTCCTAGGAGCAGCCAGCAGTGACGTCACAATCCTTCTGCCTGGCGCCCCCCCAATTTGTCTTTCATCGGCGCCCCGTTCAGCAGAACCGGCTGAACGGGGCTAGAAACGGCCCTGGTTATTGGGGACTGGAGAGTCCCCATAACCAATCATTGTACTGCAGAGCCGGGGTGTGTGCACGCGCGCGGGTCGCGGGGGCGCGCGATCGCGCGCTGCACATTTGTTTACATTACATTGTTTTGAATGAAGACGGCTTCTGTTTAAAGCCGTCTTCATTATACTCGCAATCGGCGAGGCTAATTGGATTTAGGAACGCTCGTTCCTAACATCCAATTAGTCACCTGCTGTGCGGGCTGGCTGGAGTGTGCGCGAGAGTTCCCCGCCCACTCCCAGCCAGTAAATAAACAAGTGCGCCTTTCTCCGTCCCTGGGGGTGAAGCGGTGCGCAGAGGGACGGAGAAATTTAGCACTGGGGGGGGGGTGAAGTGGTTAAGGGCTGGTTCAGACGGACGTTTGTGCAGCTTTTACTGCCAGCGTTCTGAGCTTGGCGTTAAACGCTCCCATTCAAGTGAATGGGAGCGTTTGTACCAAGCTTTTACGCGCGTTTACACGAACGCGGCGTTCGGGTCCCGATTTTCACTGGCGTTCAAGGAGCGCCTGGAAGCTACATGTTGCTTCCAGGGGCGGTTAACTGCGACGGGTAATGTTCCCCTAGGGGGAAGAAAAAACGCGACCGCATCCGAACGCAATGCAAACGCTGCTGAAAGCCGGAACGCATTGCCGCCGCGATGCCAACAAACGCGACGCCTCCAAACGTCCGTCTGAACCAGCCCTTACTCACCCTTTTTCTCCAATGGTGGTAGGGTTGCAGCGTTCTGTATCCCTACATCTCACTTACCATCTTTCTTTCTCAGAGAACAATGTGGCTGGTATGTGCAGCTAATACACTGATCGATAACCCGAAGGATGGTCTAATACTTCAGTGGCTCACAGCGGCTCATATACATGCAGATACATAGAGATACAAAGGGAAATAATCAAATATGCATCTGGTAGATAGAAATATACGTAAACAGAGCAGGTTAGGCAAAAAAACAAAACTGGTCAGAGGATAAACCATTCAGATCAATTAGGTTCTCACCGGCAGCAGGTTGATTAGATGGATCTAAGATTCTGTAGCGCCACCTATTATAGGCGCAAGGACTCAAATAGGCCTTTAGATAGTTAATTTAATAGTTAATATGATCTGGCCAGGCATACACAAGTAAATCACAGTCTCAGTAAACCGTTAGTTAGACTAATTTGCTAAATAGATATTGGAGCCAGTAGTTAGATCATGGGTCAGGCAGGGGTCAGGCAGTCAGGCAGTTAGGCTGATAACCAGTTAAAGGGGTTCTTTCGCGAAAAAAGTAGGCAGTTAAAAAATGTGACAGATGACAGGTTTTGGGCCAGTCCATCTTTTTAAGGGGGATTCTCAGGGCTTTCTTTGTTTTCAACAGCATTTCCTGAACAACAGTTGCAAAATCTAACTGACATAATAGTGTGCAAGTGATTAGGGAGGCCGGCTGGTATCTTGCTATTTTGGCAGTTAAACTGCTGTTCAGGAAATGCTGTTGAAAACAAAGAAAGCCCTGAGAATCCCCCTTAAAAAGATGGACTGGCCCAAAACCTGTCATCTGTCACATTTTTTAACTGCCTACTTTTTTCGCGAAAGAACCCCTTTAAGAAATGCAGAAGATTTGAAACCAAAAGTGCAAAGTCCATTAGGTAGTTTCTAGCTGCAGATGAACTTTTATTAACCTGCCTGGCGTTCTATTAAGATCGCCAGGCAGGCTGCGGGAGGGTTTTTTTTTAATAAAAAAAAAACTATTTCATGCAGCCAACTGAAAGTTGGCTGCATGAAAGCCCACTAGAGGGCGCTCCGGAGGCGTTCTTCCGATCGCCTCCGGCGCCCAGAATAAACAAGGAAGGCCGCAATGAGCGGCCTTCCTTGTTTTGCTTACATCGTCGCCATAGCGACGAGCGGAGTGACGTCATCGACGTCAGCCGACGTCCTGACGTCAGCCGCCTCCGATCCAGCCCTTAGCGCTGGCCGGAACTTTTTGTTCCGGCTACGCTGGGCTCAGGCGGCTGGGGGGACCCTCTTTCGCCGCTGCTCGCGGCGGATCGCCGCAGAGCGGCGGCGATCAGGCAGCACACGCGGCTGGCAAAGTGCCGGCTGCGTGTGCTGCTTTTTATTTGAGCCAAATCGGCCCAGCAGGGCCTGAGCGGCAGGCTCCGGCGGTACTGGACGAGCTGAGCTCGTCCAGACCGCCCAGCAGGTTAAGCAGTTAATAAGCAGTTAGCAGTTAGTTTTCAGACAGCAGTAGACAGTAGTTAGGTGGCCATATAGATATATAGGTTAAGGTAGGTATACAGGTAGGTATACAGTTCGGCATGTACAAATTACTAAGCAATAGCAGGATAGATAGCAAATAAGGTAGCAGGTAGCAGGTCGGCAGGACGGTAGGGTGATAAATAGGGCGATATACATGAATGGAGGCCGGGGGCGCTACCAACAGCAATCTGGTCCGGGACCAGTCTAGGGCTAGTTCATGATCCGGGCTCTGGAGTCTGCCGCCTCACGCCTCTCACCGTTTCTGTGGGAGCTGAGAGCAGGACAAGTGCCGAGCAATGTCTCTGTCTCTTCTGGTGTCGGCAGTATCTGCAGTCATGTGGGAGTCATGTGGCTCAGTCATGTGGAGTAGTCACACTCACATGACCTGCTCTTTCCCATAGCCGCCGCCGCCGGACACCGCTACAACCCAATCTACCTCCTCCAGGCTCCTTCCGCCGGCCTCTCTCCTGGCTACTCGGATGCAAGCAGGCAGGCCGTCACAGACACGGAAAACCTCCACCACTCCAGCGCGCACGTGTCCTCCTGTACTCCAACCGCTCTGTCAGACAGCAAGGTGGGCGGCACCGGACGTCCAGGTATCAGATCACTCCTCCCTCATCCTTCTAGTTTCTAAAGAGGCACAGCCTCAGGTCATTCATAATCCTGTTTGTCCTGTACCTCGATCAGATGGTGTGCAGGAGGACCAGAGGTGGAAGGGGTGACCCTATGATCCTTTCCGCAGTGCTAATGACTCTTTGAAGTTTGAGAATGCCGCTTGCGGATGCACCTGCCTACCAGACCACAATGGAGGAGCATAGGATAGACTCGATGGTGGTTGTATAGAAACAGTTCAACAGTTCCTGCGGCACACTAAACTTCCTCAGTTGTCTCAGGAAGAACAGTCTTTGCTGTGCCTTCTTCTGGATTATGCTTGAGTTCTCCCTTCACCACAGGTCATCTGTGATGGTAGTGACCAAGAAACAGGCACTCGACACTCTGGGGACATCGAAACCCTCTATGGATAAAGGGGTAGGTAAGGGAGGGCGCTTCCTGAAGTCCACAACTAGTTCCATGGTTTTTGCAGCACTTAGTATAAGCTTATTTTTCTTGCACCATTTGCAGATTCACTCAGCCTTGTTACGGTGTGATTGCTCACCGTCCCTGCCAATGATGCATAGGATTAGGGTATCATCCACAAATTTGATAGCTTTAACTGAGTTGGTTGTTGAGTTGTTCGTGTACAGGGAGAACATGAACTGTGACAGAACACACCCTTGCGGAGCATGGGCGTCCGCACATACGGCAAAACCGGGCATCTGCCCGAGCCTGGCCGCCCGCTGCCCCCCCTGGCCGCGTGCCCGTGCAGCCAGAAGGAGGGGTCCAGCGCAGAGAAGAGAGAGAGCTATGGGCACAGTGGGGAAGGGCGGACGTCTCCCCCCCCCTTCCCTCACCTTAGGGGGCTCTCTCTCCCTCGCTGTCCCCTCCGGAATGAAGTGTGCAGTGGCTGGGCAGTGGGCGGAACTTACCTCGTCTCGCTCCTGTGCCGGAAGTTCTGGTGCCGCACTCTGGTCTGGATCAGACCAGAGTAGCGGCTAATCCATCCGGCGCGTGCGACGAGAGGAGGTAAGTTCCGCCCGCTGCCAGCCGCTGCACACTTCATTCCGGACTCCGGAGGGGAGAGCGAGAGAGGAAGGGAGAGCCCTCTAAGGTGAGTGCCCATAGCTCTCCCTCTTCTCTGCGCTGCTCCCCTGCTGCTGGGGCACACATGGCAACTTTTTCTGGGGACATATACCCCCTACCTACATATACTGGGACATATACCCCCTGCCTACATATACTGGGACACATACCCCCTGCCTACATATACTGGGACATCAACCCCCTGCCTACATATACTGGGACATATACCCCCTGCCTACATATACTGGGACATATACCCCCTGCCTACATATACTGGGACATATACCCCTGCCTACATATACTGGGACATATCCCCCTGCCTACATATACTGGGACATATACCCCCTGCCTACATATACTGGGACATATACCCCTGCCTACATATACTGGGACATATACCCCTGTCTACATATACTGGGACATATACCCCTGCCTACATATACTGGGACATATCCCCCTGGCTACATATACTGGGACATATCCCCCTGGCTACATATACTGGGACATATACCCCTGCCTACATATACTGGGACATATACCCCTGCCTACATATACTGGGACATATACCCCTTCCTACATATACTGGGACATATCCCCCTGGCTACTTTTTCTGGGGACATATACCCCTGCCTACATATACTGGGACATATCCCCCTGGCTACATATACTGGGACATATCCCCCTGCCTACATATACTGGGACATATACCCCCTGCCTACATATACTGGGACATATACCGCTGCCTACATATACTGGGACATATACCCCTGCCTACATATACTGGGACATATCCCCCTGGCTACATATACTGGGACATATACCCCTGCCTACATATACTGGGACATATACTCCTGCCTACATTTACTGGGACATATCCCCCTGGCCACATATACTGGGACATATACCCCTGCCTACATATACTGGGACATATACCCCCTGCCTACATATACTGGGACATATACCCCTGCCTACATATACTGGGACATATACCCCTGCCTACATATACTGGGGACATATACCCCTGCCTACATATACTGGGCACATAGACCCCTGCCTACATATACTGGGCACATATACCCCTGACTACATATACTGGGCACATATACCCCTGGCTACCTGTTCTGGGGACATCTCTACCCCTGGCTACCAGTTCTGGGGACATCTATACCGCTGGCCACCTATTCTGGGGACACCTACAGACCTGGGGCTACCTATTTTTGGGGAACCACTGCTGTCAGATTGAGTGTATTTTGGGGAACTGCTGCCAGGTGAGAGGTGTCTACATATTAAGGGGGCATTCCGCCTATTTATGTGAAAAGCTGTCTGTTTATGTGCCTCATGACTGCTGAATTTGTCTTGTTGCGGGCCTCATGGTTACTGACTTTGTCTTGTTGGGGGCCTCATGATTTGTTGGGGGCCTCAAGATTGCTGAATTTGTCTTGTTGGGGGCCTCATGATTGCTGAATTTGTCTTGTTGGGGGCCTCATGATTGCTGAATTTGTCTTGTTGGGGGCCTCATGATTGCTGAATTTGTCTTGTTGGGGGCCTCATGATTGCTGAATTTGTCTTGTTGGGGGTCACATGATTGCTAACTGCGAGACTATGGAAAGAGCTGAATCATCATCATATGAGACAATAGCATTAAACCTACTTTTTCCGCTTTTTAAAACAGAAAATGAAACTGGGAGGTTCTAAAAAAAATTAATTATTTTTTTAGGAGTACGATGGATGAAATTGTTTATCTTCACAGTTTATTTTCAACTTAATTTTCCATAATGTTCATGTATGAGTTAAAACGTTTGAATTTAGTTTAAATTGCTGTTGGCACTTTGTGATAGTAAAGTGACTTTGCAGTTTGGACACTCGACCTCCAAAAGGTTCGCCACCACTGTCCTAATCTAATGTCCCACCATTGCTTAGTTCATGTAAACTTGTCTTCACCCACGACCACACCCACATTCTGGTTCATGACCACACCCATTTTTCGGCCGTAGCTCCAATTTTTGGCGCGCGTACCACACAGCACCAACCCAGATTTGCGGCGCAGCGCGCTGCGCGCTCCGCCCCGCTTTTTGCTCCCCACTTTTTGCCCCCCCCCCCTGGAAAATTTTCTGCGGACGCCCATGTTGCGGAGCACCCGAGTTAGTAGTCATTTCATAAGAGGAGCAGCTGCCGAGCTTGACTTGTTGCATCCTGTTTGTGAGATAGTCCTTAATCCATGCCGAGGGAGATCAAGTCCGAGTTGTGTCGGGTTGTTGTACAGGATTGCAGGGCAGATGGAATTAAAGGCAGAAATGAAATCAAGGAGGAGGATCCAGGCATAGGTGACCGGTCAGTCCAGGTGTTCCATGATATGGGCCAGACTTATATTGATGGCATCCTCGACAAGACCTACATATTTGCCCAGTATGTGAATTGGAGGGGGTCCAGGAGAGAATCGTGATGCCCTTCTGGTAGGTGAGGTCCAGCCCCTCTAAGATTTTCATGATGGCGGAGGTTAGGGCAATGTGCCTGTAGTTGTTGAGATCAGTCTTCCCAGGCTTCTTGGGCATCAGGATGATAGTTGATGACTTGAGGCATGAGAGAATTCTGCCCTCCACTAGTGATTTGTTGAAAAGGGAGGTGAGGACAGGGGCCATCTGGGCTGCGCAGGTTCTCAGGCAGATTGATGACACTCCGCCTGAGCTTTCCTGGGGTTAAGATTCCGGAGGTGTTTCGGGACCTCGGCCTCCAGGACTGCAAATGGTGCTGAGGAGATTTGGGCAGGCTGGGGGGGAGGGGGAAGCCCTTCATGTGGGTTCCTCCGGGGGGGGGGGGGAAGGGGTGTTCCCTCAAATCTGCAGTAAAACCTGTTGAGTTCCTCAGCAAGTTTCCTGCTAGGTGGAGCATGTTGAGGGGGGCTTTAAAGTTGGTGGTATCTATGAGACCATTCCATACATCCCATGGGTTGTTGGAATGGAGGCTCTGGCTCAAACTGTCTGAGTAGGCCTGTTTTGCTGCTTTTAATTCCTGATATAGGGTGTTCCTGGCTTCCCTGAATTCCTCTGGGGTGCCAGATTTGTGGGCTACCTCTTTGACTCTCCGGAACCACCGCAGCTTGTTGTTGGGGAAGACTTTGAAGGTTTTTGTAGGAATGCGGGACTCCTCACAGAAACGAGTATAAGAGGTGACATTCTTTGCCCATTCATCCAGGCAGGGTGCCTCCAAGGCTGACCAGTCCGTGCAGTCAAAGCAGGCCTGAAGCCACCGCTTGGCCTCTTCTGTCCATATTTTGATAGACCTGAGGATAGGCTTAGTGGTCATCGAGCTGCCATCTATAGGTAGGGATCAGGTGGATAAGGCAGTGGTCGGAGTTGCCCACTGCCCAGAGCAGCCCATCTTTATATGCGTCCTTGAGCACCGTGTAGCAGTAATCCAGGGTGCTCTCCTGCATGGTGGGGCATGTAATATGCTGTCTGTATTGAGGCGCACCCGCAAGATTGAGATGGTGCCCGCAAGGTCAGCCAATGGTCACACACCACTCCTGCTTCCTTCACCAACTGAAGAAGAGTATGGCCTAGGGGCTTCTGATATGTTTTTGCACCATCACTATTGAATCGCCACCACTGCTTCTTCAGTTGACTCCCCTCAGGGCGAAGGTTTTGAGCCATCTCCACCAGGCACATGAACTCTTTTTTTACCCACTGAGTTTTGTACCCTGGTCTCCTGTTCTCCGAGGCAGAGCCCTTAACCAGTACAGATGGCACGAACCTCCGATTTTAGGTTTGCGAACCTCGAATGCAAACTTCCGCAAAAGTTCGGGTTTGCGCAAACTTTGCGAACCGCAATAGACTTCAATGGGCAGGCAAACTTTCAAAACTATAAACACTAACTATGGCCACAAAAGTGATGGAAAAGATGTTTCATGGGGTCTAACACCTGGAGGGGGGCATGGCGGAGTGGGATACATGCCAAAAGTCCCGGGGAAAAAAATCAGGATTTGATGCACAGCAGCGTTTTATGGGCAGAAATCACATTGCACGGTAAATTGGAGGCATAAAGTGCTTTAAAACATCTTGCGTTTGTATACATCAATCAGGTAGTGTAATTAGTGTACTGCTTCACACTGACAGACCAAACTCACTGTTTAAAGCACAGCAAACAGCTGTGTAGTGATGGCTGTGCTAGACTGGTGCTCACCATGGTGAGAGTGCAGGCGATGGTGGTTTTCAAGCCCATATGGTCGCTGGGCTGAGGTAGCTCAATGATAGAACAACAGTGACTGTCCAGATGATCGAATCTTGGGTGTGCCCCCCAACACACTCATATAGGTCATTGCTTCATTGTGATACACAAGCCCCTTCACTGTAGCAAGGTAACAATCACGAAGGGGAATTGACACATGTGCAGGCCTTTTGTTTTGTTGTTGAAGCCACAGTGCAGCCAGAAAAATTAGGCAGGCATGTACACGCACCAGAAAAAAATATTATTGTTTTTGTTAGCGGCCGCTGCTAGCAGCTGCTAGCAGCGGCCTTAAAAATTCAGGAATCCACCTGGAGTCCTGGACCCTGTTGGTGGTGGCGGAGAAGGCATTCAAGCGGCCTGCAGGCAGAGATGCTGTGTGGGGACCGACTTAGTGGGGCAGGCAGTCACACGGCGTGCAGGCCAAGTTGCTGTGTGTGGGGACTGAGTTAGTCTTCGGGCAGGCCTGACCGTGCTTTGCAGACCAGGCATCCATGGTCAGATGGGCCCTTGACCCAACGCTGTGTGCCAGAGATTACACCACTTGCCTTTCAACATCACTGTACAGTTTGGGTATTGCCTTTTTTGAGAAATAATTGCGGCCTGGTAACTTCCACTACGGTGTGTGGCTTTGCTTTTGTGTGCTGCTTTTCCTCAGATGGTCATCCCATTGCAGTTTGTGCTTTTTCATCAAGTGCCTTCGTAAGGAACTTGACCCTACGCGGGTCTTGGTCTTTCCACAGCTCAATTTTTGGTGGCAGAGAGTACAGATGGCATTGCTCTCATCTGAGGCAGACACACAAAAACATTTCCACACCATTGAGCCTTGGGATGATGGCACTTTGGTGGTGGCGGCTGACTGAGTGTTAAGTGGGTTGCCAGAATCAGAGTAGGAGGAGGAAGATATGTCACGGTTCCGTGCGGAACCTGAGGAAGATGAGGTGTTCTGTGTTAAATAGTCAACTACGTCCTGACAATCTTGAGGGTGGATGGCACGTGCCTTTTGAACACTGTACTTTGGTCCAGGGCCGCACGAAATCATGACAGCATGACCTCGAACAGACCTGCTGGGTGGCCTGCCTCTGGCTCTGCCTCTTCCTGTTTTGTCCATATTGAAGGGGATGAAGTGAAAGGTATGCACTGACTTAACTAATACAATGTGCAGTCACCCAGGTGCAGTGAAAGGTATACACTGACTGCTGGTATAACAATGTGCAGTCACACAGGTACAGTGAAAAGGTATGCAGCGACTGCTGATATGGTATAACAATGTGGAGTCACACAGGTGCAGTGAAAAGGTATGCAGTGACTGGTATATAAAACTATGTGCTGTCACACAGGTGCAGTGAAAGGTATGCACGGACTGGTATCAATACAATGTGCAGCTGTCACACACAGAGGTACAATTAACAGGTATGCAGTGACTGGTATATAAAACTGCGTGCTGTCACACAGCTGCAGTGAACACAGGTATGCCCAGACTGGTATTACAAATGTGCGGCTGTCACACACACAGGTACAGTGAACAGGTATGCAGTGACTGGTATATAAAACTGCGTGCTGTCACACAGCTGCAGTGAACACAGGTATGCCCAGACTGGTATTACAAATGTGCAGTTGTCATACACACAGGTGCAGTGAAAAGGTAAGCACTGAATGTGCTGGGCCTGGCACAGTATAGTAATTAGCAAGGGCCAGCCGTGACTGACAGGGCTGTATATGCAAGTGTCAGAGTGGGCCACAAAAAAAAAAAAAAGAAATCACAAGAACATTAGCTCTCAAAAGAGCTGTTTTGGGGTACTTTTTAGCAATAAGTATCAGCAAGGAGCAAGCTAACAAGCCTAACAAGAGCCTAACTAAGCTTTCCCTATCTCATCTCCAATGTCTCTCCCTTCTCTCCCTAATATCAGCAGCACACAGAGTGAGAACATGGCCGACGCTGCTGCCTTTTATAAAGGTGTGTGTGTGTGGGTGGGTGTGGGGGGGGGGGGGGGGGGGCTCCAGGAGGGAGTGCAGCTAGATTGGCTGCCTTGTGTCTGCTGACTGTGATGTAGAGGGTCAAAGTTTAGCCCAATGATGTAGTATAGGGGGTGGGTCGAACTCGCATAAAGTTCATGTTTGAACCACCGATGTTCGAGTGAATAAGTTCGCATGCGAACAGTTCGGGTCATCTCTATTAACCAGTACACTATCCAGACCTATTTATGCATGGAAAATACATTTGATTCTGATTCTTACTCAAGTGTTACTTTGCAGGATACATTGCTGGGACTGGTATCTTAAAGGAGCATTATTGCAAATCACCATGTTTAGCATCTGTAAACAGAAGATGGATTAACTACTTCCTGTATAGAACAAGAAAGAAGCTGATCTGCTTCTTTTTTTTTTATTCAGACCCATAGAGTGGAAAATGAGTTTCACTGGCTTTGTTTCTTTGTTAGGTAAACAGAAGACAAATTGACTACTTTATGTACAGAACAGAACAGGAGCTGTTCTGCTGTTTTGTTTTTTTTGTTTTTGATTGAGAACCATATAGTGAAGACTAAGTTACACTAACTATTTTTGTTTGTTTGTTTGAAAACAGCACTGAAATATCAATTTATAGAATCCAATAATTATATTTCTACAACCCCCCATCCCTTTCCCCCCTTGATAACTAAGTTATCTTTTATTTCAAAACGGGAGCAAGATCTTATTGTAGACCTTCCTATGGAAGACTAGGACAGTTGTTTTGAAACCCTTGCCAAGGGTAGCCTGGACAGCAGCACTCCCCAGCCCCGTGCTCAAAGCCCACCAACAGTGCCTGCTCTGCAGAAAACCACACACATTTACAGGTGAGGTAATTAGGATTTTAACAGAGCCAGTTGAGATAAACCTAAAGCAAACAAAAAATTAGATACTTACCTAGAGTGTGTAAAGGTTCTGGATTATCTAGAGCCTTCCCAGTCCTCTCTCTCTGTCCCATTGTTCCAGTGCTGTCCCTCAGTGAAGTTCAATGACCGAACACCTCTTTGCCCCTCCTCGGGCAACCTCAGAAGTATTTGCATCCTCAAGTCTTCCGAAGACCATCACATCCATAAAGTGCTCTCTTGAGTTCCGATTCATGCATGCGCAGAACAGATAGTACTTTACGAAGGGTGGCCAAGGAGGAACAAATAGGAGTTCGGTCGCTGAACTTAACTGGAGAACAGCAGTGGAATGATGGGACAGAGAGGGAGGATTGGGAAGGCTCTATAGGATCAAGAGCCTTCCTCTCTATGTACCGGTAGGTAAGTATCTATTTTCTTTTTGTTTGCTACAGGTTTACATTAACTACCTCTTTGGGTTTCCACAAAGCTGCGCTGTTGGTGTTGTTGGTACCTAAGGCCTGCAGTACAGCAGTCCTATAGAAGTGCCTTTTTCATGATTTCTAACTAAAGGTCTGGCCTTTAAAGCATTGCTATCATATAAATCCGGCATAGTGGAGTCTGAACCTTCTATAACAGTAATTATAGATTGATGGTATACCTTGAAATGAATCAGAGCACTCAGTATATGATTTTATATAAAAAAAACATGTATTTGCTTGTCGTACAGCATATATACAAAATATGAACAGTTCCAAGTAGTGTTTCCTTCTAACAGCACTCCATCTCATCAGGCCTTTAAAGCCAAGCAATCATCAATCTTCTAAGCACATTCCAAAAAGAATATAACAGTTGTGTTATGTATAATAGAATCAAAAGTAGTCTCATTTGTATCAATAGCTGTATATATAGTAGCTGTGTAAAACTTGTACTAGCCTTCTTTAAGAAATAGCATAAAAATAGCTTCTAAAAAAACTTCTTGCTAACAACCTAACAGAACTTAATGCTGAAAAATTAATAAAGTAAATCACCAGCATATTAAGCATATTACCCCTTCTCTGTCATTTCTTCAGCATCTAGAACCACGTGTGGGAAGGAAGCTTTTTGTCTCGTAGCTGAGTAGGTGTCTTCTCAGGAGATTGGTAGGCTAGTGCAAACTATAAGCTTTCAGCTCCTACTTTTATAGTGATTGGATGCAATATGGCTGCAGTATTTGGAATTTCCCTAAATCTATGGTTCTGATTGGCTGAGATTTCCGTGCGTCAAACGCTATTTTGTTTTGAATACCTAAGATTGTTTACAAATTCCTTATTTATCTTATCTTGTGAGAATTAACGTAGTTACACATACTGACATTTGATTATCAGGTAATTTTGACGTCTGTAATTAAAAATGGATGTCACCAGCCATCTTGTCTGCTGGTTTGACTTATTTGCCCCAGACATTAGGACTTTTAAACATTAATAAATGCCATTCATGACGCATTTCTGATAATGTGTCCTTCTGCTAATTAGTTTGGAATGTGTCTGTCCTTTTCAAAAAAATAAAATTGGTCAGGTTATTGAAGTACACAGGGCTTCATATATACTCATTTAAATATAATGCACATTATATAATTCTTCTTAAAACAATTAATCATATAAGATATAGTTGCATATTAAAACCCAATAATTTAAAATCATGTTCTATACATTTGTCTCTTATGAATAAATAACTGTAATAATTTCCACTGGCAGATGTCACTATTTAATCATTTTTAATTAATTAGGAAAACCCCTTATATCTGTTTTATATTGTTGATACCTGTTCCCAAAACATAGCATGTGTTATCAGCTATCAGTGTTTAGCTAGCTGAAATGTCCTTCGAATGGAAAGAACATATAAACAATCTTCTATTTTTAAAATTAAAACAATCTTATGAAAGTTTCACTTTGTCAAATGAACATTGTCATTAGTTAAAAAGTCACAGAGTAATATTTAAAGTGGTATCCTAACACCCCAGTTTACACTGAATTTTGCATATACATATGACAGCTTTTCCTGCATAAATAAACTGCTAGAAGTCTGACAGAATTACCCCTAAAGGTGGCCACACACGATACAATAAAATGATCCAATTTTACAGCAATTCGATAAAAACGATCGGATCTCCCAGTCATTGGATTGAAAAATCCAATCGGATTTCCCTTTTTTTTTTTTTTTTTAATCTATCCGGAATGCCAGATATTTTTCTTCAATTTCTCTAAAGATTGTATGGTGTGTGTTAGATTGTCAATTTATTTATATACACACCCAAGCAATTTTCTCAGAGTTTCCAATCAGTTTTATCATAATTGGGGAAAAATTGAACATAGGTGTGTGGTACATTGGTCATATTTTTGAAATGTTACAATCAGTCAGAAAAATTGATTGCAATTCTTAAATTGAACAGATATTTAAAAAATTGTATGGTGTGTGGCCACCTTAAGGCTTTTGCATAGAACCTATTTAATGCCCCATACGCATTTAAAGGGAATCTGAAGTGAAAATAAACTGATGATATAATGATTTGTATGTGTAGTACATCTAAGAAATAAAACATTAAGAGCAGAGATATGAGACTAATATTGTATTCAGTACAGGAAGAGTTAAGAACCTCCAGTTGTTATCTATGCAAAACAGCTTATCTGAGCTCCACGACATTCAAAGTCGCAGAGAGCTCTGTCTTCTGAAGCTTGTTATCTCAAGTGTCAGTCACTGTATTTTGTTTTTTCTGCAGAGTAAAGTTCAAAAGGTCATTAGCCTGCTCTGTGAAATCATTTAGAATGCTGTGTGTAGTGTGTAAACTGCAAATATTAGAGAATGATTCAATGTTATAAAAAACACTATATAACTAAAATTAAATTATGGGACTATTTTCTTTGCTACTACTGTTCTAGTAATTATCTGTACTACACATACAATTCATTATATCATAATTTGTTTTTCGCTTGTCACTTTAATAGACCAGACAATTCCTAATTGATGTTTTAGAGGTTGTCACACCAGAAGTACTTCAGCATATTTGGTGGTCACAAGTTTTCTAACCTCTGGAATAAAATTAACAACTTTATCTCTAGAGCTCTTCAAAGGACTATTATTAAAGATCCTAAAACCACTCTTCTGGGCCATAAGCCAGCCTCCCTCAAGAACCGGACATATTTCCTGACTGCTGCAGGACACAGCTAATTTCACCAAAACTCACATAGCTGCAAAATGCTGATGCAGTACTTTATCTCTTAAAACTATAATAGATAACGTTAAAGGACACCTGAGGCAAAAATAAACTAAAGAAATTACAATTGTATCAATCTTCCTTCCGACTTTTTAAGATACTCCACAGTTTTATTTTAGATTTAACTACTTTTTAAGTCTTAACTGTTTTATTGTTTTTGCTCAATGACATGTTGATGGCTGTTTGTTTAGTCTCAGGAAGAATCTTAAGGAATCATCAGGCATAAAATGCTGCCCCCTGATTAGGGGACAAAGACACTTTTTGCACCCCCCTCTGGACAAATTGGGCATGGCCACGGATCAGAATGTGGTCGTGGTCATGGTCATGGGTGGAGCCAAATGTACAAATGCTGTTTAGATAGCCAGATGTGCCCCCCTCCCCCCCCCCCCATTTAGATAGCCAAATGTGCCCCCCTTTAGATAGCCAGATGTGCCTCCCTTCTCCTTATTGTTTAGATAGCCAGATGTACCCACTATAGTTAGCCAGATGTGCCCCCCTTGTTCTGCTGCTGTTAACACTTCTGCACTCCTCTGCAGAGGAAGGGAGAGAAGCAGGGGCACTTCGGGCAGCCAGAGAGCTGCCTTTCACTCACTTCGGGGCGCGGTGGCCATGCTCTACGCCCCCTTACAGTGCTGCGCCCGGGGACGTGTGTCTCCCCTTGCTCACCCATAGCTACGCCTCTGCCCCTGATATACTTACCCGAGGCTTCCTCCAGTCACTTGCAGCTGACATGTCGCACGCCGCATCTCCGTGCTCACCCGCCGGCCTGGGGTCCCCAGTAGTGTTGGGCGAACACCTAGATGTTCGGGTTCGCGAACGTTCGCCGAACATCGCCGCGATGTTCGGGTGTTCGCGCCGAACTCCGAACATAATGGAAGTCAATGGGGACCCGAACTTTCGTGCTTTGTAAAGCTTCCTTACATGCTACATACCCCAAATTCTTCAGTAAAAATGGTTAAGCGCTCTTCTCTGCCTGTTCCTTCTTAGACACAGCAAATATGTCATATAATGAAAAAGCCCCCCCTTCGGGGAGAGACTCACCAGACTTCTAGGCCTCCAAGGCCAATGCTCGCATTCGGGGTATTGGCCACCCCGCAGCCTCTCTGGCAGTCCTCTCTTGGCTATTCCCAGTCCATTAGCTAATAATGCAGCAAGTCTATAGGCTGCTGGGATTTGAATTCAAATCCCAGCAGCCTATAGACTTGCTGCATTATTAGCTAATGGACTGGGAATAGCCAAGAGAGGACTGCCAGAGAGGCTGCGGGGTGGCCAATACCCCGAATGCGAGCATTGGCCTTGGAGGCCTAGAAGTCTGGTGAGTCTCTCCCCGAAGGGGGGGCTTTTTCATTATATGACATATTTGCTGTGTCTAAGAAGGAACAGGCAGAGAAGAGCGCTTAACCATTTTTACTGAAGAACTTTATTTTGATGGTTGCACGCATCTAGGAAGAGCGCTCCTACATGATAATTATTATATGAGCAAGGACATTATACATGTGGTTACTGCCTGCTATTGTGTTTTTTACTTAGAATTTAGCACATGTAATATGAATGTTTGATGAATGTTTGATTCATTATCTTTTATATAAAACATTTTTTAGAGGTGACCTATATAACATCTGACTCAGCATATGAGCGCAGTATCAGGGTGCTGTAATTGTTGTACATACCCCAAATTAGCAGGGTATGTGCACCTTGGGAGTGGGTACAAGAGGGAAAAAAATATTTGAAAAAGATCTTATAGTTTTTGAGAAAATTGATTGTAAAGTTTCAAAGGAAAAACTGTCTTTTAAATGTGGAAAATGTCATGTTTCTTTGCACAGGTAACATGCTTTTTTTCGCCATGCAGTCATAAATGTAATACTGAGAAGAGGTTCCAGGAAAAGGGACCGGTAACGCTAACCCAGCACCAGCAGCAGCAGACGTGATGGAACAGGAGGAGGCGCAGGAGGAGAAGGCCACGCTTTGTGAGACACAACAACCCAGGCCTTGCATGAGGACAAGAAGCGTGCGGATAGCATGCTTTGTACCGCCATGCAGTCATAAATGTAATAAAGATAAGTGGTTCAATAAACAGGGACCACGGCAACGCTAACCCAGCAGCAGCAGACGTGATGGAACAGGAGGAGGCGCAGGAGGAGAAGGCCACGCTTTGTGAGACACAACAACCCAGGCCTTGCATGAGGACAAGAAGCGTGCGGATAGCATGCTTTGTACCGCCATGCAGTCATAAATGTAATAAAGATAAGTGGTTCAATAAACAGGGACCACGCGGCAACGCTAACCCAGCAGCAGCAGACGTGATGGAACAGGAGGAGGCGCAGGAGGAGAAGGCCACGCTTTGTGAGACACAACAACCCAGGCCTTGCATGAGGACAAGAAGCGTGCGGATAGCATGCTTTGTACCGCCATGCAGTCATAAATGTAATAAAGATAAGTGGTTCAATAAACAGGGACCACGCGGCAACGCTAACCCAGCAGCAGCAGACGTGATGGAACAGGAGGAGGCGCAGGAGGAGAAGGCCACGCTTTGTGAGACACAACAACCCAGGCCTTGCATGAGGACAAGAAGCGTGCGGATAGCATGCTTTGTACCGCCATGCAGTCATAAATGTAATAAAGATAAGTGGTTCAATAAACAGGGACCACGCGGCAACGCTAACCCAGCAGCAGCAGACGTGATGGAACAGGAGGAGGCGCAGGAGGAGAAGGCCACGCTTTGTGAGACACAACAACCCAGGCCTTGCATGAGGACAAGAAGCGTGCGGATAGCATGCTTTGTACCGCCATGCAGTCATAAATGTAATAAAGATAAGAGGTTCCATAAACATGGACAGGCAACGCTAACCCAGCAGCAGCAGACGTGATGGAACAGGAGGAGGCGCACGAGGAGAAGGCCATGCTTTTTGAGACACAACAACCCAGGCCTTGCATGAGGACAAAAAGCGTGCGGATATAGCAGCAATGCTTTTTGCCGCCATGCAGTCATAAATGTAATACAGATGAGAGGTTCAATAAACAGGGACCGGAAACGCTACACCATCCCAGATGTTCATTGGTCATGTTACTTGGTTGGGGTCCTGGAGTGTTGCGTAGTCATTTCCAATCCAGGATTGATTCATTTTAATTTGAGTCAGACGGTCTGCATTTTCTGTGGAGAGGCGGATACGCCGATCTGTGACGATGCCTCCGGCAGCACTGAAACAGCGTTCCGACATAACGCTGGCTGCTGGGCAAGCCAGCACCTCTATTGCGTACATTGCCAGTTCGTGCCAGGTGTCTAGCTTCGATACCCAATAGTTGAAGGGTGCAGATGGATTGTTCGACACAGCTACGTCATCTGACATGTAGTCCTTGACCATCTTCTCCAGGCGATCGGTGTTGGAGGTGGATCTGCACGCTTGCTGTTCAGTGGGCTGCTGCTGCATGGGTGTCAGAAAATTTTCCCACTCCAAGGACACTGCTGATACCATTCCCTTTTGGGCACTAGCTGCGGCTTGCGTTGTTTGCTGCCCTCCAGGTCGTCCTGGGTTTGCGGAAGTCAGTCTGTCGGCGTACAACTGGCTAGAGGAGGGGGAGGATGTCAATCTCCTCTCTAAAGTCTCCACAAGGGCCTGCTGGTATTCTTCCATTTTGACCTGTCTGACTCTTTCTTCAAGCAGTTTTGGAACATTGTGTTTGTACCGTGGATCCAGAAGGGTATAAACCCAGTAATTGGTGTTGTCCATAATGCGCACAATGCGTGGATCACGTTCAATGCAGTCTAGCATGAATTGAGCCATGTGTGCCAGAGTCCTACCAGAATCCTCATCATCCTCTTGTGAGCATTGTGATAGTTGTTGTGATGCATCATAGTCGTCACCTTCCTCCTGGTCTGCTTCTGCTGACCATTCGCGCTGAATTGTGGAAGTCCAACGTGCACCGCTCTGGCCCTCGTCAGTGGTGGCATGAAATTCCTGCTCCAACTCCAGCTGTACCTCCTCCTCTTCTTCGTCATAGCTGCTGGGGCCAGCGTTCCCTGAGGCGGATGGCCTGATGTTGGTACCATCACGCTGATCGTTTTCTCCTTCAGATTCCCCCAGTTGCATCATGACAGCTGTTTCCTTGATTTTCAACATTGACCTCTTCAGTAAACACAGCAGTGGTATGGTAATGCTGACTGCAGAGTTGTCACTGCTCACAAGCAACGTGGATTGCTAAAAATTTTGGAGGACTTGGCAGAGGTCCAACATGTTGGCCCAATCGGATCCACAGAAGCTTGGCAGCTGTCCGGATGCGCCTCGGTACTGCGCCGTCATGTACTGGACCACTGCACTCTTCTGCTCACAAAAGCAGGCTAGCATGTGCAGCGTAGAATTCCAGCGCGTAGGGACATCACACAGCAAGCGATGGTGGGGGAGATTGAAGCGCTCCTGCATCTTGGCGAGTGCCCCCGAAGCAGTACTGGAATTTCTACAATGTTTGGCCACTCGACGCACCTTCAACAGAAGATCGGCTACACCTGGGTATGTCCTCAGGAACCGCTGAACTACTAGGTTCATCACGTGCGCCAGGCAAGGGATGTGTGTCAGCTTAGCCAACCTTAAAGCGCGAATGAGATTACTCCCATTATCACACACAACCATGCCCGGTTTCAGGTCCAGCGGCGCCAGCCACAAATCCGTCTGTTCCTTTATTCCCTTCCAAATTTCCTCCCCTGTGTGCTGCTTATCCCCAAGGCAGATCAGCTTCAGCAACGCTTGCTGACGCATGCCAACAGCTGTGCTGCACTGCTTCCACGATCCTACTGCTGCTGGGTTAGCGTTTCCGGATGAGGTACAGCTTTGAGATGCGTTGGAGGAGAAGGAGTCAGAGAGGTAGGTGCTGCTGTTGTTATCCAGTGGGAGGGACGGCGGTGCAGCTGTTTGCGGCGTGGGCAACACCCGAGCCGTAGCAGGTGAGGAATCGCTGCCAGGCTCCACAAGGTTCACCCAGTGCGCGGTAAGGGAGATGTATCGACCCTGGCCGAACGCACTCGTCCAGGTGTCAGTGGTGAGGTGAACCTTGCAGGCAACGGCATTCTTCAAGCTTCGGGTTATTTTGCTGACCACGTGCTCATGCAACTCAGGCACTGCAGAGCGCGCAAAGTGGTAGCGGCTGGGAACCACGTAACGTGGGATGGCCACTGACATCATGCCCTTGAAGCTGTTTGTCTCCACCACTCGATATGGCAGCATTTCGCAGGCCAGAAGCTTGGCTATGCTGGCTGTTACTGCCACGGCCCGGGGGTCATTTGCTGGCAATTTTCTCTTGCGCTCAAACATCTCCGACACAGACAACTGAACCGTAGCGCTGCACACGGAAGGGCTGTTGGTTGTTGTGTTTGATGAACACTGGGAGACCTCAAGAGCACTACTCCGGAAAGTGACAGTGTCAGCGTCGTCTGATGTTTGTGAATGTTGTGAACCACGCAATGGCTGGGCTACTGCTGCTGCTGAGGCGGGTCTGGTGGTGAGTCTGGTGAACCCAAGGGAGGCAGTGTTGCTGGTACCCTGTCCTGCCGCGTTTGCCCACAGAGTGGGATGTTTGGATAGCATGTGGCGGCTCATGCTGGTGGTGGAGAGGTTGTTAATACTTTTCCCCCTGCTCAGGCGGGTCTTGCACACCTTGCAAATCGCCATGGTAACATCCTCAGTGCAGTCTTCAAAGAAAGCCCAGACTTTGGAGCACCTGCCTTGCTGGCGATTTCTGTTTGCTCCTCTTTTGCCTCTCACTTGAACTTCCACGCTTGTGGTGCCTGAAATTGCGCGCCGCCTACCTTGTGGCACAAGGCGAACTCGTGCAGCAGTATGTTCTTCAACAGACTCATCTGTGCTGCTGCTACGACGGCGATGTTCTCGTTCACAAACAAAATGTGGGTCTCTGTCCACATTGTCCATACCCTCCTCTTCCATCTCCTCAAACTCGTCATATGTCATTGTGGGGGGCCGCCGCCGTGGAGTAGAGCTCCCCAGAACAACCTCTGCGCAGCTCACTCCAACGTCGTCTTCCAGATCTTGTCGGCCGACCTCCTGCAATTGCAACCCCTCCTGCCCAACTTGCTCTGGGATTTGGGTTTCCGAGTCCTCCTCGGACTCGCCTTGTATTTCAGTGCGCGGTGCATTTCCCACAGTTAATGGTTGTGAATCTGGGCACAACATTTCTGGCTGTTCCTCCATTGACCTTTGAAAGGTGGAAGTTTGTTGGGCTGGGAATAGCTCCTGCGAATACCCCATTGTGTCCTGAGGTAATTCATCGGACTGGTTATCTGGCAGTTGTGTGCGTGGTGTCGCTGCCGGTTGTGTCAGCTTTGTGCCCACTGGCTCCTTGTAACTGGCTGAGGACTCGGACCTCGTGCGTGATGTGCTGGTGCTGCTTAACCCACTGCTGGACGCTTGAGAGGTCATCCAAGTAATTATCTGGTACTATTCTTTTGGATTTGTGAGGGTTATTGTCCTGGACAACATGGGCGGTATTGAGTGGGTTTTCTTGGGTGCTCCCCTGTGGCCTGTACGTGAACCGTCAGGGGAAACACCTCTTCCCTTGCCCCTCCCTCTTTCACCGGATTTCTTCCTCATTTCGCTTATCCTTACAGTACACGCTGACTGGCAGCAGTACAGTGGCAGTACAGAAATACTATACAGTACCACTATTCCCAGCAGCGACACAGAGCACAATGCTATACAGTGGCGGGTGAGCGGTGTACTACTATTCCCAGCAGACACAGAGTGGCAGTAAACAGAATGCTATATAGTGTGGCTGAGCGAGGTACACAGAGTGGCAGTAAACAGAATGCTATATAGTGTGGCTGAGCGAGCGGAGTACTACTATTCCCAGCAGACACAGAACAGTAAACAGAATGCTATATAGTGTGGCTGAGTGAGGTACACAGAGTGGCAGTAAACAGAATGCTATATAGTGTGGCTGAGCGAGCGGTGTACTACTATTCCCAGCAGACACAGAAGAGTAAACAGAATGCTATATAGTGTGGCTGAGCGAGGTACACAGAGTGGCAGTAAACAGAATGCTATATAATGTGGCTGAGCGAGCGGTGTACTACTATTCCCAGCAGACACAGAACAGTAAACAGAATGCTATATAGTGTGGCTGAGCGGTGTACCACTATTCCCAGCAGCGACACAGAGCACAATGCTATACAGTGGCGGGTGAGCGGTGTACCACTATTCCCAGCAGCGACACAGAGCACAATGCTATACAGTGGCGGGTGAGCGGTGTACTACTATTCCCAGAAGACACAGAGTGGCAGTAAACAGAATGCTATATAGTGTGGCTGAGCGAGGTACACAGAGTGGCAGTAAACAGAATGCTATATAGTGTGGCTGAGCGAGCGGTGTACTACTATTCCCAGCAGACACAGAACAGTAAACAGAATGCTATATAGTGTGGCTGAGCGGTGTACCACTATTCCCAGCAGCGACACAGAGCACAATGCTATACAGTGGCGGGTGAGCGGTGTACTACTATTCCCAGAAGACACAGAGTGGCAGTAAACAGAATGCTATATAGTGTGGCTGACCGAGATACACAGAGTGGCAGTAAACAGAATGCTATATAGTGTGGCTGAGCGAGCGGTGTACTACTATTCCCAGCAGACACAGAACAGTAAACAGAATGCTATATAGTGTGGCTGAGCGAGGTACACAGAGTGGCAGTAAACAGAATGCTATATAGTGTGGCTGAGCGAGCGGTGTACTACTATTCCCAGCAGACACAGAACAGTAAACAGAATGCTATATAGTGTGGCTGAGCGGTGTACCACTATTCCCAGCAGCGACACACAGCACAATGCTATACATTGGCGGGTGAGCGGTGTACCACTATTCCCAGCAGCGACACAGAGCACAATGCTATACAGTGGCGGGTGAGCGGTGTACTACTATTCCCAGAAGACACAGAGTGGCAGTAAACAGAATGCTATATAGTGTGGCTGACCGAGGTACACAGAGTGGCAGTAAACAGAATGCTATATAGTGTGGCTGAGCGAGCGGTGTACTACTATTCCCAGCAGACACAGAACAGTAAACAGAATGCTTTATAGTGTGGCTGAGCGAGGTACACAAAGTGGTAGTAAACAGAATGCTATATAGTGTGGCTGAGCGAGCGGTGTACTACTATTCCCAGCAGACACAGAACAGTAAACAGAATGCTATATAGTGTGGCTGAGCGGTGTACCACTATTCCCAGCAGCGACACACAGCACAATGCTATACAGTGGCGGGTGAGCGGTGTACCACTATTCCCAGCAGCGACACAGAGCACAATGCTATACAGTGGCGGGTGAGCGGTGTACTACTATTCCCAGAAGACACAGAGTGGCAGTAAACAGAATGCTATATAGTGTGGCTGAGCGAGGTACACAGAGTGGCAGTAAACAGAATGCTATATAGTGTGGCTGAGCGAGCGGTGTACTACTATTCCCAGCAGACACAGAACAGTAAACAGAATGCTATATAGTGTGGCTGAGCGGTGTACCACTATTCCCAGCAGCGACACAGAGCACAATGCTATACAGTGGCGGGTGAGCGGTGTACCACTATTCCCAGCAGCGACACAGAGCACAATGCTATACAGTGGCGGGTGAGCGGTGTACCACTATTCCCAGCAGTGACACAGAGCACAATGCTATACAGTGGCGGGTGAGCGGTGTACCACTATTCCCAGCAGCGACACAGAGCACAATGCTATACAGTGGCGGGTGAGCGGTGTACCACTATTCCCAGAAGACACAGAGTGGCAGTAAACAGAATGCTATATAGTGTGGCTGAGCGAGCGGTGTACTACTATTCCCAGCAGACACAGAACAGTAAACAGAATGCTATATAGTGTGGCTGAGCGAGGTACACAGAGTGGCAGTAAACAGAATGCTGAGCGAGCGGTGTACTACTATTCCCAGCAGCGACACAATGACTGGGGGGACCCTGGATAGCGTGGCTGGAGCGCGAACTACCCTGCCTGCCTACCCAAAGCTAAACCCACAGACAAATGGTGGAAATATGACGTGGTTCGGGTATTTATTTACCCAAACCACGTGACAGTTCGGCCAATCAGAGCGCGTTCGGGTCCGAACCACGTGACCCGTTCGGCCAATCACAGCGCTAGCCGAACGTTCAGGGAACGTTCGGCCATGCGCTCTTAGTTCAGCCATGTGGCCGAACGGTTTGGCCGAACACCATCAGGTGTTCGGCCGAACTCGAACATCACCCGAACAGTGGCGAACACTGTTCGCCCAACACTAGTCCCCAGCGGTGCAGAGGCCGACTTCCTCTAGTGCGCCTGTGCCTGTCAATCAAGCCCACGTTGTCTGCGGTGTACTACAGCCTCTGCACCGGCAGGGACCCCGGGTCAGTGGCTGCGAGCGGAGATGCGGTGTAGGACATGTCGGCTGCGAGGTGCTGGGGGAAGCCCCGAGTAAGTATATCAGGGGGCAGCACTTTATGCCTGGTGATTCCTTTAAGGTGTCTAAAAATGTGGTGTCTCCCAAATGCCGTGATTTTGTAACGCTGGGGGGTCATAGTTTCTGACCAGCCAGCACAACAAGGCTGAGAGCTGAATTATGGAAGAGGCTACAGTGGCTGCCCAGAGCTACTGCAGCTCTGGGCTTCTGATAAGCCGCAATGGCAGCGCAGTGAGATGTTGCGCTGCTCTTGCAATAGCAAAAATTCAGACAGATACAACACAGACTGGAGTGAGGTAGCCAATAGCAACCACAGCAATGGCTATCTGCAAGGACAGGACTAGGAAGACAGAGACTGACAGAATGAATGCTTGCTAAACTAATCACTATCTCAGTGACAGCAAACATTCACAAAGACAAGAGTGAGGTAGCCAATAGCAACCACAGCAATGGCTACCTTGCAAGGACAGGACAGAATAGTCAGGAAATAGCAGAATCAAAAGGCAGGCAAATGTAATACATAGACAAATCTATATATATAAAATCGGATGTGGGTATGTGTGTGTGTGTGTGTGTGTGTATGTATGTGCCACGATCACTCGAAAGCAGCTTGACCGATTTGAACGAAACTTGGTATACAGATCCCTTACTACCTGGGATGATAGGTTCTGGGGGTCTCGCGTCCCCCCTGCACACCTGGGCGGAGCTACAAACAGCAAATCAGATTTCACCCATTCATGTTAATGGAAAAAATGTAAAAGGCTGCCATTCTCACAGTAATCAAGCCACAGTCCCCACACTTGGCACAGGTGGTCACTTGGTGACCGAGGTTACAAATCCAAGAAAAGTGGGCGGAGCATAAAACAGCCAATCAAATTTCAGCCGTTAATTTTAAATGGGAAAATGTAAACTGCAGCCATTCTTAGACTGTTAATCGCAGGGGGCTCAAACTTGAAACAGTTGGTCACTGGGTGAATGCGATTAAGATTCAAGAAAATGGGTGGAGCCTACAACAGCCAATCAAAATTCACCTATTGATTTTCAAGGGGAATGTTTAAACTGCTGCCATTCTTGCACTGTTAATGGCAGAGCCTTCAAACTTGCTACAGTCGGTCATTGGGTGACTGGGGTCCAAATTCACTAAAGGGGTGGGGCCACATACAGCCAATCAGATTTCCTTGGTGGATAAACTGCTTCCATTCACGCATTTTTGATGCCAGGAACCTGAAAGCTCACAAAGATGGTCATTGAGTGACTGTGTGTCAAGTTCACACAAAGTGGGCGGAGCCAAAAACAGCTTTTACTGGGAAAATATAAACTGCAGCCATTCTTACATTGTTAATGGCAGGGTTCTCAAACTTTGCACAGTTGGTCATTGGATAACTGAGATTAAGATTTTGGAAGGTGGGTGGAGTCTACAACAGCCAATAAAAATTAACCTTTTGATTTTCAAAGGGAATGTTTAAGCTGCTACCATTCTCTTATACTGTTAAAAGCAGATGCCTCAATCAAACCTGGTACAGTTGGTCACTGGGTGACTAGGGCCCAAACTCAGAAAGGGGGCGGAGCCACAAACAGCCAATAAGATTTGTTTATTTTTAAATGGGAATATACAAAGTATTGATACCAAGGACCCCAAAGCTGATAAACTTGATAATTGAGTGACTGTATGTCAAGGTTAGAAAAAGTGGGCGGTGCCAACAACAAAATTTTTAACATGGCAGGATTCCCAAACTTTACACAATTGCCCACTGGGTGACTGGGATGAATATTCAGAAATGTGGGTGGAGCATACAACAGCCAATCAAATTTTACCTATTGATTTTCAAGGGGAAAATTCACATTGCTACCTTCTTACACTGTTAATGGCAGAGGCCTCAAACCTGATACAGTCAGTCATTGGGTGACTGGGGTCCAAATTCACTAAAGGGGTGGAGCCACAAACAGCCAATCAGATTTTTTAGATTGATTTCAGCCATTCTGTTATTGGCAGGGTTCTCAAACGTGACACAGTTGGCAACTGGGTGACTGGGACTAATATTCAGGGAAGTGGGTGGAGCCTACATCAGCCAATCAAAATTCACCATTTGATTTTCAAGGGGAATATTGCAACTGCAGCCATTCTTATGCTGTTAATGGCAGAGGCCTCAAACTTGCTACAGTCGGTCGTTAAAGGGGAACTGAAGAGAGAGGTATATGGAGGCTGTCATGTCTATTTCCTTTTAGACAATATCAGTTGCCTGGCAGCCCTGCTGATCCTCTGCCTCTAATACTATTAGCCATAGCCCCTGAACAAGCATGCAGCAGATCAGGTGTTTCAGTGGTTCAGACTTATAAGTCTGATCTGACAAGACTAGCTGCATGCTTGTTTCTGGTTTTAATCAGATACTACTGCAGAGAAATAGACCAGCAGGGCTGCCAGGCAACTGGTATTGATTAAAAGGAAATACACATGACAGCCTCCATATACCTCTCTCTTCAGTTCCCCTTTAACTGTCTGGGGTTCAAATTCAGTAAAGGGGTGGAGCCAAAAACAGCCAGATTTCTTTGCTGGATAAACTGCTTCCATTACCACAATTTTGATGCCAGGAACCCAAAGGCTCACAAATTTGGTCATTGTGTAGTGACTGTGTGTCCAGGTTACAAAAAGTGGGTGGAGTTAAAACAGATTTTTCTGGGAAATTGTAAACTGCAGCCTGTCACTGGAGCCCTTGTGGCTGACCGCACTTAGCCTTCTAAACGGTGCCAGCGCACAGATCGTGCGAACTCTGGTCGCAGTCAATGCGCAGGAACCGTTAAGAATTAGCCGCAGACAACTCAGAAGGGAGCCTGTGAGACACGGGTGATTACCACTTCACCCTCTGGTTCAGAGTAAACTGCCACCACCGCGGTTATCATGGGACCGTGGGGCCCACTAACTGACTGACTAATCCTGCGAATAAAACGGTTAAACACACGATATTCTGTCTAGCCAACAACAAACAAACAGTAGCGTATCTTCAGAGACCCGGGATCATTTCTGTGTGTGCTGATAAGCAGGGTAGCGGAAAGTGAATGACTTGGAGAAAGTCGTTTATTCACGCAATATAAATAATTAATATATACAGACAATTATTAAAAATCACAATTATTAAGACAGTAATAGCCAGTATGAAAAATAAAAGAAGGGAGAAAAATACTTAGTTCCTGGAAAGATGTCCTTATTGTGGGAAGAATCATAAAGTTCTTGGTTCCAAAGTCCAGAGTTCAGAGTTCAGACCAGGTGGATGCCAGCATATCCTCAAGCTGGCATCTGATGAGTGCAAGATGGTTCAGTGTGGAGGACACTGAGTTTGGGTCCTCAGCCATTCTTATGCCCCTGCTTCAGTAGGAGGGAGTGAGGGCGGGGAGCCATACACCCCCTTCAAAGATGAGATGAGCCCTCCCCTTGTACTGGGGCTAGAAATCATATCTACCCATATATGGGCTCTATCTCACAGAACCGTACAGGTCAGGGCAGATTTATTAACATTTTCAGGTCTGTCTCGATTTACCCAGCGCCCTGATACCAGACATGAGGGGTGGGACCCCTGTGGTATCATCAGGGCCTTTTCAAACTGCCTAACTGGCAGTCCTTACCTCAGAATGTTCTGAAACTTCCTCAGAACCAGCACCGGGGCTCATGCTACACTTCCCCCACGTTTGGTGAAGCTGCCATCTCAGGAACCCCCCAACTAGATTGCTCCTGCCATGGTGCTTGTCACCTTATACCTGATGGATGGGCCATCAGCACAGCTTGAAGCCAGGGACTCTCTGGGGCAGATTAGGCTCAGGCTCATTAGCATATCAAAAGAGCCATCCAGCCTTTTAGGATGGTGCTCTCTTTGCTAAGAAAAGGACTTCAGCTGTCCCTACACACTCAACCCAGATTGTGCCGATTTGAAGCGCAATCGATGCAGGGAATCGAGTGCGATTGCTTTTTCTTCACGGGCGGTTCCAGGACGCGCCTGCGGCCCCGCAACCGTCCGTGACAGCCCTCCCTGGGGAGAAGGCAGATAGACATTCATCAGCAAGATGTGTGTCGTTGCCGCTAACCTGCGAGATCTGATCTAGTTTCCCGTTGGCGTTCTGGGGTCGGCTGCCCGCTGCGTGTCGGCCAACCGGGCTGACGGGTCTCGGGTTGCCGGTGCGGCGGGAAAACCTATTGGAGCCTGTGGCTCGGTTTCCCTGGACCGGGCGCGGTCTGCTACCCTCAGGGTTGACCCGACATGGACCGTTCTGGACAGGGCGTTTGCGCCACTGCAGTCGGACGTGGTGTCTGCCGGGACTGCTGACAACGGGCAGTGGGTTGGTCAGGTCAACAGCCAGCCCACGCAGGGTTCCCCTGCTAAGTGGCTGTGGACCTAAGGGAACCCCGCGGGGATCCCTGGACCTTCCCAGCTCCTGACAGACGGCACATGCTCTGCAGTAGTTTGCTACATCCCTGTTCATCCGGGGCCAATAAAACTGTTTCCGAATACCGGCAAGTGTCTTGCGGACCCCTGAGTGCCCTGTCAGAGGATTACCATGTGCGGATTTCAGCACATGTCCCCTGAACGCACTCGGGACCACAAGCCATTTGGTATTCGCGTGGGATCTACCTGTAGGGGGCTGTACAGACTCACTGTACTGTCTCCCACCTTCCCAGTACACCTTGAAAGCGGCCCCGTCTGCGAGGGGCTCAGCGGCTTGCTGCCTGAGCACCTTCAGGCTTGGGTCACTTTGTAGTGCGGCTGAGAATACGGCGCTGTCAGTTTCAGCCAACTGGCTCATGTCACACGAGGCCAGCGGCTGAAAGGTCTCATCCCTGTGGTCAGAGGAGGGGGAGGAGGCCGGAACCCCCTCCACCTGTTCTGACCTCGGGCTCTGAGCAGTGCAGCTGTGCGGTACTGCTAGCACAGGTACACTGTCAGAATGGCACAGACGGACATTACTCAAATCATCATTGCATGCAGTAATGACATTGACAGGTATAGACATTTTTTCATTACAGACAGGTTGTACAGTAAACTCAGGTACAGTTACAGCATCATCACAACAGACAGTCTGTACATCAAACTCAGGTGCCTTTGAAGCAGGCACTATTGAACCTGGTACCCTTGAACTGGGCACATTCAACCCGCCTCCCCCTGGTGCTCCCCCAAGTGTATAAAGTACCTGGTGGTGGGCGGAGAGTCCGTCTCCTCCCGTGAGCGACAAGGCGGTCGTGGCAGGTTCATAGTAGGACACAAGCTTGCCCAAATCAGTCCCCAGCAACACAGGGACTGGGAGATCCTTCATAACCCCAACAACCCTTTCTTGGATTCCTCCCACTCCCCAATCCAGCTTCACTGTCGCGTGGGCTATGTGAAAAAGGGTGCCCTCTACTCCAGTAAGGGCAAGGGATCGGCTGGAGCTGATGCTCTCCTTTGGCACAAGATGTGAGTGAACTAACGTGATGTCAGCTCCGGTGTCTCGAAATCCGGTGACAACTTTGCCGTTCACTCTAACAAGTTGCTGCTGGTCGGTTCGGTCGCGGATTTCCTTTCCGCGGGCAAACAGGACAAAATCTGATGATCCAGGCTGTGGTTCGCTGGCGGGTTGCCCCTGCTGTGGGTGAGGTACAGGTGATGCAGATGATCCAGGTGCTGGTGGTGTCTGTCTCCGCTCCGGACAGTCGAATTTCATGTGTCCGGGCTGGCGGCAGTAGTGACAGGTGACCTCTCCAGGCGCTGCAGGCCTGGGTGCAGCAGCTGCGCTGGGTGGCCTCTGTGGCGGACGGCTCACAGGGGCAGGAGGGTCTGCCGAGGTATTGGGCTGACCTCCTCTCCAGCTGGATGGGACAGTTCTGCGGGTATCAGCCACCCGGGTAGTTGCAAAAGTCTCAGCAAGGTCTGCAGCGACAGTGGCTGAAGCCGGCCTGCGTTCTAACACAAACTGTCGTACATCAGCAGGGCAAATGTTCAGAAATTGTTCGAGGACTATCAAGTCCTCCAGGACGCCATAAGACCCTTTGGTGAGGCCTAGTGTCCACTGGCGGAGTGTGGTGAGCAAGCTGCTGACCACATCTCGGTACGAATCAGAAGGCTTTTTCTGCCAGGCCCTGAACTTTTTCCGATAGGCTTCTGGCGTCAGCTGGTACTTAGTAATGATAGCGTCTTTTATAGCAGCATAATCATTATCCTTCTCCGCAGGCAATTCTGCGAAGGCATCAAGCGCTTTGTAGCGCAGCAAAGGTGTCAGATGTCTGGCCCACTGGTCTTGGGACAGACGATACTGACGGCATGCTTTTTCAAAAGACCGCAAAAACAAGTCAATGTCTGTGTCTTTTTCAATATTAGCAAATTTAAATTTTGCACTTACGGGTGGTGCAGCTCCTTCAGCAGGGAGGCTGGGCGGTGAACTCCGGCTGGCCTGTTGCACTTTTGCCATGTTTAGCTCATGCTGTCGTTGGCGTTCCCGCTCCTCACGCATGTACTGCAGGTACTTGTCCAGGTCAGTGTCCATCAGCTTTTGTAATGCCTGCTGCATTAGCGGATCAGTACAAACGGACAGTCCAGTACTGGCCGGTTCCAGGCGAGTACTTTCAGAAACTCTGGGGTTGGGGTCCTGTGACAATCCAGCCCCGCGATCCCGTCGAGATCTGCTCCCGTTAGCGTACGCAGGAAGTACGGGCGCAGACGGACAACGAGACCGGTTGCTGGATCGTCAGAGGTAAGAAGAAAAGGCGACAGAGCGTGCCAATCCCGTCTAATCTGCTCCCGTTAGCATACGCAGGAAGTACGGTGAACAGATTGACAATAAAGATTGGTCGCGCAGCTGCCGACAATATGTAATGGGACAAACATCCACCAATCCCGTATTACTAGGCCACTGTTGCCATGCAGGTCTCATGCACTAGAGACTGCTGGAGGCAAATTCACTGTGTGCGTAGTAAACGGTTAAGGTTGGTTGGAGGTGCCCATACATGTACAATTTTGATTGTATATACAATCTGTAAACTAAAAATATCGATTTCGCGCTGGAAATCGGGTAAATACACTGCCACCACTGTCGGGTTGTATGGAGCCGACAGTCTCCAACGCTATCATAATACGGTAGCCAGCCCAATCGCGTTCAACACGCTCAAGTCACCGTTCGGGGAATAGTCACTTCCGACGGCTTAAAGACTGTGAGCAATGTGACGTTAAAGAAAGGTTACTGGGTCCCTATATGATGCAATCTCGAATTGTATTTACAATCGAGAAACGAAAGTTATCGATTTCGCACAGGAAATCTGGTACTAGCTAATCCTAGAAGGAAGAAGCGGTTATTTACAACCTAGCTAGCAAATCAACAATCATAAGCAAATCATAAAACAATGCGGTAGTATGACTGACTCTTCAGAGGGCAGATTCGTTATAGCAGCAATCAGATGACCAGAACAGGCACAAGACTGAACGATAAAATCGTTAGTTTATTTCTAAACTACATACACACAGCTTATTTTAGAATAGATTGATTGGACAGAGAGAAGAGAGGAAGAGAAACAGAATGAACAGAATGTCTGATTATATACAGTTCAAATACCGTTATTGGTAGTCCATGCGGCAATCGCAAGTCTTTGGCGAAAGTCCCAAAATGGCGGTTGCCATGTGGCCAACAGGCCTTTGTTAGGAAGTTCCAAGAGGGAGGGTTTGCCCGTGTCCTTCCGGGCTGCCAGGATGTTACTAGGCATCAGATTGAAGGTAAAGGACACTGAACTTTTGTGTCATGTCAGTTTTGTTCCTCCCTGTAAGTGGGGGGAGTTATGACACGTACAAGTCCAGCCTTGTGCAATTTGAATAAGGCAGTGCCCCCTTAGGCAGGGAGAAGTTTGGGCCAATTCATATTTTGCCCGCTCTCGGCATGCCCGTGGGTAATATCAGGAAACCGAATAAATATTCATAGTCAGCACAAGTAGTTGAATCCGTTAATACCAAACACGAGGAGTCTGGATCGCTAATAGCACCGTCCCTCACTTTCACCTTACTGGCACTGGTTCTGAAAGCTCTAGAGGGCTGAAAATCTCTCAGGACCAGTGTCATGTGGAATCTAATAAATTCCGTGAATTTGAGGGGACTGCGATCTTGGGAACACCAGAAATATTACCAAATTGTGTCTATTTATTAAATACAGTTTCTACAGTTCTGTGGAATCCTTGGGTGCCGCCAGATGGCGTGATAAGGATCATTCCTGTCTCCTTTCAACTCAGGCCACAAGGCAGCTATCTTGGACTCATGCTGGGTCGGGGCCGATCAGGCTGGAGAAAGCTACCATTTATGAGCTTCTGTCAACTGATATCTACCCTTCACCTGATGGATGAGGTCATAAACACCTCAGGGGGTCCCCTGTGCTGGCCGAATCTTCCAACAGGAGGCTAATTAACTGGCCATGAAAAGATTTCTCCAGCCCTTTGGTGAAGGGAAAAAAAAAGTGTATTTAAACCAAAAACTGTCAGTTTGGTGGGTTTGCGCAGAACTAGCGTTGGTAGCTCCATGACGCATTCGATATGTCATCGACGGCGTCACATCTCCCCCCTTTACAAGATTGGGGAAGGAGCGGTTAGCAGGACCTTGACTGAAGCAATACCAACTTGTTACTTGGGCTCAGTACAGCGGGAAAGCCCATCAGCATTCTGATGCCGGCTTCCCGGTTTGTGCTGGATGGTGAAATCGTACAGCTGGAGCGCTAAGCTCCAGCGGAGGAGTTTCCCGTTGGTACCAGCAGTCCGCTTCAGCCAGCTGAGGGGGTTGTGGTCAGTGATAACCGTAAAGGATCGCCCATATAGGTACGATTGCAACTTTTGGAGGGCCCACACTATCGCTAAACACTCCTTCTCGGTTGTGGAGTAGGCGGCCTCCCTAGGAAGTAGCTTCCTGCTCAGGTATAGGACAGGATGTTCATTCCCGGTTGCGTCTACCTGACTAAGTACGGCGCCCAGACCGTGGTCAGAGGCGTCCGTTTGAACAATGAACGGGCGGGAGAAGTCGGGAGCTTGGAGGACAGGAGCGCTAGCCAGCGCCTCCTTCAAGGCCCGAAATGCCTGCTCTAGTGCTGGGTTCCACGTGACCTTGTTGGGTTGTTTTTTACCTGTTGCATCAGTCAGTGGTTTAGCCAAAGTACTATAGGACGGAACAAACTTCCTATAGTACCCCGCTGTTCCCAGAAAGGCTTGGATTTGTTTTTTGTTGGTAGGTTGAGGCCATGCCACAATGGCGTCGACCTTCCCTATCTGGGGTTTCAGGGTCTGACTGCCCACTCTGTGCCCTAGGTAGTGAACCTCAGTCATGGCAATCTGACATTTGTTGGGCTTAACGGTCAGATTGGCAGCGGACAGCCTTCCCAGCACCTGTGACAAATGGTCAAGGTGCTCTTCCCAGGTGGGGCTGAATACAGCGATGTCATCGAGGTAGGCTACTGCGTAACCTTGTATTCCTTCCAGCAGTTCGTTCATGGCCCGCTGAAAGGTGGCTGGCGCATTCTTCATCCCAAAGGGCATACGAGTAAACTCATAGAGCCCAAAAGGGGTGATGAATGCCGATTTCGCTCTCGCCTCGGGCGCAAGCGGAATTTGCCAGTATCCACGGCTCAAATCCATGATTGTCAGATAGCTGGCGGAAGCCAGTTGATCCAGCAATTCATCGATTCGTGGCATGGGGTATGCGTCCGTTGTGGTGATGTCATTCAGTCTCCGATAGTCAACACAGAACCGTGTTGTTTTGTCCTTTTTGGGGACTAAGACAACCGGGGCGGCCCATGGGCTAGCGGATTTCTGGATGACCCCCAGTTGCAGCATCTCCTCAATCTCTCGCTTTATCTCGGCTTGTACTTCTGGTGAGGTGCGATAGGGGCCCTGCCGTAGGGGCGGGTGGGTCCCTGTGTCAACTCGGTGAGCCGCTAGGTTGGTTTGGCCAGGGAGTCCTGAGAAGGTGGCGCTGTGCGTACTCAGGAGGGCAGTGAGCTGGCATCGCTGTGGGTACGAGAGGTGGGGGTTGATGTCCCAATCCTCCGCCACTTCTCGTAGCTCTGCTAACAGGTCTATCAAGGGATCCGGCTCTTCTGGCTCTAGCTGGCTACACACGGCCATTACATATTGTTCTCGCTCCTCATGTGCTTTTAACATGTTCACATGGAACAGTTTCTGACGTTTACCTCCCAGGCCTACTAGGTAGGTGACTGGGTTTACCTGTTTCAGAATGGTGTACGGCCCCTCCCATGCGGCCTGCAATTTGTTGTGCCTGACAGGGAGTAGGGCGTAAACCTTCTGGTCGACCTTGTATGACCGATCCCTCGCATGCTGGTCATACCAGGCCTTTTGTTTGGCCTGTGCCCTGGACAGATTTTCCGTCATGAGGGCTACCAGGGACTCCATTTTGTCCCGAAATTTTAGGACATACTCCACCACGGAGACTTCTGAGGGGTCATCTTTCCCCTCCCAAGTCTCCCGAATCAGTTTTAATGGCCCTCGGACGTCTCGGCCATAGAGGAGCTCAAAAGGTGAAAACCCAGTGGACTCCTGTGGCACTTCTCGGTAGGCGAACAGCAAATGAGGCAAGTGCCTCTCCCAGTCCTTCCCCTGCGATTCTACGAAGGTTGCCAGCATTTGTTTCAACGTTCCATTGAATCGTTCACACAAACCGTTGGTTTGAGGGTGATAGGGACTGGAAGTGGTGTGCTTGATCTGCATTCGCTCACAGAGGGCTTCCATTAGCTCTGACATGAAGCAGGAGCCCTGATCGGAGATCATTTCGGCGGGAAACCCCACTCGCGAGAAGACCCCGATTAAGGCATCTGCTACGGTGGCAGACCTAAGAGAAGACAGTGCTACCGCCTCAGGATAACGGGTGGCGTAGTCCACAACCGTTAGAATGTAGCGCTTGCCAGAGGTGCTAGGAATGGGTAGAGGCCCAATTATATCCACTGCCACCCTCTGGAAGGGCTCAGTGATGACAGGCAGTGGCTGCAAAGGAACTTTGCGGGTGCCCCCGGCCTTCTTAACCCTCTGGCAAGTGGAACATGATCGGCAGTATTTGGCTATGTCCTTCCCCATCGCGGGCCAGAAAAAATGGTTCTGCACACGGGTTTGGGTCTTTTTGGTACCCAAATGTCCTGCTAAGGGAATGTCGTGAGCTATGCGGAGTACCTGCGCACGAAATTCCCTAGGGACTATCAGCTGGCGGGTGTTCCCACCCGCATCACCTGGGATAGGCTGCACCGGTTCCCAGTACAGTCTATCGTTTTCCCAGTATACTTTGTACGGAGTGCTCTCATCTGGAGGCTGGCCGGCTCGGGCCCTAAGCGGTTCCAGACTGGGATCACTCCTCAGGGCCTGCACGAAGGCAGTGCCACAGGTCTCCTCCAGCTGACCGGTGATGTAAGAAGTCAGCTGCGGAGAGTTACCCTCACTGCTGGGGTCAGAGGTTATTGGAGGGACAGTTGGGACTGCCTCTCCCGCATCACCTGAGCCCAGGTTACTGGCGACACTGGGAGTATCTGCCAGCTGAGTTGTACCATCAGCATCACAAACATTAGGATTGTATGACACGATTTCCTTTTCTTGATTGTCATCCGCCTGAAGGTCAGAGCAGCCAGAGGGGGTCCCTGCTGTCGGCTCTGAGTTCAGGTGGCTGGCCATAGCACGTGTAATGGCCAGAACAGAGACAGAATCAGGCATAGCACAATTATTGACATTGACACATGCATCTGGGTCATCAGTGATAGGTACAGGCATAGTAAAAAGACATTCAGTCGCTTGTACATTTAAGTCTGATACCTCGCGCCTAGATGCGGTCGGTATGGTAGAAATAGCAGGTAAAGGGTTCCCCTCACCCTGTTTTCCTAAAGGTTGGTACAGTACCTGGTTGTCAGGGAGTCCGGCTTGGGTCACCTGCGGGTCCGCAGGGTATTCATAGTGGCAAACAAGTGTGCCCAAATCAGTGCCAAGCACTGTGGCCACGGGAAGATCATCTAGAACCCCAACCACTCGCTTTTGACACCCCACACCCCAATCGATGGTGACTTGGGCTTGGACCACGTTGGTTCGAGTACCTCCGATGCCTGTCAGGGTGAGGTACTTCCCTGGGAGAATATCCTCTTCCGAAACAAGATGTGAGCGGACAAGAGTGACATCTGCGCCGGTGTCTCGAAGTCCGACGACAGTCTGGCCGTTCACCGTGACCGGCTGGTGGTTCTGGGAGATGCGGTGTACCTCGGATCCTCCAACCAGCAGTGCAGTAGACGAAGCAGGTGCGGATGGGTTGGCCCCTCTAGGCCTTGATGTCGCTGCGGGGCTAGCCGCCTGGCTAGGTTGCTGGGCTGGCTTGCCTGCGTAGCAAGTTTGCTTGGTGTGGCCAGGCCGTTGACAGCGCTCGCACCAGGGCTTGGCCCACTCCCGGTTCGCAGGGCCAGCGGGCCTGCTTTCTCTCCAGTTCTGGGACATAGCTCTGTCCTTGTCAGGGGCTGGAGGTTTGCGGCTGTCAGGTACCAGGGTTTTGCGAGAGTCTGGTACCGCAGGCCTGCGAGTGTCCGGTACCCGGGTCGCGACATACATGTCGGCCAGCTCAACGGCTTCTTTTGCGGACTTAGGCTTTCGCTCCAACACAAACTGTCTCACGTCTGTAGCGCAGAAAGCAAGGAACTGGTCGTGGAGCATCAAATCCACAATAGCATCATAAGTCTTCTCTTCCAGAACTCGGAGCCATTGATGCAGCGTGGTGCTTAAACGGCTATACACGTCTGCGTGAGAGTCTGCGGATCCTTTCTGGATCAGGCGGAATTTTTTCCGGTAGACCTCTGGCGTGAGCTGGAACTTAGCGAGAATGGCCTTCTTGATAGCCTGGTAGTCGCTGTCCTGGTCTGTGGGTAGCTCCGCAAAAGCATCCAAGGCTTTACCAGTGAGCTGAGGTGTCAAGTGGAGTGCCCACTGAGCCTCAGGGATGCGGAACTGGCGGCATGCTCTTTCAAACGAGCGTAGATACAAGTCAATGTCCCCATTTTTCTCCATAACAGGAAACTTGGCCCTAGGGATTGCAGGTAGAGGAGTGCCTCCTGCAGCAGGAGTGTTAGGAGGAGCAGGTCTCGCCTGGGCAAGTTCTAGTGCATGCCTGTGCTGCCGCTCCTCTTGCTCACGTTGGAACCGACGCTGTCGCTCCTCGTTCTCCACCTGGAACTGGCGCTCCTCTCTCAGGAACTGCCGCTGTCGTTCTGCTTCCTGGAGCTGTGCTCTTTGTAACTCCCAGTATGCAGGTACATCTGCTCCGCTCAGTCCTGGTAACAACTGCTGGCTCATATGGCCCAAGGCAGTAAAGTTCAGTCCAGAGCTGCTTGTTCCTGGCTGTAGGTTAGCCGAAGCTGGGAGCATGGCGTGATCCTCCTGGGTATCCACATCACTCGGAGCTGAAGTAGCAACATCAGCACTCACAGAGCTCATGGTGCTGGGCGACTGTGTACGAGGGGGTGGCGAGGCTTCCTGTAGGGAATCGGAAACTTCCATCGCCTGGCCGTTCCTCTCCGTCAAGGCTTGGAGCAGCTGTGTACGGTTGCGGTTCCAAGCGGTGATGCCGCGCGACTCGCACAGTGTTCGCAAGTCAGAGACAGGCCAATTCTGGTAATCCAGAACTGAATCAGACATTCAGAAGAGAAGAGTATAAGAAAGAGTAGGATACAGCAAAGAAAAAGTTAAGAAATGTAGACCAATCTATTCGCTATCAATGTGTACCGTTTTGTGCCCAGAACTTCGGTTCTGCAAGACAGGATACTTAGCGACCACTGTCTTATTATTCTGGTTGCAAAGACTGAGTTTGTCAGATCTTTGCGCTCTGATTTCCCAAAAGCTGGCTATGCCTGGTTTTGGGGTGTGCTATCACCACCACTGCCAACCAATGTGACAATCCAGCCCCCGCGATCCCGTCGAGATCTGCTCCCGTTAGCGTACGCAGGAAGTACGGGCGCAGACGGACAACGAGACCGGTTGCTGGATCGTCAGAGGTAAGAAGAAAAGGCGACAGAGCGTGCCAATCCCGTCTAATCTGCTCCCGTTAGCATACGCAGGAAGTACGGTGAACAGATTGACAATAAAGATTGGTCGCGCAGCTGCCGACAATATGTAATGGGACAAACATCCACCAATCCCGTATTACTAGGCCACTGTTGCCATGCAGGTCTCATGCACTAGAGACTGCTGGAGGCAAATTCACTGTGTGCGTAGTAAACGGTTAAGGTTGGTTGGAGGTGCCCATACATGTACAATTTTGATTGTATATACAATCTGTAAACTAAAAATATCGATTTCGCGCTGGAAATCGGGTAAATACACTGCCACCACTGTCGGGTTGTATGGAGCCGACAGTCTCCAACGCTATCATAATACGGTAGCCAGCCCAATCGCGTTCAACACGCTCAAGTCACCGTTCGGGGAATAGTCACTTCCGACGGCTTAAAGACTGTGAGCAATGTGACGTTAAAGAAAGGTTACTGGGTCCCTATATGATGCAATCTCGAATTGTATTTACAATCGAGAAACGAAAGTTATCGATTTCGCACAGGAAATCTGGTACTAGCTAATCCTAGAAGGAAGAAGCGGTTATTTACAACCTAGCTAGCAAATCAACAATCATAAGCAAATCATAAAACAATGCGGTAGTATGACTGACTCTTCAGAGGGCAGATTCGTTATAGCAGCAATCAGATGACCAGAACAGGCACAAGACTGAACGATAAAATCGTTAGTTTATTTCTAAACTACATACACACAGCTTATTTTAGAATAGATTGATTGGACAGAGAGAAGAGAGGAAGAGAAACAGAATGAACAGAATGTCTGATTATATACAGTTCAAATACCGTTATTGGTAGTCCATGCGGCAATCGCAAGTCTTTGGCGAAAGTCCCAAAATGGCGGTTGCCATGTGGCCAACAGGCCTTTGTTAGGAAGTTCCAAGAGGGAGGGTTTGCCCGTGTCCTTCCGGGCTGCCAGGATGTTACTAGGCATCAGATTGAAGGTAAAGGACACTGAACTTTTGTGTCATGTCAGTTTTGTTCCTCCCTGTAAGTGGGGGGAGTTATGACACGTACAAGTCCAGCCTTGTGCAATTTGAATAAGGCAGTGCCCCCTTAGGCAGGGAGAAGTTTGGGCCAATTCATATTTTGCCCGCTCTCGGCATGCCCGTGGGTAATATCAGGAAACCGAATAAATATTCATAGTCAGCACAAGTAGTTGAATCCGTTAATACCAAACACGAGGAGTCTGGATCGCTAATAGCACCGTCCCTCACTTTCACCTTACTGGCACTGGTTCTGAAAGCTCTAGAGGGCTGAAAATCTCTCAGGACCAGTGTCATGTGGAATCTAATAAATTCCGTGAATTTGAGGGGACTGCGATCTTGGGAACACCAGAAATATTACCAAATTGTGTCTATTTATTAAATACAGTTTCTACAGTTCTGTGGAATCCTTGGGTGCCGCCAGATGGCGTGATAAGGATCATTCCTGTCTCCTTTCAACTCAGGCCACAAGGCAGCTATCTTGGACTCATGCTGGGTCGGGGCCGATCAGGCTGGAGAAAGCTACCATTTATGAGCTTCTGTCAACTGATATCTACCCTTCACCTGATGGATGAGGTCATAAACACCTCAGGGGGTCCCCTGTGCTGGCCGAATCTTCCAACAGGAGGCTAATTAACTGGCCATGAAAAGATTTCTCCAGCCCTTTGGTGAAGGGAAAAAAAAAGTGTATTTAAACCAAAAACTGTCAGTTTGGTGGGTTTGCGCAGAACTAGCGTTGGTAGCTCCATGACGCATTCGATATGTCATCGACGGCGTCACAGGTCCACACTGACATTCTCCTGCGTAACTGTTGATGCAGGGCCCTCAGGATGCACAACCTCTGTACGGTCAGGAGTCTCAGTCTCTGGTTCCCCTTGCCTTGAGTCAGATGGGTCAGCGTCTACCTCAGCAGACACATCCAGCTCCTGCAGTTGCTGGGTATCCCATTGAAACAATTCCGTTACCAGGTCCCCTTGTTTCTTGCGGCCGACATCAATGCCTCTCTCTTGGCAAAGATTTTGCAGGTCCGCCAGGCACATTTTCTTGTAGTTCCCGGACATTTCCACGCCAAATAAAATAAAACTTTTGGGGAGGGGTACTGGCTACACAGTCTCTCTGTATATATAAAAAAAATATTGCCTTCCAGCTACACCAACGAATTAGTTCGTTTCTCGATAGCGCTAGCGCTATCGCAGATACTTTCAGCACAACACAGGTCCCAACCGCTGCCTAACACTGTCACTGGAGCCCTTGTGGCTGACCGCACTTAGCCTTCTAAACGGTGCCAGCGCACAGATCGTGCGAACTCTGGTCGCAGTCAATGCGCAGGAACCGTTAAGAATTAGCCGCAGACAACTCAGAAGGGAGCCTGTGAGACACGGGTGATTACCACTTCACCCTCTGGTTCAGAGTAAACTGCCACCACCGCGGTTATCATGGGACCCACTAACTGACTGACTAATCCTGCGAATAAAACGGTTAAACACACGATATTCTGTCTAGCCAACAACAAACAAACAGTAGCGTATCTTCAGAGACCCGGAATCATTTCTGTGTGTGCTGATAAGCAGGGTAGCGGAAAGTGAATGACTTGGAGAAAGTCGTTTATTCACGCAATATAAATAATTAATATATACAGACAATTATTAAAAATCACAATTATTAAGACAGTAATAGCCAGTATGAAAAATAAAAGAAGGGAGAAAAATACTTAGTTCCTGGAAAGATGTCCTTATTGTGGGAAGAATCATAAAGTTCTTGGTTCCAAAGTCCAGAGTTCAGAGTTCAGACCAGGTGGATGCCAGCATATCCTCAAGCTGGCATCTGATGAGTGCAAGATGGTTCAGTGTGGAGGACACTGAGTTTGGGTCCTCAGCCATTCTTATGCCCCTGCTTCAGTAGGAGGGAGTGAGGGCGGGGAGCCATACACCCCCTTCAAAGATGAGATGAGCCCTCCCCTTGTACTGGGGCTAGAAATCATGTCTACCCATATATGGGCTCTATCTCACAGAACCGTACAGGTCAGGGCAGATTTATTAACATTTTCAGGTCTGTCTCGATTTACCCAGCGCCCTGATACCAGACATGAGGGGTGGGACCCCTGTGGTATCATCAGGGCCTTTTCAAACTGCCTAACTGGCAGTCCTTACCTCAGAATGTTCTGAAACTTCCTCAGAACCAGCACCGGGGCTCATGCTACACTCCCCCCACGTTTGGTGAAGCTGCCATCTCAGGAACCCCAGAAATATGACAGATCTGGGAAGTTATGGATTTGCTATGAGACTCAGGTTATTCCCAGGCAAAGGCTCTTTGAAGTTTGGAGCAGCCAGCGAGGTGTCGCCTCCCCTGCTGGGAATGAGCCAGTGGGTCTGGCTTTTAGCCCAACTAGACTGCTCCTGCCATGGTGCTTGTCACCTTATACCTGATGGATGGGCCATCAGCACAGCTTGAAGCCAGGGACTCTCTGGGGCAGATTAGGCTCAGGCTCATTAGCATATCAAAAGAGCCATCCAGCCTTTTAGGATGGTGCTCTCTTTGCTAAGAAAAGGACTTCAGCTGTCCCTACACACTCAACCCAGATTGTACCGATTTGAAGCGCAATCGATGCAGGGAATCGAGTGCGATTGCTTTTTCTTCACGGGCGGTTCCAGGACGCGCCTGCGGCCCCGCAACCGTCCGTGACACAGCCCTTCTTCACTGTTAATGGAATGGTTCTCAAACTTAGCATAGCTGGTCACTGAGTGACTGGGATTAATGTTCAGAAAAGTGGGTGGAACCTAAAAATGCCAATCAAAAATCACATGGCGCTTTTCAAGGAGAATATTACAATTGCTGCCATTCTTGCACTGTTAATGGCACAAGCCTCACACCTGGTACAGTTGGTCATTGGGTCACTGGGGATCAAATTCAGAAAAAGGGGACAGAGCCACAAACAGTGAATCAGATTTGTTTCATTTCATGAGAAAATACAAATTATTGATGCCAAGGACCCCAAAGTTCACAAACTTGGGCATTGAGTAGTGCCTTTGTGTCCAGGTTACAAAAAGTGGTCGGAGCCAAAAACAAATTTCACTGGGAAAGTGTAAACTGCAGCCCGAAGTGGGTGGAGTCTATAATAGCCAATCAAAATTCACCTGTTGATTTTCAAGTGGAATATTTAAATTGCTGCCATTTTTCCACTGTTACTAGCAGATGCCTCAAACCTGCTGCAGTTGGTCATTGGGTGACTGGGGTTCAAATGCTGGAGAGGGGCGGAGCCACAAACAGCCTATCTGATTTGTTTAATTTCTATGGGAATATACAAATTATTGATGCCAAGGACCCCAAAGCTCACAAACTTGGTCATTGAGTGTTTGTGCATTAGGGTTAGAAAGTGGGTCGAGCTAACACCAGCCAAATACATACACGGGCAATGCCGGGTCATCAATGGGTGGAGACAAATACAAATTTCACTGGGAAAATGTAAACTGCAGCCATTCTTACACTGTTAATGGCAGGGTTTTTAAACTTTGTACAGTTGGTCACTGGGTGACTGGGATTAATATTCAGAAAAGTGGGTGGAGCCTACTAATGTGAATCAAACTTCACCTATTGCTTTTCAAGGGGAATATTTAATTGCTACCATTCTTGCACTGTTAATGGCACAGGCCTCAAACCTGGTACAGTTGGTTATTGGGTGACAGGGGTTCAAATTCAGAAAAGGGTGTGGAGCCACAAACAGCCAATCAGATTTTTTCATTTCAATGCAAATTATTGATGCCAAAGACCGCAAAGCTCACAAACTTGGTCATTGAGTGTTTGTGTGTTAGGGTTAGAAAAAGTATGCAGAGCCAACACCAGCCAAATACATACCCGGGCAACGCCGGGCAATCAGCTAGTAGCCAATAGATATGATATCCTAGCGTATTACAATTTACAGCTATTAATGAAACTACCACGACTGACACGCGATGAACATAAGCAGGGAACACTGGCTAGGATCAGGAGCAAAACAGCGAACAAGGCTAGGTAATACAAAATCTCTATACTAGAGTACGTATATATGTCCCCGTAGGAAATATATAACATAGCTCCACAGGAATACTGAACTAAGACAAGGAATATATTTTACAATATCAAGGGACCCAGTAACAGCCTAGACAGAGCTGAAACTATGACGGGCGGAGCACGCTTGCAGGAAGCAAACCTTTATACTGAGGTCATCCAATGAGAGCAGAGATGCAAATCTCCACACAACTGAATGGTAGTCACTCAATCCTGTGCTGGCTTGAATACCATTTGCTAGTTGAAAGACCATCATAACAAATGCATGCAGTGCTATGCAAGAACATGCATGCAGGAAATACAGGGCTTATTGGCTGCAGCTCAGCTGTAGTAAACCATAAGTGGAATAATGACAGTATTCTGAGCTGTCCAGAAATGCAGAGCTGACAAAGTGACTCACTGCAAATGCACAATCGAATGGAGACTGACCAGCCGGAACTGTCCATCTACGGCTCCACCTGCAATGGACAGAACACGTCACAGGAGGAATCCTAACAGATTTTGACTTTCTGCAATAAAAGAGATATTTGAAAACCAAAGCGTTGCAATCTATAGATCTAATAAACACACCTGTTCAGACAAGCCTATATTTTGCTGTAGGTAGCAGTGGAGGCTCACTGCCTCATCTGCTAACTCCTGCGTCCCCTTCCCTAATGTATCTAACCCACTACCCTCTACATTGTTAGCAGTGATGAGCAAAAATGCTGATATTCTTTTTTGCATTATTTTTCGTAAAAATTTTAAATTTGCCATATTGACATAATACAATGTATTTTTGCAAAAAAAAAGTTTTGAAATCAAAAATGCCATTTTTCATGTGAAAATGGCTTTGGTGAAAATTCAAGAGCAACACTCATTGTAAACTGGTTACTGCTGTAATTTATCATATGAACATGCACCACTATTCGTGATGTCTAAAACCACACATCAACTATGTAATTAGGTATTATAAACACAAGTTAAATAATAGTACTCAATGCCAAGCCGCTGCAGCTAAAGCTAATACAATTTTGGGATGCATTAAAAGAGAAATAAAAACTCGAGATGCTAGCATAATATTGCCCCTGTTTAACTCTCTAGTAAGGCCACATCTGGAATATGGAATTCAGTTCTGGGCATCACATTACAGGAAAGATATTGCAGTTTTAGAGCAGGTGCAGAGATGAGCAACAAAATTGATGGAAGGTCTCACTTACTAAGAAAGGTTAGATAAACTGGGTTTATTTAGTCTAGAGAAACGATGCCTTAGAGGGGATCTAATTAACATGTATAAATACATCAGAGGGCAATATAAAAGCTTGGCGTATTAGCTTTTTGTCCCGAGGCCTTCTCAAAAAAAAGATTAGAGGACATGATCTGCGCATGAAGGAAAAACATTTTAGTCATTTATTTAGGAAAGGGTTCTTTGCAGTAAGAGTGATTAAGATGTGAAATGCATTGCCACAGGAAGTAGTTATTGCAAACTCTATACCTGCATTTAAAGGGGGCTTAGATGCTTTCCTTGCTTTGAAGGACATCCATGGCTATTATTACTAGGTAATGCCCAGTGGTGTTGATCCAGGGATTTTATCTGATCACCATCCGGAGTCGGGAAGGAATTGTTTCCCTTTTGGGGCTAATTGGACCATGCCTTTTAAGGTATTTTCGCCTTCCTCTGGATCAACAGGGATATGTGAGGGAGCAGGCTGGTGGTGTACTTTGTTCTCTGGTTGAACTCGATTAACGTATGTCTTTTTTCCAACCCAAATAACTATGTGACTATGTGATTTGTAACTGTATTGCTGGATCTCCTGATTGTACACAGTATTGAATCTCTTATGTATCTATGCTACTCACTATTTACTTTGTACTATGTATTGTACAGCACTATGAAAGATGTTGCCCCGATACAAATAAAAAATAATACTATAAAATAATATTACTGTACGTACCCATGTGGCACAGTTAGCGCATGCTGAGAGCCTGTGCTGCAGAGAACTAGCAGTATAATTTCAATCATTTTTGGGGGCTGCTATCAGTAGGATAATACACTTCCACATACACTTCCTTTTGTATCTGTAAATAAGGTTATCACTCATCCTTGTTTTTTTTCTTCTTGTCTGTTCAAGTGTTTTTGAGAAAATTGCTTACAGCAGGAAAGCCATACAGGAAAGCAGTTAAATGTTGTGTCCATTCAGCACTTTATTAGTACATTGCTGTATCAGTTACAATCTACGGGTCACGCTTTTCTTCTATTCCTGTGTTCTTTTTTCGATATTAAAAAAGTATTTCTTAGTTTACAAAAATATATCAGCTTAGATGTCATTATAGGCAATTAGTATAGTATATAGCTATTAGTCTTCAATCAATTTTAAAGTAAATATAGTGTGTCTTATTATATCTGTTTATTAGATTTTGTACTGTTTTAGTCAATTAAATTAGAGCTATTACAAATGTTTGTAATTTATCAATGTACTAATATTTTAAAATTTTTCCCTATCGACTAATCAACACGTTATAGAGGGTTTGTAGTACAGACTGCACTTAAAGCGGTATAAAACTCTGACATTATGTTCAATAAAAACATGTGTTCCTACTTTTTATATCCCATACAGTTATCATATTTGCTTTTGTGCATAAGTATTATTATTAATTTAGAAATTACAAGTTCCCAAAGTACAATGTTTTTTGCTCTGTGAGCTGCCATTGCATTTTATTCTTAACTGGTTTATTCATATTGTAATGTATGCAGAAATGCTTTCTGAGTATTTGTCTGTGTTCTGGAGTGTCTGCACAGTCAGAGAAGTGTTTACATTCCTCACTTGATACGATTAAGTAAACACAAGATAACATTAACTCCAGTTCGGATGCGTCCAACTTTCCGTGCAGGGAGCTTGGTAGTCCCGTGTTTAACTAGTTGAATTCTGTTCTAGCAAAACAAAATGGTGGTAGTATATAATATGCTCTAAATAATCTTTTAGAGCAAAGAAGAAATGCTGGGTTTCATGCCACTTTAAAGTGAATCCAAGGTGAAAACTTAACTGATGAGATAAACAATTATATTTATCCTCCTACTCCTAAACATGACTTTTTAAGTATCCTAGGGTTTTCTTTTATATTTAAACATTTACAAAGTAGGTTGATTTTTTTTAAGGTGCATAGTCAGTGGCAGCCTATTAAAGCGGACCCAAACCAAACATTTTTTTTATTCAAAATATTTAGTTGCACACCTCTGACACATACAAATATAAATAAACACTCCTTCAAGCCTATGAGCATTTCAGTGCCTGCTTTTCACCCTCCTCTTTGCATAACTAGGGTTATACAGGTGGCAGCCAATAGCAATTCCTCCTTTGCTGGACACCATCTACTCCACCAGTCTGCCGGATTCTGTCCCGGCAATATGAAAGGAAGGGAGGGGTTCCTCCAATAAATGTAAAATATTTTATATTTGTCATCATGCAGCTGAAAAAAGGCTGCTATTTATTATTATAATTTAGAAAATAGATTTTATTTCTGAAATCTTGTATTTTTAGTTTGGGTCCACTTTAAATGTCCCAGAGTTAGAAAAAGGTCAATAGTCCATGTATTTTATCTCTCCCTGCCCTCAGAAGTTGTATTCTGCCAGGAAAACATGTATGGCTGTAATTTGCTTATCAGTGATGTTTACTATATTCCCGACAAGCTACTGACAAGACAGAAGCTGTCACTTCCACGCCTAGAAATGAACCCTTTCACACAGCCAACTAAAACAAGTAAAACAGCCTGGTTATTAATATGTTTTGCACTGTACATACATGTTTATTATCTCATCATGCCACATATCCCCTCGGGTACACTTTTTTTTGTATAGTGTTTGTGGGTTTTTAATTATATTTTTTTATTTATTATTTTGCCTTGAAAATTTTAAATAAAAAAAATTAAAATGTAACAAAGAAGCATTTAAAATTTTTGGTAATGATTTGTTAGCAACAAAGAGCATTGATCCAAAGCCACAGTAAAGTATGATGTCTATGATGTTACTAAAGTGAAATCTCCAGACTTGGGCAATTAACTTTCTCTCATGAGTTTTCTTCTATGAGATATGTTTTTATTTTCTCTTTAAAATACATTTATAGCATTTTGCAATTGAAAAAGTACCAAGAAGGTAGTTAAAAAGTACTAGAAAACTGATTTTGTTTATTTATTTTTTTTTTTGCTTACTGGCATTTTTCTTGCCTTCTATTGACAATGCGTGAAAATTACACTTAGGAAAAAACTCAGGAAGAACAGTTAATTGCATATGGGCCCTTGTCAAGAAAGTGCCCTTTAAGCCAGCAGCAAGCAAGCAAATACTCAAAATAATTTTGATAGTAGTTTTTTACTTACTTTTTGGTACTTTTTCAATTGCAGAATTCAGAAAAGTTATTTTAAAGAGAAGATGAAAAGTGATCTCCTAAAAGGGGTATTGAAAAAGGACCCAGGGCCCAAACGCAGTTAACCTTTTCTCCTAAATTATCTCCTAATAAAAATAACTTTTCACCATTTTACAGGACCAGATTTACCATAAGGCAATGTAGGCACATGCCTACAGGCGCCTATGATGGAGAGACGGCTCACTCCCCTCCCCTATTGCTTCCCTCCCTTCTTCTCTATGCAGAGTCCTGATGAGAGTGTAAATGAGAGGTTATACACCCGGGTCTCTGCATTCCACTGACCGGATCTCCCTTCAGTCGGGGGCACCTCTGGCTACCTAATACTTGGGGCAACCTTTAGCTACTTAATGATGAAGATAGCTCTGGCTACCCAACGCTAAGGGGCACCTGTAGCTACCTATGACGGGCAAGGAAAGTAAGGTAGGAGCGACAGCTGGGCAGCCAGCACACCTGTGGTGCAGTTCAGAGGTGCTTTGTAGGTTCATGGAGGCGAAGGCTATGACGCCAGGACATCTGTGCCTATAAGCTCCTGTGACGTAAATCCGGGCCTGCCATTCCATTTTATAGTCAAAAAAGTACCAAAAAGTAGGTAAAAAGTATTAAGAAAATTATTTTGAGTATTTTCTTGCTTGCTGGTGGCCTAAAAGGCATTTTATTGGCAAGGTGTGAAAATATCATCCAGGTGAAAACTCAGGAGAAAAAGTAAATTGCATATATAAGCCCAGGGCCCATATGCAGTTTGTGTTTTCTCCTAGGTGATATTTTTAAACTTGTACATAAAATGCCTTTTAGGCCACCAGCAAGCAAAAAAAAAATCAATATTTTTGAAAGTACTCTTTTACCTAATTTTTGATACCTTTTCAATTGCTGAGTGCTGGAAAGTTAATTTAATAGAAAAGAAAAAATGATCTCCTAGGAGAAAAATCAGGAGAAAAAGTTCATTGCATACGGGCCCTGGGGCCATATGCAATTCACTTTTTCCCCTGACTTTTCTCCCAGGAGATAATGTTTCATCTTTGATTTAAAATAACTTTTCAGCACTTTTCAACTAAAAAAGTACCAAAAAGTAGGTGAAAGAGTACTATCAAAATTATTTTGAGTATTTACTTGCTTTTCGATGGCTTAAAAAGGCATTTTATTGACAAGTTTAAAAATATATTCTAGGAGAAAACTCAGGTGAAAGAGTGAATTGCATATGGCCCCTGGTCTCTAATTTGTATCACTTATCTTTACTGAACAGAAAGAAACCTATTACAACAGGAAGTGTCCTACTGGAAAGAAACATTTAAAGAGAATCTGTACTGTAAAATTCTTACAATAAAAAACATACCATTCTATTCCTTATGCTCTCCTGGGCCCCTCTGTGCTGTTTCTGCCACTCCCTGCTGCAATCCTGGCTTGTAATTGCCAGTTTTATCTAGTGTTTACAAACAGAAAACATGGCTTCTAACCAGAGTGTGATAGCCTGAGAACAGCTCACTGTGTGACTCATGCAGAGCGTGGAGAGGGTGTGAATAGCTTCTGCCAATGACAAGCAGTGCTGCACATTCCAGCCTCAGCCCGACAGAGCCGACAGAGGAGAGAAGATAAGATTATTACAGAGACAGTGCAACTAGAAAAGGCTGCAGTAAGACAGATCACATTAGAACAGCTATAGGAACTTATAGGATAGAAGAAATAAGGCTCAAAATTTTGTTACAGAGTCTCTTTAAAATATAAAAAGCAGTGTAACTAGGAGAGAACCTAGTACCTCCTAGGGATGGCCCTGCTTAGGAGAACTCATGGAGAAGCATGTGATCAGTTTGATCAGCTGAGAGATTTGTAAGGTTCTGATTTGCTGGTCCTGATCATGTGTTAAACCAGTCATCACAGCAAATCAGGGCCTTACAGATCTATCAGCTGATCAAACTGATCACATGCTTCTCCATGAGTTATCCTAATCAGGACCATCCCTAGTACCTCCTTGTACTTACAAAACTTGCAATTCAAAGAAGATGAGGGCACTCTAAACAATGTGGATTTTGAAAATTATTTATTTTTGTATGTAGTATTTGCCAGATTAAAATAATTTAACCGCTACAGGACTGACGCAGTTGAAAGTTACGTCCTGCATGTGGCAGTGCGGATCTGATCTGACAGGACGTAACTTTCAAAACCCGTTGCCGTGCGGTTGCGCCGCTCCTGCCGATCGCGCTACTTTCACCCCACCTCAGATCACTCGCTCTGCCATCTATATGACGGCAGAGCTCTGTGTGCCGGTCAGGAGCCGTTTTCATTGGCTCCTGGCCGTTTCATTACTGTAAGCCAATCCCACTGGCTTACATTGATTGACAGGGTCAGGAGCCAATGAAAGCAGCTCCTGACCGGCACACAGCGCCCTGCCGTCATAGCGACGGCAGAGAGAGGTGCCTGCGGCGATGAGCGAGCGGGGTAATCGACGAGAATGGCGGGACTGCGCAAAAATTTGTTGGTAAGCACTGTTTTTTGTTTGTACCAGCAGTCTCTGGTCCTTAAGGGGACAGAGCCTGCTGGTCCGGAAATAGTTAAAAAATAAGGGAACTGAAAGTGAGGGGTGTATGGAGGATGACATTTATTTCCTTTTAACCAATGCAATAGTCTGGCTGTCCTGATGACCATCTTCCTCTGATACATTTAGCCATAGACCCTGAACAAGCATGCAGATCAGATGTTTCTGATTGAATCCTGCCAGGAATATATTGGCGCGTTATAAAATAATAATAACAACAACTTTTTACATGACTTTGAGGGCCCTTGCCTAATTGCAGAAACTGTGTACTGCCAGCATAATTGTGGGATGTTTTGTTTTTAGATACAGCAAAAACTTATCTCAGCAAGCAAATTACAGAAAGCTTCCTATTTCGGATAAGATAAGGACGCTATGACCAGAAGGTAATTGAATCCCCATTTTTCTTTGAATAGTTTACACAGTGATGTAAGCCTGTTGTCTAGGTGATGTGGGAGAGACAGTAAGCCGTAGCAGTAGGAAAGGAAAATTAACAGTGATCTAGGTTGAAAAAATAAAGAAACAGGCAGAAGTGATGTCACTTTAAGCATCAGAAAGAAACATTAAAGATGGAAACCAGCAGAAATATTATTATTTTTTTCATGTCACATTTCTCCTAAATCGGACAGTGAATACTACAAATAACACGATAGCTAAGCTACATAAGTCATTTACGGTATTATTATTTTTTCAGTTAATATGGAGTTTCATGTCACTTTAAGGTAGGGTTTGCACTTATATGAATCTTCAAAAGCAACGTCTTCTTTTTTCGTGTGTGTTTGATTTGTGCTTCAATACAATGGTAACACAGAAAGGGCCAGTGCACACCAAAAACCGCTAGCGGATCCGCAAACGCTAGAGGTTTTGAAGCGGTTTTCCTGAGCGATTTTAGGCATGTTTAAACCGATTTTCTAAACATGCCTAGAGTTTTTTTGGAGCATTTTGGTGTAGCGTTTTTTTAGATTTAATTACAGTAGAGTTGTAACTGAACAGCTTCTGTAACAAAAAGGCTAAGAAAACCACTCTGATCTGGCGTTTTTCAGAGCGGTTTTCCACTTTCCTATACTTAACAATGAGGCAGAAACGCCTCAGAAATCTAAACAATGCTGCAGCCCCTGAGTTTGCGTGTCGGGAAAAATAAAAATACCATACTTGGTATTCATGCAAAATTCCCATTGTGATTTTTCACATACAAATGCATTTAAACTTTTCAAATCCGCACACAAAAGTTTGTACAAAAAAAATTAAAAATCACAGAATCGTGACCGAGAAAAATTGAATGCTTTTTTTTTTAGCAGTGATAAATGTAAACCATCCCTGAGGCCGGTTTCAGACTATGGAGTGGCACTGCCTTGCCAAAAACAGGCCATTGGAGATTACTGCATTAATACACGGCAATCCCCTTCTGGCCGAAAACCAAAAAGGAAGTGATGCTGGCTTGCTCTCACTTCCTGTTTCGGAAATACGGAAGTGCATGAAAGTGTATTGTAAAAAATATGTTTCCGCATGTACGCCACTCCACCGCCATCACTTTTAACATCAATGCGTCGCTACAGACTTACATGACTTCCAGTCCGCCACAGATCGCCGCAGCTCGATGAATAACTGCGCGGTAACAAAAGTCTATCTGAGCATCAGGGATGCAGCAAAAATGTCAATTCCATTGCTTCGCACCAGACCGCGGCATTGTGGAAGTCCCCATAGACTTGCATTGCCCTGTGCCGCAGTATGAAAGGGCCCTAAAGGTTTCTAGTTAGTTCAAAATCCTCATTTAACCACTTCACCCCAAATCGGTTTTTACCCTAACGGACAAGAGCGATTTTCACCTTTCAGTGCTCATCCCTTTCATTTGCCAATAGCTTAATCACTACTTATCACAATGAAATAATCTATATCTTGTTTTTTTCACCACCAATTAGGCTTTTTGTGGATGATATTTGTTTTCGGTAAGTACTTTATTTTCTATGCATTTTAAAGGGAAAAACAAGGAAAAAAATACACTATTTCTTCAATTTCATCTCCTATAGTTTTAATATAAACACTCCTACTGTGCATAAAACCCACACATTTTATCTGCCTATTTTTTCTGGTTATTACAAGATTTTAATTATGTCCCTAATACAAAGTATGGTGACAATATAGTATTTGGAATTAAAGGTATATTTTTTCTTTGGTGTTTTTCTTTCACTATTTTCACGTGCACGCACATGCACGAGCACGTGGGAGCGCGCACGTGCACGCGCACAGCAGCAGCAGCACTGTTTGACTTATAAAACCTCCTGGAGCCGCTAAGAGGCTCTAGCAGGACGTTTTTATAAGTCTGCTTGTCATGAAGTGGTTACATTTCAAATTTTAAAAAGTTGATGAGCACATGACTATTCTGCACTGTAACAAGGGTAGCAGTAAAGCAATACTAAAACATATATTTAAGATTGAATCTATTATATATTGTAATGCGATATGCTTCTGGAAACTGTTTATCATCATGTGAACTTTCTGTACCCACGTGACCTCTCTGCACCTTCCCAATAAACTCAACAACATTTTTCCTGCAAAACAGGAAGTCAAAATCCATTTTATCTTTTGCCCTCAGAAGCAGAAACCTGTCATTCTGTGTGGCCTTCCATAAGGGAAATGCCTGTCTTTCTGCTGGTGATCCTAGCTTGTAAGTAGTGTATTCATAATGTATGCTTTAGGCGTTAACGGTGCTTTACTATACCTCTGGTATTTATTTTATTGTCGTCATTTTCTTTTCTTTTTTTCTACTATGGAATACGTTAGTTTGTTGCGTACATTTGTCTTATGTTGTCATGGCAAGTTTTGAATTTGGCAAACAGTACTTAAAATGTGCTCAAATTTTTCAAGACAGTTTTTTTTTTTTTTTAATGTCATCTTACATTTCTTTATTATACATATATCTGGACTAGGTAATATTTGTACAGTACACTGCATAGTAGGCGATCATATGAGTTGTTCAATGTTATATGTAAAAATCTGTCCAATCTGTTGAAAAGAATGTGTGTTTCTGAGACAGGACAATGCTATCTATGAATGCTGGTGATGAACTCAGCGTACATTCTGATAATCACCAGCATTCATAGATAGCATTGTCCTGTCTTAGAAACACACATTCTTTTCTTGGCTCATTTTACTCTGGAAAAAACATACTTCTTATTTGTCTCTGTTTGCACATATTTTACATTTTTTCCAATTTTTTCGCCATAGTGCCCCTTTAAAGGGAATCTGAAGTGAAAATAAACTTATGATATAATGAATTGTATGTGCAGTACAGCTAAGAAATACAACATTAGTAGTAAAGATTTGAACCTAGTATTGTTTTCAGTACAGGAAGAGTTAAAGGGGCACTACAGCAAAAAACTGTAAAATATAAAATATGTGCAAACATATACAAATAAGAAGTACATTTTTTCCAGAGTAAAATGAGCCATAAATTACGTTTCTCCTATGTTGCTGTCACTTACAGTAGGCAGTAGAAATCTGACAGAAGTGACAGGTTTTAGACTAGTCCATCTCTTCATAGGGGATTCTCAGCAAGGCTTTTATTCTTTATAAAGATAGTCCCTAAAAAGGATCTAAACAATGATGCTGGTCAGCTTCCCTGCTCTCTACACAGTTTTTTGGCAGTTGGACAAAGCAACTGCCGTTCACTAAGTGCTTTTGAAAATAAATATATCCCTGAGAATCCCCTATAAAGAGATGGACTAGTCCAAAGCCTGTCACTTCTGTCAGATTTCTACAACCTACTGTAAGTGACAGCAACATAGGAGAAAAGTAATTTATGGCTCATTTTACTCTGGAAAAAATTTACTTCTTATTTGTCTATGTTTGCACATATATTACATTTTACAGTTTTTCGCTGTAGTGCCCCTTTAAGAAACTTTACTTGTTATCTATGCAAAAGAGCTTCTCTGAGCTCTCCGACCAAACTTGGTCTGCTACAGTGCTATTTTCTGAAGTACTTATACATCAAAGAAACAGTGAAAGATAACTTCAGATAAGATTTTACTGCAGGGAAGTTCAAAGCTCTGCTCTGTTTCATAGTTTAAAATGAGTGAAGTTTTTAAATTGCAAATATTAGAGAATGCAATGTTATATATATATATATAAAGGCTATATAACTGTAACTGAAAATAAAAATATGATACTCTTTTCTTATCTAGTTATGTTTTATTTCTTAGCTGTACTACACATACAATTCAATGTCACTTTAAATGTCACGTTGAATATTTCAATGTACCAGAGTTATTATGCTTTCACCTGTACATTATATACCATTACCTCACTGTTAAAGTGAATGGGAACCGCATTTAAAAACAAATGAAGCAAATACTTACCTAAGGAGAGGGAAGGCTCTGGGTCATATAGAGCCTTCCGTCTCCTCTCTCGATGCTCTCTATCCTGTGCTGGCTCCCCCCCCCCCGTTTCAATCCCGCACCGAAAGGGTGTTTGGAAGTCTTCGAGAGCCGTGTCCTCCCGAAGACGTGCGGCTCCATACTGCACAGGCGTAAGAGTGCAAGAGAGCGTGCTTGCGCAGGAGCAGAACAGGGCCGCCCTTCTTCAGGAGCACTCGGCCTCCCTGAAGACTTCTGAAGCCTCCTACGGCTGGGTAAAGCAGTATTTGACTAATTTAGTCAAATACTGCTACCGGGCGAGCCAGCACTGGAACAAGGGGACCAGGAGAGGAGCCGGAAGGCTCTATAGGACCCAGAGCCTTCCCTCTCCTTGGGTAAGTATCTGTCTCATTTTTTTAAATGCGGTTCCCATTCACTTTAACCTATTTTGGTTCCTGGACGTAGTTTCTACGTCCAGGAACCATGCGCGCTACCGCGCGCTCCCGCGGCCGATCGTGAGCGTGCACGCGCACTCCCGGCCGCGGATTCGGTAGCCAAGGAATCAATGTATCGGGCTATGGAGCCCGATCACTGATTCCTCTCCCCCGCTGAAAAAGCGACAGCTTCTCTCGGAAGCTGTGCTTTTTCTGGCCGTCTCCTTCCCGATGCGTCACTCTAATCGCGTGCTACGCTTAGAGTGACGTCATGTAAACAAACTCATGGCCATCTTGTGGCCAAAAAGTAATACTACACCTGAAAAAAAAAAAAAAAAGAATTAACACACATTTACATTATAAATCTATTGTTTACCTCCCACCCTCCCAAAAGTACCCAAATAAAATGTTTAGTATAAAAAAAAACAACCATTACAATAAAAAAAAAAACATGTAAATATTTACCTAAGGGTCTAACCTTTTTAAATATCAATGTAAAGATGAAATATTTCTATATTTTTTTATTTTAAACTTGTAAATAGTGATAGATGCAAAATGGAAAAAATGCACCTTTATTTTCAAATAAAATATTGTCGCCATACATTGTGATAGGGACATAATTTTAACGGTGTAATAACCGGGACATATGGACAAATACAATACGCGAGTTTTAATTATGGAGGCATGTATTATTTTAAAACTATAATAGCTGAAAACTGAGAAATAATGAATTTTTCCATTTTTTTCTTATTCTTCCTGTTAAAATGCATTTACAGTAAAGTGGCTCTTAGCAAAATGTACCCCCCAAAGAAAGCCTAATTGGTGGCGGAAAAAACAAGATATAGATCAGTGCATTGTGATAAGTAGTGATAAAGTTATAGGCTAATGAATGGGAGGTGAACATTTCTCACGTGAAAACGACGGAACCTGAATGGGTTAACTATCCTCATGTGTAATGCTGCTAATATCCATAATGTAAACCCGACTGGAGATGCTGTTGCTATTTTCCCTCTGAGGTTTCTATATTCCAGGCTGTAGTGATGTCATATAGCTGTAATGCATTATAGGCTTGTACCCTATTAACTTTTCTCCTGAGTTATTTTCAAACCTTGCCAGTAAAATGCCTTCTAAGCCATTAACAAGCAAGAAAATATTCTGTAATAGATAAAACTGCTGAGTGTTGAAAAAATTATTTTAAACAGAAGAAAAAAAAAAATCTCCTAGGAGAAAACTTGGGAGAAAAAGTGAATTGAATATGAGCTCAGCTTATGAGATTTATTTCTTACTTGTAACAAATATGCATTCCTGGAAGGCAGGGCCGGATTTAGGCCAAGGCCGCCTAGGCCATGGCCTAGGGCACCACAGGAGGAAGGGCACCAAAGCAGCAGGCTAAACTGGCGCAGTATTTGCAAGCTTGAAAATCCTGCAATGCAGGGCGATCAGGCGAGCGCCTGACCTCGGTACTCTGCTACTAGCCGCCTGTGCAGCAGCCACCTTGCTCTCTGTGCACGTTTGCATTGTGGTGGGCGGCTATGGACTTGGGCAGCATTGGATACGGAAAGAGGAAGCTTCTGCACTGGAGATGAGCTGAGAAATGAGTGACTCTGATGGCTGCTGCAGTGTGAAGGTGAGCTGGCTACCTATACTGAAGGGGGGGGGGGAGGAATTAAGAGAGTCATCTGGCTACCTATACTGGAGGGAAAGGGGGGAGGAGTCATCTGGCTACCTATACTGGAGGGAAAGGGGGGAGGAGTCATCTGGCTGCCTATACTAGTAGTGGCTGGATAGTGTACTGGTTAAGGGCTCTGCCTTTGACATGGGAGACCAGGGTTCGAATCTTGACTAGGTCAAGTACCTATTCAGTAAGGAGTTCAAGGCAAGACTCCCTAACACTGCAGGGTGGCCTCTTGAGCGCGTCCCAGTGGCTGCAGCTCTTGAGCGCTTTGAGTCCGACAGGAGAAAAGCGCTATATAAATGTTCAGATTATTATTATTATTATTATAATACTAGAGGGAAGGAGGGAGGAGTCAACTCACTACCTATACTGAAGGGGGGCGGTTGGTGACAGTGGCCAAGGGCGGATAAAGAGTACAAATCCGGCCCTGCTGGAGGGACACTTGAAGTGAGAGGGATATGGAGGCTGTCATATTTTTTTTCCTTTTTGGGCAAGTTCACACAGTGGTCAGTTGTGTTTCAGAATAATTCTGCAAGTCAACTCACTGCCCATACATTTCTATGGGCCTTTTCACAAGTACTGTGTTGTAACTGATTGCGTTATTCCAACTTGCTGCATGGGGGCTTTGAATGAATCACTAAAAAACTGTATTTATTTTAATACATTATAGTGTATAGGAGAGTATTTTTACTTTTTTGTATTTTTACAAGATGTTGCCACACTGTTTTCCTGTGTACTGTTCACAGTACACAGGAAGTGTTGTGTACAGCATGTGTATTTTAGTTTCACTTTGCGAATGAACATCGGCATCTCACTGATGCCGGCTTTCATTCATTGCAGGCACTTTGATTGGGTTTGGGAACACTTGTTCCCATTCGCTAATCACAGGTCGGTGGGATGGCGGCCGAGGCGAACGGGAGCGCGCCTGTAAATAAACAGGTATGCATATCTATGCCCCTGGTTGTTAAGTGAAGTTTTGAAGGGCATAGATCTGCGTACCAGTGGTTGGAAGTCTGGGTCCAATCTCCATTGCAGTTCACACTCATGACGCATGCATTATGCAACTGACCACTGTGAACCAAGCGTTAGTTGCATTGCGGAATGATTCTGCATGTCAACTCACTACTCATACAATTCTATAGGCCTGTTCACTCTACTGCATTGTAGTGAATGGTGTTATTCGTTATTTACTGAAGTAGATGTAAGCCTCTGGACAGTTCAGAGGTCTCTCATGTCCTCCCTGACCCACTGCTGCTGGCCGGTGGCCGCGACCCTCTTCCTTGTAGCACTCATGCTCTTCTTCATGTATAAGGGTGGCCATACTGTGCATGCACAAGTATGGCCACATAGCATGAAGCCACTTACATTTTTTTCCCCTCAAACTCCACGTACATTTTTGTACTAAACTAAATCGAACATGCTTCACTAAATCCCTCTTGCGTTGGGTTCATTTTGCATCATTGTTTGATATTTTTATTAATTTGTTTGCTTAACCACTTCCCCACTGAGGGGTTTTACCCCCTGAGCACCAGAGCAATTTTCACCTTTCAGCGCTCCTTCCATTCATTCGTCTATAACTTTATTATTACTTATCGCAATGAAATGAACTATATCTTGTTTTTTTCGCCACCAATTAGGCTTTCTTTAGGTGGGACATTATGCCAAGAATTATTTTTTTCTAAATGTGTTTTAATGGGAAAATAGGAAAAATGTGGGGAAAAAAATAATTATTTTTCAGTTTTCGGCCATTATAGTTTTTAAATAATGCATGCTACTGTAATTAAAACCCATGAAACGTATTTGCCCTTTTGTCCCGGTTATAAAACCATTTAAATTATGTCCCTATCACAATGTTTGGCGCCAATATTTTATTTGGAAATAAAGGTGCATTTTTTTCAGTTTTGCGTCCATCCCTAATTACAAGCCCATAGTTTATAAAGTAACAGTGTTATACCCTCTTGACATAAATATTTAAAAAGTTCAGTCCCTAAGGTAACTATTTATGTATTTTTTTTAATTGTAAATTTTTTAATTTTTTTTTAATTACAAAAAAAAAAATGGGGAGTGTGGGAGGTAATGAGTTAATTTTATGTGTAAAAGTCATTTATTTGTATGTGAAAAATGTGTAGGGTGTAGTTTACTATTTGGCCACAAGATGGCCACAGTAACTTTTTGTTTTAATGCGACCTCCAAGCTTCCTTCCGGAAGCTTGGAGGAAGAATAAGGAGGCTGGACACGTGAGTTTCTTCTCACAATGATCGCGCTGCCCATAGGAGAGCAGCTGATCATTGCGGGGCTTAGATCAACGAACGGGAATGGATTTTCCCGTTCATTGATCTCTGGGCGAGCGGGCGGCGGCGGTTTTACTAGCGGCGGGCGGCGTGTTTACGAGCGGGAGCGCGGGCAGCGTCGGGAACGCGGAAAGTACGTGTTTCTCCGTCCCTGGTTTTTAAAGGATGGAAAAAGGGGCGGAGAAATACGTACGCGCGGGGGTAAAGTGGTTAAAGAGAGTCTGAAGTGACATTATTATTATTTTTTTAATTACATTTCTGAAAGGCACTTACTTTTAGGATGCTGTCCCCCCCTCTTACCGCCGCTCAGAGTGCTCTGGCTTTCATATAATTACATTTTTAAAAATCTAGGACTTCCTGAATAAAATGACCTCGACCCCTCTTCCTGTTTCCAGGTCACTGCTCCAGCCTGGCTAACTTATGATAATGTTAAGCACCTGCCTGCCTCCCCAGAGTCCAGCTCTGCGCATCCTGCAGCTTCTCCCTCTCTGCAGCAGTCTGACTCACTCGCTCTGTAGGAGGAGTCTCACAGTCACAGGCACCGGGGAGCGCATCAGGGGGAGGAGTAATTGAGGGCTGAATGAGCAGAGGGGCGGGGAGAGGCGGTGATCGACACAGCAAGAGGCAGAGCTACTGCGCACAGTTCTGCCTCCTCCTGCCACTTCACATGAGTATATTTTAATGGATTTCTGCACACATTTTTGCAAGTGCACGTGAAAAGTGGAAGAGGATGAAGATGCATAACAATGTGAATTATAGTAGATGCATAATATATTGTAACGCACATTTCACAATGTGTATAATATCAAAGTAGCCTTAGATTCATGACTGTGTTAAAGTTAAAGCTGCAGGGCACTGAATTGTAAATAATAGCCTGGTCCCCGGGGGGTGGGTGGGGGCAGCCTGTGGTCCTGAACTGGTTAAAACCAGGAGATCAGAGGATCCCTGTGCCCAGACTTGTTTAGAATTAATTAATTACTATTAATTGGAACTGTAGTGAAATGATTGTAATTAATAAAATTGCTTCTTTTTTTTTACAATATTCCTTTATAAATTATTTAGTCAGTGTTTGCTCATTGTATAATCTTTCCTCTTCCTTATTCCCAACATCTTTAGTACAGCCAGGTGATCTCTGCAGAATGTTTGTTTACTGAGAGCTCTAAAGCCAGTAGAAAATATACCTCTCAGGGATGGGGGATTCTGCATATCTAATCATCCTGGGCTAAGCATCACTGGAAGGGCGGGGCTCTGTCACATGCCAATATACAGCAATTTATAGCTATAGGAAGTGTTTTTGATGCTGAACCCGGACTAATTATCATAAAAGTCGGTATCCTATAGAATTTACTGCAATCTGCTATATGTCACTACAGGGCCTCTTTAATATCTAGAACCAATATACTAATAACTTTTTCATTTGTTTTCATACAGCAACTTTTCTGTTTGTTTCAGGTGAGTTGTTTTTTCTTTCTTAATCACTTATATTTCATGTATCAATAAATATGTTAAAAATAAACTTTTTCTAAAACTCAAACAGGCAGTTCCAGAGATAGAATTCTGGTGTAAATAAAGGGAAAAGTAAAATGAGCTAAGCTTCACAAAGTCACAATCATCAAACAAGAAATTACTTTGTAAGGTTGACTAAAGGTACTACACCGATTTGCCGTTGAAATACGGAAGATTCGATCACTGTGATCAAATCTGTTGTGAAATAGTTAATGCAAATGTTGACTGTGATCCACCAATTTCCACCCCAAATTAATCGATTCAGTTGATCAATGATCTGGCCAGGCGGAAAGCGCGTCATTAGCAGCGTTTGATTCAGTGATGACAGATGTAGCAATACAACATCACCTGTCCAGCTGGCGCGAGTCCCCGGGTCCCTGCTGTCACTTCTTCCCACTGGCCTACTTCTCCATCTCCTCTTCACTTCCTGTCCCGTCCTGTGAAAACTTAGAAGTCGAAGTTCAAACAGTAGGGGGCGCTCAACTGTTTGAACTTCCGCTTGTCACAGGACGGGACAGGAAGTGAAGAGGAGATGAAGGAGGACGCTGGGAGAAGGGACAGCGGGGACCAGGGGATGCGCGCCGGCGGACAGGTGATGTATTGCAGCTGGCTGTGGGAGCAGGGGTGGCGAGGCAGGGTGGCAGCAGCAGTTCCACAGGTTGTGAATTGATTTCATGCTAAAATTGATTCAAAATCTGTGTGCAGCAGTGCCAGGCCGAGGCAGAGGCAAGAGAGGCTCCAGCCTCAGGGCGCAGTGTAGGAGGGGGCACAGGGCGGGGGCGAGGCAGAGGCGGGAGAGGCTCCAGCCTCAGGGCGCAGTGTAGGAAGGGGCACAGGGCGGGGGCGAGGCAGAGGCTGGAGAGGCTCCAGCCTCAGGGCGCAGTGTAGGAGGGGGTGCACAACTCACTCAGCTATCATTCCCCTATCATGTTTGAAGCAAAGAGAAATAAGAAAAGGGAATACATGGCAGTGGCTGCAGCCAGATAACTAGAGATTAAGGTGTTGGGGGCCCTGGGCCTGGGGAGCCTCTTAGTCTAATAGCAATCAGTGTGTGACGGCTGGGGTGGGAGGGATGGAGGGGCGCACTGTGGTGTCTCAGCCTTGGGTGCTGGAGGACCTTGTCCCAGTTATGGTGTGCAGTGTATGGGCAGCCATTAGATCCCTCTCTGATCAGATTCAATCAATCAGAGAGGGATCTATCTGTTGGTTGATCTGCTGGCAATCGACCAGTGTATGGCTGCCTTAAGGCTGGGGAACAGTGCCGTGCAAAGGAGGCCTAGATTAATTCAAAGTTGTCATCTTTTGGTGGCCCCTTTAAAGGCCCACTATCGTGAGAAAATTGCAAAATTTAAAATACATGCATATAAAATGTAACTTTCTCCCAGAGTAAAATGCAATTTATTGATTACCCTTTTTCTATGTTGCTGTCACTTACAGTAGGTGTTGAACATGTGACAGATCTGACAGGTTTTGGACGATCTCCTCATGGGGGATTCACAGGTATTTTGTTATTTACGAAAGCACTTACTGAAACTCATACAAACTGTCAAAATAATGTGCAAATGAGAATGGAGGCTGGCAGGCATCTTTGTATAGATCCCTTCCAGGGGGTGCTTTTGTAAAGAATAAAACGTAATACCTAGAATCTCCCATGAAAATTCTGACTACTCCAAAAGCTGTCAGATCTTTTAACTTTTTACTAATGACTGTAAGTGGCAGGAACATAGGAGAAAAGTAATTTATGGTGCATTTTATTTGTATTCGAGAAATGTCCATTTTATTTGTATATATTTTCATTTTATAATTTTTTTTGTGATAGTGTTCCTTTAAAGAGGAACTCCAGTGAAAATAATGGAATAAAAAAAGTGCTTAATGTTTGCAATAATTATGTATACATGATTTAGTCAGTGTTTGCCCATTGTAAAAGCTTTCCTCTCCCTGATTTTCTGACATTTACCACATGGTGACATTTTTACTGCTGGCAGGCGATGTCACTGGAAGTAGCTGCTGCTTGCTTTTTTGGCAGTTGGATACAGCTGTAAACAGCTATTTCCCACAATGCAACAAGGTTCACAGACAGGAAACTGCCAGGACCATGGTCCTCACAGTTTCCTGTGGGAGGGGTTTCACCACAATATCAGCCATACAGCGCCCCCTGATGATCCGTTTGTGAAAAGGAATAGATTTCTCATGGGAAAGGGGGTATCAGCTACTGATTGGGATGGAGTTCAATTCTTGGTCACGGTTTCTCTTTAAGTCTCACCAGACCCAGTGAGGATTTATAAAAGACTAGCAAAAGACCCGTCGTTGCTTGGGTATGTATTTGGCTGTTGTCTTTGCCCACTTTTCTAATCTTGACACAGTCACTCAATGACTAAGTTTACGAGGTTTGGGGTCCTTGGCATCAATAATTAAAATTTTCCCATTGAAATGAAATAATCTGATTGGCTGTTTGTGGCCCCGCCCTCTTTTCTGAATTTGAACCCTAGTCACCCAATGACTGACTGTACCAGGTTAGAGCCCTCTGCCACTAACAGTGTAAGAATGGCAGCAATTTAAATATTCCCTTGAAAATCAATAGATGAATTTTGATTGGCTGTTGTAGGCTCCACCCACTTTTCTGAATACTAATCCCAGTCACCCAGTGACCAACTGTGCCAACTTTGAGAACCCTGCCCTTAATAGCGTAAAAATTGCTGCAGTTTACATTTTCTCATTTAAAATGGATGGCTGAAACTTATTTGGCTGTTTTATGCTCCGCCCACTTTTCCTGACTTTTTTAACCTTGGTCACTAAGATAAAACGTTCAATAAATATATAACACCTTAGTGAATTCAAAATTAGATTTCAACCATGAGGTAAATTATCAAACGTTCGATAAAGTGTTTGATAAAGCTTCGTGAATTGAGGCCTCAGTGACCAACTGTGCCAAGTGTGGGGACTCTGGCTTGATTACTGTGAGAATGGCAGCTTTTACATTTTTCCCCTTGACTTGAATGGGTGAAATATTATTGGCTGTTTGTAGCTCCGCCCAGGTGTGCAGGGGAGACGCGAGTCCCCCAGAACATATCATCCCAGGTAGTAAGGGATCTGTATACCAAGTTTAATGGAAATTGATCAAGGTGTTTTCGAATGATCGCAGCACATACACACACACACACACACACACACACACACACACACACACACACACACACACACACACACACACACACACACACACACACATATACACATCTGATTTTATATAGGGGATTTTATGTAAGCCACTCCGAGGGACAGTTAAATCCTTACTATATGCTTAGGAAAGCAGTCATTCATGCTGTCAGACCCACAGGTAGGACATTTCTGTAATAAATAACGGTTGTCTTAGATTTATTCCAAAAGAATTGTCATTGCGAGTAAGTACCTGTAACTAAAATCCCCGACCGATTATTCTCTACATTTTTATCATCCAGGCTTGGTTTTCAGGTTAGCGTTCCAATTAGCTTTTCATCCTAAAGGGAGGAAGTTTTTAAAAAATGCAGGCCAGATTAGTAGGTAAACTTAGGTTCTCATCCTTCTCCAGTCTTCGAAAATTCTAGTAAACCACCTAGCTAGCCCAGCAAAGAAAAAAGACATCCGTCTATCAAAGTCAACCAGATAAAAAAATTAGGTGCATTTCTGTACCACATCCTAATGTATCCCAGTGTATCCAGAGGAAGGCAGAAAAAAAACCTTACACGGCTTGGGCCAATTAAATCGAAAAAATATATTTTCTCCATGTGCTAATCATGTCCCCTTATCCTTTGTAAAAGCCTGGGGAAAAAAAGCTTATCTGCCAAGCTTATGTATTGCCCTCTCTCTGATGCATTTATTTAATATTTATATACACGTAGAGCCGAAATCTTCTGCAGCACATTACAGAGTACATAATCATGTCACTGACTGTCCTCAGAGGAGCTCACAATGTAATCCTACCATAGTCATAGTGTAATGTCCTACCATATTATTATTATGTATTTATATAGCACTGCCATCTTCTGCAGCACTTTACAGAGTACATAGTCATGTCATCGACTGCCCTCAGAGGAGCTCACAGTCTAATCCTAACATAGTCATAGTCTAATGTCCTCCTATATTATTATTATGTATTTATATAGCACTGACATTTTCTGCAGCACATTACAGAGTACATAGTCACGTCACTGGCTGAACTCAGTGGAGCTCACAATCAAATCCCTACCATAGTCATAGTCTAATGCAGGGGCGTCTCACCCACCAGGCAAGTATAGGCGGTTGCCTGGGGCGCCATGAGGTGGTGAGGCGCCATGAGGTGGTGAGGCGCATTCCCCCGCCGCTGCTACCGTGACCATGTTTTTTTTTTTATATATTATATTATCTCCCGACTCAGTCCCCGGTGCTCTGCACGCTACCATGTGCTCAGCAGTGCCTCCACCTCCACTTCTCCCCAGCCAATAGAGCAATCAATACTGCTCTTCTCTGCCAGGCTCCTTCTTTAAAGCCGTGCCCCTTCTTCTCAGTAGCCACACAGGTAAAGTGTTTACCTCGTGTGGCCCAGTCTTTAACTCCGCCCCATGCCAGTCAAACCAGGAGCCAGCGGCCAGCCAGCTTATGCCCCCGACAGTCTGACCCCCCACCTGTGTCACTGGCTGCACACAGACACTGGAGCGAGACAGCCAGGGGACAGATGCAGTCACAGAGAGAAGAATGTGATGTGTCCGTGTTGGAGCCCCGCCCCCGCACAAGACAGCAACACAGCCCGGGAGAAGGGAAGTTTCTGCTCCAGAGTAGTGATGGGAATCGGCTCTTCTGAATCGGCTCCCATTAAAGAGCCGGCTCTTACGGCTCTGAATCGGCTCTTCATTAAATGTCACTAGACACCACTCAGAATCGGAGTAAAAGCCCCGGACTGGGGCAATACCTCCTGCTACGGCTCTGCTCCGCCCCATACACTCCTACAAGCTGCAAGAGGAGGACTACATCTCCCAACATGCCTCAGCGCCCTTTATTGCAGAGCAAAGCAGAGCTGTGTGGGGCGGCTGAGGCATCGGCTCTTTCAAAACTGAGAACCGGCTCTTGTCGTTCGCAGCAAAGAGCCGGCTCTTAGAGCCGGCTCGTTCGCGAACGACCCATCACTACTCCAGAGATGATAAGCTGCATGCACAGGCAGAAGAGAAGGTATGCAGGCAGGCTGCTAAGAACACTTCCTGTCTTGTGTGCAGACTCCCAGTACTGTTATAACTGCTAGAATGTGCCCTGCTCTTTTGATACTAGAGTTTTCTTTGAAAGCTGGTTAGGCTGTAGGCTGGTAAAGCTGTAAACCTGTGCTTTAGTGCTGTCGCTCCCTCTCCCCTCTCTGTTCCTCTGCCCCCTCTTCCATCTTATGCTGTCTCTACCCCTCTCTGTTCCTCTGCACCCTCTTCCATCTTATGCTGTCTATCCCTCCCCCTCTCTGTTCCTCTACCCCCCTCTTACATCTTATGCTGCCTCTCCCTCTCTACTCTTTCCCTCTGCTCGGATTACGTGTATTTTCTGGTGAAACGCTTCCACATTACGATTATTTTCTGACAACGCTGCCCCATTACGATTATTTTCTGGTGAAACGCTGCTGCCCTATGATTAATTTCTGGTGAAATGCTGCTGCAATAAGTGTATTTTCTGGTGAAACGCTGCCACCTTACGAATATTTTCCGGTGAACTGCTGCTGCAATAAGTGTATGTTCTGGTGAAACACTGCCACATTACGATTATTTTCTGGTGAATTACGATTCTGAATTACGATAATTACTATTATTTTCTGATGAAACACTGCCGCATTATGATTATTTTCTGGTGAAACGATGCTGCATTATGATTATTTTCCTGGGGGGGACGGGCTTGGGGGGGGGGGGGGGGGCGCCACAGGTTTTCTCGCCTGGAGTGACAAAATGACTAGAGGCACCCCTGGTCTAATGTCCTACCATATTATTATTATGTATTTATATAGCACTGACATCTTCTGCAGCACTTTACAGAGTACATAGTCATGTCACTGACTGTCCTCAGAAGAGCTCACAATCTAATCCCTCCCATATTCATATGTTCATTGTTATCTAGAACCGTTTAGAGATAAGCCAATGAACCTATCTGTATTTTTGGGGGATGTAATTCATTCAAGCCTCATAAATCACCTGTGCAGAATGTATTATTTGTAATAGTGTGTGCTTAGAAGTTCTGCCTTACACTGCATCAAAATACGGAATGTGTCAGAATTCTTCAAATGGTTAAACTTAAAGAGAACCCGAGGTGGGATTTACTTATGTTAGTGGGGCACAGAGGCTGGTTGTGCACACTAACACCAGCCTCTGTTGCCCCATGGTGTGCCTCCACGACCCCCCTGCCCGCCGCTATCCCCCCCACAGTGCTAGCTACACACAGCGTGTCGCCAGCACAATGTTTACCTAAGCGCTGTCTGTCAGCGCCGCTCCCCCGCCTCCTCCGTATTGGTGCTACCCGCCCGTGTCCCTTCCCTCCCGCTGATAGGAGGGAAGTGACGCGGGCGGGTAGCGCCGATGCGGAGGAGGCGGGGGAGCGGCGCTGACAGACAGCGCATAGGTAAACATCGTGCTGGTGACACGCTGTGTGTCGCTAGCACTGCGGGGGGGGGGGGTTAGCGGCGCGCAGGGGGGACATGGAGGCACACCATGGGGCAACAGCGGCTGGTGTTAGTGTGCACAACCAGCCTCTGTGCCCCACTAACATAATTAAATCCCACCTCGGGTTCTCTTTAAGGAAATAGTTTCAATGTTTTGTTTTATGAGTGCATCTTTACTAATCTGTCTTTTAATATTATTTTATTATTCTTGTCTTCTTTTTTTTATCAACAGGAGCAGACCCAGAAAACCCAGGTGAGAAATGCTCACTAAGAACCAGTTCACACATCTAACTCCTTGTGATCAGTTCACAAAGTATTGAAATTATAACAGCTTTTCACCTTCTGCACTATCGCATGCATTTAATTTACACGGGACAGTCCCAGAAGGCTCCATATTCATAACACCTTCCCAGCTGCCCCACAAGTTGTTAATGTTTAATCTCCAAACCCCATCAGACTCAGAAAATAAAAATGTTATTTAGATCTCCAGAATTTTTTTTCTTTGAAAACTCTTATTTATTTTTTTACAAGACAACTCCTAAACTGGGTCGTATAACAGAAAAAACAAACAGGTGAAATCGGAAAAATAAGAATATCGTGCCAAAGTCCATTTTTTTTAGTAATTCAACTTAAAAGGTGAAACTAATATATGAAATAGACTAATTGCATGCAAAGCGAGATATTTCAAGCCTTTATTTGAAATAATGTTGATAATTTTGGCTTATAGCCTAGGAAAAATCAAATCAAAAATCAAAATCTGAACTAAATAGAATATTGTTAAAAGGTTCAATACTCTAGGCTCAAAGTGTCAGACTCTAATCAGCTAATTCAGCCAAAACACCTGCAAAGGATTCCTAGTTTATATTAGTTTCACCCTTTAAGTTGAATTACTGAAATAAATAGACTTTTGCACAATATTCAAATTTTTCGAGTTTCACCTGTAAAGATACTAGATTACATTGTACTTAAAAACTTAAGTTTATCTGGACGGATATCCAGATAGAATGTGCTGCTGCAGCGACGCCGCCGATTACGCACGCTCCCGCACACGCTCCTGCCGCCTGCCGTTAGCCCCGAGATCAATGAATGGGAATATAGTTCCCATTCATTGATCTATGTCCCTGGCAGAAAAAACGACGGCCTCTTATCAGAGGCTGCGGTCTTTCTGCAGAAAAAAAAAGTCTTTCGCTTCCAGGACTTTTTGACTGTGGCCATCTTGTGGCCAAATACGTGGCTGGATAGTGTAATGGTTAAGGGCTCTGCCTCTGACACAGGAGACCTGGGTTCGAATCTTGGCTCTGCCTGTTCAGTAAGCCAGCACCTATTCAGTAGGAGACCTTGGGCAAGTCTCCCTAACACTGCTACTGCCTGTAGAGCGCGTCCTAGTGGCTGCAGCTCTGGCGCTTTGAGTCCGCCAGGAGAAAAGCGCGATATCAATGTTCTGTGTTTGTTTGAAATAGTAAGATAGGGGATTCTCAGAGATATATTTATTTTCAAAAGCACTTAGTGAATGGCAGGTGCTCTGTCCAACTGCCAAAAACTGTGTAGCGAGCAGGGAAGCTGGCCAGCATCTTTGTATAATCCCTTTTAGGGAATATCTTTCTAAAGAATAAAAGCCTTGCTGAGAATCCCCTATGAAGAGATGGACTTGTCCAAAACCTGTCACTTGTGTCAGATTTCTACTGCCTACTGTGAATGACAGCAACATAGGAGAAAAGTAATTCATGGCTCATTTTACTCTGGAAAAAACATACTTCTTAATTGTGTATGTTTGCACATATTTTAAGTTTTACAGTTTTCTGCTTTAGTGCCCCTTTAAGAATGTCAGATTTTTTTCTTCTTAAATTTCTGGACCTGCCTCCACTCAATCAGTCTAAAGCCCGGTACACACCTTCAATTAGGATTGGCCAGTTTTACCATCTCCATGTAGTATGAGAGCTGTTAGCCCTAATACTAGATGGAGGTGGTAAAATTGGCCAGGCTATATCCATTTTGTTTGGCCATTTTTTTTTAAATGCTTGTATTGGACTTTCAGGCGATTCTAAGGAGAATAGTTGTTATCATTTCAAAATTCCTCATATATGTCTAGTTTTTAGTAGGAAATGGCATTTTGAAGCCTTTACCCATCGTCCTTCATTTTAAAAAAATTACTTTAAAAAAATAAATATTTAACCCATCAGCAGCTTCAATAGCGTTATCTCTTTTGAGATAAGTGTTCTGCTTTTGACTTCAAACGTCAGAACTCATTGCGCTGTGTTCATCTTGGAATGCTTTGATGTCTCTCTGCTAACATAAAATACAGAAACTGAAAGCAGAAGTCCTCTATTATTGTCTCACACTGCCCCCTAGTGACAAGTGGCCATAAATACACATCACAGCAGTACTAATTAGAAGCTAAGAAATCTAACAAAGAAGAAAAATAAGTGCTTGAATACATTGGCCTGGAGCACTTGCAAGTTTCTAAATAAATTGGCTGCTAAAGGGTTAAGGAGACACAAAATGGTAAAATTATTTCTCAGCAGAGCCCTCTACATCATCAGTGGTGTTAAACAAAACAGTTCTCCTAAAGGCTGCCAAATTCTTTGTATTGTTTTTAATATACTTACAAACAGGTTCTGTTACAGGAGATTGTTTGTAAGTTGAATTTGCTTGTATGTTGAGTGATGTGTTATAGAGAGTGAAATGTGGATAAGGGATTTTCTTTTGGACAACTGCTTGATTTGGACATATAGTATAACATTTTTGTGTGTTTTTTATTTTTTAACTACTTTCAACAGTTTATACAATACTGTAACATATGACAACAAAAATATGTACCCGTATATTCCGGCGTATAAGACGACTGGGTGTAGAAGATGACCCCCCAACTTTACAGTTAAAATATAGAGTTTTAGACATTCTCACCATATAAGACTACCCCACTTCCAACACACATCAAACATCGAAATTTAAAAAATCATATACCGGTGCTATGTATGAACAGATACTGGTGCTGTACTGTATGTGGTACCCAGTTTATAGGCGACTGTCTGGTTTGTTCCACTCTCTCTCTTCCTAAGTGGATTGGTCAGCTCTCAGGCTGCACTCCCTCCTGGAGTCCCCCCCCCCCCCACCTTATAAAAGGCAGCAGCATCTGCCATTTTCTCACTCTCTGTTGCTGCATTAGTGAGAGATTAAGGAGAGACATTGGAGAGATAGGGAAAGCGTTAGTTAGGAGGTCTGTTAGCTTGCTCCCTGCTGATATTTATTGCTAAAAAGCACCCCAAAACAGCTCTTTTGAGAGCTAATGTTCTTGTGATGTGTTTTTTGTGTGTGGCCCACTGACACTTGCATATACAGCCCTGTCTGTCGCAGCTGGCCCTTGCTAATTGCTATACTGTGCCAGGCCCAGCACATTCAGTGCCTACCTTTTCACTGCTCCTGTGTGTGTGACAGCTATGCATTGTATTGTAATACCAGTCACTGCATACCTTTCACTACACCTGTGTGACAGCACACAGTTTTATATACCAGTCCGTGCATACCTGTAAACTGCACCTGTGTGTTTGACAGCTGCACATTGTAATGCAATTCCAGTCACTGCATATCTTTCACTGCACCTGTGTGACCGCACGCTGTTTTATATAGCAGTCCGTGCAAACCTGTTAACTGCACATGTGTGTGTGACAGCTGCACATTGTATTGTAATTCCAGTCACTGCATACCTTTCACTGCACCTGTGGGATTGCACGCTGTTTTATATACCAGTCACTGCATACTCTTTCACTGCACCTGTGTGACTGCACATTGTTATACCATACCAGCAGTCACTGCATACCTTTTCACTGCACCTGTGTGACTGCACATTGTTATACCATACCAGCAGTCGCTGCATACCTTTTCACTAAACCTGTGTGACTGCACATTGTTATACCAGCAGTCACTGCATATCTTTCACTGCATCTGTGTGACTGCACATTGTATTATACCAGCAGTCAGTGTATACCTTTCACTGCACCTGTGTGACTGCACATTTTATTAGTCAAGTCAGTGCATACCTTTCACTTCATCCCCTCCAATATGGACAAAACAGGCAGAGGCAGAGCCAGAGGCAGGCCACCTGGCAGGTCTGTTCGAGGTCGTGCTGACGTGATTTCATGCAGCCATGGACCAAAGTACAGTGTTCAGAAGGCACGTGCCATCAACCCCCAAGATTGTCAGGATGTAGTTGACTATTTAACACAGAACACCTCATCTGCCTCAGCTTCCGCATGGAACCGTGACATATCTTCCTCCTCCTGCTCTAATTCTGCCACCCCACTTAACACTCAATCGGTAGCCACCACCAAAGTGCCATCATCCCAGGGCTCAGCGGTGTAGACATTTTTTTGTGTGTCTGCCTCAGATGAGAGCAATGCCATCTGTACTCTCTGCTACTTAAAATTGAGCCATGGAAAGACCAAGACCCGCATAGGGACGACTTCCTTATGAAGGCACATGATGACAAAGCGCAAACTGCAATGGGATGACCACCTGAGGAAAAGCAGCGCACAAAAGCAAAGCCACACACCACAGTGGAAGATACCAGGTTGCAATTATTTCTTAAAAAAGGCAATACCCAAACTGTACGGTGATGTTGAAAGGCAAGTGGTGTCATCTCTGGCACACAGCGTTGGGTCAAGGGTCCATCTGACCATGGATGCCTGGTCTGCAAGCACGGTCAGGCCTGCCCAAAGACTAAGTCGGTGCACACAAAGCATCTCTGCCTGCAGGCCGCTTGACTGTCGTCTTCTCCGCCACCACCAACTGAATTCCTGAATTTTTAAGGCTGCTGCTAGCAGCGGCCGATAACAAAAACAATAGTAATTTTTTCTGGTGCATGTACATGTCTGCCTAATTTTTCTGGCCCCCCAACTTTACAGTTAAAATATAGAGTTTTAGACATTCTCGCCATTAAAGACTACCCCACTTCCAACACACATCAAATACATTTTTTTTAAAAATCATATACCGGTGCTATGTATGAACAGATACTGGTGCTGTACTGTATGTGGTACCCAGTATATAGGCAACTGTCTGGTTTGTTCCACTCTCTCTCTTCCTAAGTGAATTGGTCAGCTCTCAGGCTGCACTCCCTCCTGGAGTCCCCCCCCCCTCCCCTTATAAAAGGCAGCAGCATCTGCCATTTTCTCACTCTCTGTTGCTGCATTAGTGAGAGATTAAGGAGAGAGATTGGAGAGATAGGGAAAGCGTTAGTTAGGAGGTCTGTTAGCTTGCTCCCTGCTGATAATTATTGCTAAAAAGCACCCCAAAACAGCTCTTTTGAGAGCTAATGTTCTTGTGATGTGTTTTTTTTTTTGTGTGGCCCACTGACACTTGCATATACAGCCCTGTCTGTCGCAGCTGGCCCTTGCTAATTGCTATACTGTGCCAGGCCCAGCACATTCAGTGCCTACCTTTTCACTGCTCCTGTGTGTGTGACAGCTATGCATTGTATTGTAATACCAGTCATTGCATACCTTTTACTACACCTGTGTGACAGCACACAGTTTTATATACCAGTCTGTGCATACCTGTAAACTGCACCTGTGTGTTTGACAGCTGCACATTGTAATGCAATTCCAGTCACTGCATACCTTTCACTGCACCTGTGTGACCGCACGCTGTTTTATATAGCAGTCCGTGCAAACCTGTTAACTGCACCTGTGTGTGTGACAGCTGCACATTGTATTGTAATTCCAGTCACTGCATACCTGTTACTGCACCTGTGGGATTGCACGCTGTTTTATATACACATTAAGAACTCTATAATTTACAGCCAAGCTATAAGGTACAACCGGATTTGTTCTGACAGGATGGACAGAGACAAGCACCTGGATCACCTTAAGAACACTTTCATTAAACAAGGTTACAGTCCTCCCATGGCTGAGGCCCAAATCAGGAAAGCCAGCAACATCCCCAGGACTGAACTCCTGAAATATAAGCAAAACCAGAAAGAGGAACGTGTCCCTTTGGTTGTCACCTACAACCCACACCTGGAAATCTTAAGGAGGATTGCTAAGGAACTTCATCCCATTTTACACAAGGATCACAGACTGAGAACGATATTCCCTAAACCTCCACTCTTGTCATATCGGCAACCACACAATCTAAAACAGATGATTGTCAGGAGCTCTTTGAATAGGCCTCAACAAAACGGAACATCACCCTGCCGACAAAAAATATGTGGGACCTGCAGACACATTTACTCCACTGACAGGGTAACGATACCAGGTTCACAACAGGAGTACAGAGTAAAAGGTAAATTTTCCTGTGGGTCCACCAATCTGGTATATCTGATCATGTGTGCTAAATGCCCCAATGTTATGTACGTGGGAGAAACTGGACAAACACTGCGCAAACGTATGAATGGACACAGGCACACTATTAATGATACCAAATCTGGACTCCCAGTTGCTACACACTTTCGGTCCAACGGACACAGCATGGATGATCTTCGTGTCACTGCCCTGAAGGGCGGCTTCAAAACGTCAAATGACCGATTAATAGCAGAAATTTTTTTATAAATTGGTTCAAAGCTGTGCAGAAGGGTTTGAATAAGGACAACAACTTTCTATATTGGTATAAGATTGATGATATATGAACTGTCTCAGCCACTCTAGCTGAACTTGTGAACTAAGAATTTACGATACCTCTGGGTCAATCCTAAATACCAGGTCTGTGAGCAATGGAGTAAACAAGGATCCTTATCTTACCCCATTTAGATGCAGTGGTGCTCAGCAGAGCTCGAATATTCGAGTAGCTCGAATATTCGAGCTCTTTTTCAGCTATTCGAGCTCGGTATTCGAGCTCCGAATAGCTGGAGATATTCGAATGGGCTATTCGAGTGAACTCGAATAGCACATTCACTATTCGCGCTATTCGAGCTAACAGCGCTATTCGAGCTCGAATACCGAGCTCGAATAGCGTCATAGCCCAGATTGAAGTCCTTAGAGCCAATCAGAGGGCTCCCAGGCCCTCTGACGGCAGCCAATCACTGAGGGGGACCCTGGCCAGCCCCTACCCTATAAATAGCGGCCGCCATGTTCGGTTTTTCCGTCCTTGCCTGACTTTGTACAGAGAGAGATCTGCTCCTTTGTGCTTTGGCTTAGCAAGAGCTTTATTGTGGTCATTCACCTAGCGTTTTTGCTCACATACACCTCCTATATACACCTATATTGTTGTTAGTTAGATAGACATTGTATTTTAGTTAGTAGCTTGTGTGTTACTAGAGAGCCAGCTGCTGCAGGCAAGCTTACACAACTTTAGGCCTCAGGGCCTGCCTGTGTGGGCAGCTCAGCTGTTCTCTCCTGTCCTCTGTTAGTTTATTTCTTCTCATCTATACCAGTATTTCTGCTGTCCTTTACTAGTACTACTGAGTGATTGTATTTTGTACTGTAGTTATATAACTGTACTAGGACTAACTAGGACACTCACTGTCACTGTTTGTTCATAGCTCCTGCGTGTGACCGTGTGTGTGTGCGTGCACTGTCTGTAGTGTACACACACTCTATTTCCTTCTGATTACTGATTAATTATTGTAATTTCTAGTTGTACTTCCTGACTGTTACTACTTACTTACTGTACTAGGGACACTCACTCAGTCACTGTTCATAGGCTAGCTCCTGCGCGTGTGTGCGCGTGCGTGCACTCACTGTCTGTAGTGTACACACACTCTATTTCCTTGTGATTACTATTGATTATTGTAATTTCTAGTTGTACTTCCTGACTGTTACTACTTACTTACTGTACTAGGGACACTCACTCAGTCACTGTTCATAGGCTAGCTCCTGCGTGTGTGTGCGCGTGCACTGTCTGTAGTGTACACACACTCTATTTCCTTGTGATTACTACTGATTACTGAATCTGATTAAGTTGTAATTTCTAGTTGTACTTCCTGACTGTTACTACTTACTTACTGTACTAGGGACACTCACTCAGTCACTGTTCATAGGCTAGCTCCTGCGCGTGTGTGCGCGTGCGTGCACTCACTGTCTGTAGTGTACACACACTCTATTTCCTTGTGATTACTATTGATTATTGTAATTTCTAGTTGTACTTCCTGACTGTTACTACTTACTTACTGTACTAGGGACACTCACTCAGTCACTGTTCAAAGGCTAGCTCCTGCGTGTGTGTGCGCGTGCACTGTCTGTAGTGTACACACACTCTATTTCCTTGTGATTACTACTGATTACTGAATCTGATTAAGTTGTAATTTCTAGTTGTACTTCCTGACTGTTACTACTTACTTACTGTACTAGGGACACTCACTCAGTCACTGTTCATAGGCTAGCTCCTGCGCGTGTGTGCGCGTGTGTGCACTCACTGTCTGTAGTGTACACACACTCTATTTCCTTGCGATTACTACTGATTATTGTAATTTCTAGTTGTACTTCCTGACTGTTACTACTTACTTGCTGTACTAGGGACACTCACTCAGTCACTGTTCATAGGCTAGCTCCTGCGTGTGTGTGCGCGTGCACTGTCTGTAGTGTACACACACTCTATTTCCTTGTGATTACTACTGATTACTGAATCTGATTAAGTTGTAATTTCTAGTTGTACTTCCTGACTGTTACTACTCACTTACTGTAGTAGGGACACTCACTCAGTCACTGTTCATAGGCTAGCTCCTGCGCATGTTTGCGCGTGCGTGCACTCACTGTCTGTAGTGTACACACACTCTATTTCCTTGTGATTACTACTGATTATTGTAATTTCTAGTTGTACTTCCTGACTGTTACTACTTACTTACTGTACTAGGGACACTCACTCAGTCACTGTTCATAGGCTAGCTCCTGCGTGTGTGTGCACGTGCACTGTCTGTAGTGTACACACACTCTATTTCCTTGTGATTACTACTGATTACTGAATCTGATTAAGTTGTAATTTCTAGTTGTACTTCCTGACTGTTACTACTTACTTACTGTACTAGGGACACTCACTCAGTCACTGTTCATAGGCTAGCTCCTGCGCGTGTGTGCGCGTGCGTGCACTCACTGTCTGTAGTGTACACACACTCTATTTCCTTGTGATTACTACTGATTATTGTAATTTCTAGTTAGTGTACTAGGGGACACACTCACTGTTCACTGTTCACACTTACTGATTACCGATTATTGTATTTTGTATTTGTACTGTACTAATCAGTTAGCGATCCAATCACTTAGTGATTAGTGTCACCTCACCCACCAACCCACTCCATTAAAGTACCCCACTTTTCACCCGCCCTTTTAAAAAACTTTTGTGTTTACGCCCAAAACATCGAAGATGTCTGGAAGTGGCAGCCAGCGCGGTTTGGGCAAGGGGAAGGGAAGCAAGGGAATCAGGAGGAGAGGGAGCAGCATGGTGGCAAGCCGCGGCCGCGCCACCATGCACAGTTCCGCAGCAGCAGCAGCAGCGTCAGTGGCTGACATTCCTCCTATAGCCACTGGCCGTGGACGCCTTGGGCGCCGCCCAGCAGGAGCATCTGCAACTCACGCTGCAGAGACACAGCAGCAGCAGCGTGTAGCACCTGCTCCGATTTTCCTCCAGCCGGGTCGGAAACGTCCCATTGAGGAAAAGGATGCAGACACTGTGGTGCAACTGATGACGGAGGATGAGCAGCCCGCCATCAGCTCTGCATCCGAGGCCTCCACCCTCACCACCACCACCACCACCACCCCTGTTCGCAGCAGCCGCCCAGCAGGGCCTGGGGAGGAGGCCAGTTCACCGTCACTCGCCGACCTGTCATTCAGCAGTCTTTTGACCCCAGGCATCATGAGTAAATTGTCTGCTGTTGTTGGCGATCTTGAGGAGGAGATGCTGATGGGCACTTTGGGGAATGAGGGATTGGACAGCAAGACTGTGGCGACAGTCAAGCAGCCCATCCATGCATCAGGAGAGGAGTTTGGGGGGTCATCATCCCAGCAGGACATGTTTCAGGAGGGGGAGGATGATGATGACACGGTGACAGACAGAGACTGGGTGCCACCAGCTCCAGGGGATGTCGTCATCAGCAGCTCTGAGGAGGAGGAGGAGGATGCGCTTGTGGGCCTTGCAAGGAGGCGCATCATTGCAAGCATTGGCAGCAGTAGGCAGGTCCCACAGCCTGCTGGTGTCTCAGGCTCAGCAGCAGCAGCATCTGCCAGTACCACCACCAGCCGCACCCAAGCCCCCCCCCCCCCAACCAGTGGTGCTCAGCAGAGCTCGAATATTCGAGCTCTTTTCCAGCTATTCAAGCTCGGTATTCGAGCTCCGAATAGCTGGAGCTATTCGAATGGGCTATCCGAGTACACTCGAATAGCCCATTCACTATTCGAGCTATTCGAGCAACCCGGCGCTATTCGAGCTCGGTACCGAGCTCGAATAGCGTCATAGCCCAGATTGATGTCCTTAGAGCCAATCAGAGGGCTCCCAGGCCCTCTGACGGCAGCCAATCACAGAGGGGGACCCTGGCCAGCCCCTACCCTATAAATAGCGGCCGCCATGTTCCGTTTCTCCATGCTTGCCTGAGACTTGTACAGAGAGAGAGTTGCTCCTTTGTGCTTTGGCTTAGCAAGTGCTCTATTGTGATCATTTACCTAGCGTTTTTGCTCACCTACACCTGCCATATACACCTATATTGTTGTTAGTTAGATAGACATTGTATTTTAGTTAGTAGCTTGTGTGTTACATTAGAGACAGGCAGCTGCTGCAAGCTTACAGGTTTAGGCCTCAGGGGGGCCTTGCCTCTGTGGGCAGCTGTCCTCTGTTTATTTCTCTCATCTATACCAGTATTTCTGCTGTCCTTTACTAATAGTATTGTAGTTATACTGTACTAGGAGTAGGACACTCACTGACTGTCACTGTTTATAGGCTACTAGCTAGCTCCTGCGTGTGTGCACTCACTCACTGTCTGTGTGTACACACACTCTATTTCCTTCTGATTACTGATAGATTATTGTTATTTAGTTGTACTTACTTACTACTTACTCTTACTGTACCCGTAGGGACACTCACTGTCACTGTTCATATAGGCTACTAGCTCCTGCGTGTGCGCACTGCACTCACTGTCTGAGTGTACACACACAGCACACACTCTATTTCCTTCTGATCGCTGATTGATTATCGTAATTAGTTAGTTGTACTTACTGTTACTACTTACTCTTACTGTACTAGGAGTCTAGGACACTCAGTCACTGTCCATAGGCTACTAGCTCCTGCGTGCGTGCACTCACTGTCTGAGTGTACACACACCCACACTCCATTTCCTTCTGATCGCTGATTGATTATCGTAATTAGTTAGTTCTACTTACTGTTACTACTTACTCTTACTGTACTAGGAGTCTAGGACACTCAGTCACTGTGTTCATAGGCTACTAGCTCCTGCGTGCGTGCACTCACTGTCTGAGTGTACACACACCCACACTCCATTTCCTTCTGATCGCTGATTGATTATCGTAATTAGTTAGTTGTACTTACTGTTAATACTTACTCTTACTGTACTAGGAGTCTAGGACACTCAGTCACTGTCCATAGGCTACTAGCTCCTGCGTGCGGTCACTCACTGTCTGAGTGTACACACACCACCCACACTCTATTTCCTTCTGATCGCTGATTGATTATTGTAATTAGTTAGTTCTACTTACTGTTACTACTTACTCTTACTGTACTAGGAGTCTAGGACACTCAGTCACTGTGTTCATAGGCTTCTAGCTCCTGCGTGCGTGCACTCACTGTCTGAGTGTACACACACCCACACTCCATTTCCTTCTGATCGCTGATTGATTATTGTAATTAGTTAGTTCTACTTACTGTTACTACTTACTCTTACTGTACTAGGAGTCTAGGACACTCAGTCACTGTGTTCATAGGCTACTAGCTCCTGCGTGCGTGCACTCACTGTCTGAGTGTACACACACCCACACTCCATTTCCTTCTGTTCGCTGATTGATTATTGTAATTAGTTAGTTCTACTTACTGTTACTACTTACTCTTACTGTACTAGGAGTCTAGGACACTCAGTCACTGTGTTCATAGGCTACTAGCTCCTGCGTGCGGTCACTCACTGTCTGAGTGTACACACACCACCCACACTCTATTTCCTTCTGATCGCTGATTGATTATTGTAATTAGTTAGTTCTACTTACTGTCAGGGCCGTATCTCTTAAGAGTCACCCGTGGGCCGGTGCCATGGGCGGGTCCTCAGGGGGGGCGGCAAAATATTGGGTGTTATTTAATGTTTACATTTTTTTTTTTTTCCTCTGGAGACAGTGGACCTCGTTTTTTTTTCTTGTTGGTGAAGGAGGGGGGGAGGGGGGGGGGGGGGTTGAGTCTGGTACGGGTTATGGTAGCTGCAACTGGCACCCGCCCACCCCAGCCATACCTAGCGGTGGTTTAGTCCCGACAACAGGCTGGGCTGAGCCTGCGAGTGAGCATGAGCACACCACCGGCCAATTAGCTGCGAGGGGCAGGCCACCTTTGGGGACACAGACAGGCAGTTTAAATGTGCATTTGTGTGCACTTTTGTATGTAAGTTATGCTTCCTTTGCATGGCCCTTTATGCCATGGGAGCGCCGTGTTTATCATCTTTCGGCTGCTCTCCTCGAGTCGCCAGTGCCAACCAAGCAGCAACACGGGGAGAATAAGACAGACAGCCCGACTGCAGAGAGAAGCCCCGCCCCCCACATCGTAGGAGGGCAGCCAGGAAGGGAGAAGACAACGAACACAAGCCCAGGGGGAAGGATGTAGCACACTAGGTGCACCAGAGAGCTGCCTGCTCTATGGCTGATTGTGTGCCCACCCCCTCTCAATCCCGGGGAATTTGAAAGAGCCAGGCATCAGTGAAGTTACAGGGCTGCCTTGGCTGGGGACAGATCTGCATGGGGAGCAGGAGGTGGGGAGAGATCAGCCTGCTGGTGACAGTAATGGCAGCTGTATAATGACAGGAGCAGAGAAGCATCATAAAAGGTACACGCACTATACTAGTGATAGCTGGCTGATACATTCCTGTGTCTGAATTACCTGTGATTGTCCTGCTAAATTTTGGCTCCATATGTTCCATCTCTTCCCGCTCTCCTCCCTTCTCTGCCATCTCCTACTGTCCCTCTATCTATCCGCCTTCTCTCCCAGTCTGCTCTGTCTTTCACTTCTCATTCTTACTTTCCTGTATCTCATTAAATAATGTATTTATTGTCCTGTTTTTGTACCTGAGCTGAAGCTCGGGTACAGAAAGATGCTTAGCTAAAGAGCGGGAAGCCTCAGGATCCTATTGAGGCTTCCCTCTGCGTTCTGCGGGTCCCCCTTGCCAAGCGCAGCTGCGCTCTTCTGGCATCAGCACAGCCGTCACGCATGTGCAGTAAGCTGGAGCTGCACACGCATAGCCGTGCTCGTCACAAGATTAGCGCAGCCCCGATGTGGAGGGAGTCTGCACTGGGTAGTGGGAGAGCAGATGACACTGAGGGAAGCCTCAAAAACTCAATAGGATCCTGAGGCTTTGCTCTCTTTGGCTAAGTATCTATTTCTGAACCTGAGCTTCAAGGGAACCTTAACTGTGAAACAAAAAAAAGTTTCACTTACCTGGGGCTTTCCCAAGCCCCCTGCAGCCGTCCTGTTCCCGCGCCGGTCCTCAAATGTCCTCCCGTCCCCCGCCACGGCTTACTTTCATTTTCGGCCGACTGCTAGTCGGCCCCCGGCAACGCGTCCTATTCTTCGCCTTCCCCGCCGTTAAGCGCGTCATGTGCAGGCTAAGTACGCTTGCACCTGTGCATGATGCGCTTCACGGCGGGGAAGGTGAAAAAAAAGGACACGATGCCGGGGGCCGACTGGCAGTCGGCCGAAAATGAAACTAAGCCGCGGCGGGGGACGGGAGGACACTCAAACACCGGCGCGGCCACAGGACGGCTGCAGGGGGCTTGGGAAAGCCCCAGGTAAGTGAAACTTTTTTTTGTTTCACAGTTAAGGTTCCCTTGAAGCTCAGGCTCTCGAGGATTATAAAGCATTTATTTCATAGTACTGTTATTATGTCTCTGTCGTCAGAGAGGCTCACAATCTAATCCTACCATAGTCATAGTCCAATTTCCTACCATATTATTATTATGTATTTATATAGCACTGACATCTTCTGCAGCACATTACAGAGTACATAGTCATGTCACTGACTGTCCTCAGAGGAGCTCACACTCTAATCCTACCATAGTCATAGTCTAATGTCCTACGATATTATTATATATTTATATAGCACTGACATCTCCTGCAGCACATTACAGAGTACATGGTCATGTCACTGACTGTCCTCAGAGGAGCTCACACTCTAATCCTACCATAGTCATAGTCTAATGTCCTACCATATTTTTATTATGTATCTATATAGCACTGACACCTTCTGCAGCACATTACAGAGTACATAGTTACGTCGCTGACTGTCCTCAGAGGAGCTCACACTCTAATCCTACCACATTCATAGTCTAATGTTCTACCATATTATTATTATGTATTTATATAGCACTGGCATCTTCTGCAGCACATTACAGAGCACATAGTAATGTCAGTGACTGTCCTCACGGGAGCTCACACTCTAATCCTACCACAGTCATAGGCTAATGTTCTACCATATTATTATTATGTATTTATATAGCACTGACATCTTCTGCAGCACATTACAGAGTACATAGTCATGGCACTGACTGCCCTCAGAAGAGCTCACTATCTAATCCTACCATAGTCATAGTCTAATCTCCTACCATATTATTATGTATTTATATAGCACTGACATCATCTGCAGCACTTTGCAGAGAACATAGTCATGTTACTGACTTTTCTCAGAGGAGCTCACAATCTAATACCCACCACTATTTTGTGGGAGAGAACACTGGCTAATGTGTTTTTATGGTGGAAACATTTACTACTTGCTTGCTTAGGGTCACTTTACTCATATTCGGGGAGGAAGCAAGGGCCTACTGACTTTGGTTTGCACTCTTAGTAGGACATTTTTTTTTTCTACTTACACTCTTACTAGCAAATTGTCATTGGACACGCCCACTGCATTTTGTGGACACGCCCATTTTGGGTCGCAGCGCGCTTCGCGGACCGCCGTTGTTCTTTCATTGGGGGGGGGGGGGGGGGCGTCATAGGTCTGAGGTGCCTAGGGGAGCCCGAACCCTAAATACAGCCCTGCTTACTGTTACTACTTACTCTTACTGTACTAGGAGTCTAGGACACTCAGTCACTGTGTTCATAGGCTACTAGCTCCTGCGTGCGTGCACTCACTGTCTGAGTGTACACACACAACACACACTCTATTTCCTTCTGATCGCTGATTGATTATCGTAATTAGTTAGTTCTACTTACTGTTACTACTTACTCTTACTGTACTAGGAGTCTAGGACACTCAGTCACTGTCCATAGGCTACTAGCTCCTGCGTGCGTGCACTCACTGTCTGAGTGTACACACACTAAATTTACTTGTGATTACTACTGATTATTGTAACTGCTAGTTGTACTTCCTGACTGTTACTACTTACTTACTGTACTAGGGGACACTCACTCAGTCACCTCACCAACCAACCCACTCCATTAAAGTACCCCACTTTTCAGCCGCCCTTTTAAAAAACTTTTCTCTATACGCCCAAAACATTGAAGATGTCTGGAAGTGGCAGCCAGCGCGGTTTGGGCAAGGGGAAGGGCAGCGAGGGAATCAGGAGGAGAGGGAGCAGCATTGTGGCAAGCCGCGGCCGCGGGCGCGCCACCATGCACAGTTCCGCAGCAGCAGCAGCAGCGTCAGTGGCTAACATTCCTCCCATAGCCACTGGCCGTGGACGCCTTGGGCGCCGCCCAGCAGGAGCATCTGCAACTCACGCTGCAGAGACACAGCAGCAGCAGCGTGTAGCACCTGCTCCCATTTTCCTCCAGCCGGGTCGGAAACGTCCCATTGAGGAAAAGGATGCAGACACTGTGGTGCAACTCATGACGGAGGATGAGCAGCCCGCCATCAGCTCTGCATCCGAGGCCTCCACCCTCACCACCACCACCACCACCACCCCTGTTCGCAGCAGCCGCCCAGCAGGGTCTGGGGAGGAGGCCAGTTCACCGTCACTCGCCGACCTGTCATTCAGCAGTCTTTTGACCCCAGGCATCATGAGTAAATTGTCTGCTGTTGTTGGCGATCTTGAGGAGGAGATGCTGATGGGCACTTTGGGGGATGAGGGATTGGACAGCAAGACTGTGGCGACAGTCAAGCAGCCCATCCATGCATCAGGAGAGGAGTTTGGGGGGTCCTCATCCCAGCAGGACATGTTTCAGGAGGGGGAGGATGATGATGACCCGGTGACAGACAGAGACTGGGTGCCACCACCTCCAGTGGATGTCGTCCTCAGCAGCTCTGAGGAGGAGGAGGAGGATGCTCTTGTGGGCCTTGCAAGGAGGCGCATCATTGCAAGCATTGGCAGCAGCAGTAGGCAGGTCCCACAGCCTGCTGGTGTCTCAGGCTCAGCAGCAGCAGCAGCAGCATCTGCCAGTACCACCACCAGCCGCACCCAAGCCCCCCAAGCCCCCCCCCCAACCACCACAGGGAGACAGGCAGCAGCGCTTCCATGCCGTAGGGGGATGTTTAAGTCACCAATCTGGCGATATTTCACCATGCCCACTGTGTACAGCAAGTACGCCACTTGCAACCACTGTCAGCGGAAGTTGAGCAGAGGTGCAGACCCCTTAAAGTTCTGCACCAGCTCGCTCATCAACCACCTTGCGGCTAAACATTTCCACCAGCATGAGGAGTTCCAGAGGCTGAAGGCATCTGGTGCTGGCAGTGGCACCACACCCATCACTGCACAGCCTTCAGCAGCAGCAGCAGCAACAGCAGCCACCCGCCCTCCTGCTCCTCCAGCAGCACCAGCAGGAGTGCGGAAACGCACTGCTCCTCCCCCCTCTGCAACTCCTGCCGCCGACACTGAGGCCTGTTCTGGCAGCCAGTCCTCAGTGGCCTCCTCTGCTGTGTCTGCTGATTCCCGTGTCAGCAAAAGGCCACGCCAGAGCCTTTTGAGCGAGTCCTTCCAGGGGGTGGTTAGGGCTCTGCCTCCCAGCAGCCGTCGCGTGCGGCAGCTGAACGGCTTGCTGGCACGGGCCATGTGCTCCCAACTCCTGCCGTACACGCTCGTGCAGGAGGGGAGCGACATTCGTGCGCTGCTTGCTTGCGCAGCCCCAGACTGGCAGCTCCCCAGCAGACACTTCTTTGCCCGCAAGGCCATTCCTGCACTGCACCGCTTTGTGATGGCCAATGTGGAGCGAGGGCTGGAGCACGCGGTTGGTGAAAGGGTCCACGTCACCATGGACTCCTGGAGCAGCCGCTTCGGGACAGGCCGCTACCTGTCCTTCACTGTCCACTGGGTCAGCTTGGTGGAAGGGGGTGAGGATGGGAGAGCAGCAGCGGGCACAGCAGCAGCAGCAACACAGTGGGTGGTGCCACCCCGCAGGGTCAGGGGAACTGCAGCAGGTTCCTCCGATCCTCTGCCATCCTCCGGCACACCTGGCCAAACCCCCCGCCTCAGCAGCAGCGTGAAGGCCCGCCACTGCCAAGCGCTGCTGCACTTGGTCAGCCTTGGGAAGACCAAGCTGACGGCAACCCATGTGTTGGCCAAACTCCAGGAGCAGGAGAGCATTTGGCTGACCCCCAGAGGCCTCAGAGTCGGAGAGGTGGTGGCCGACAATGGGGCCAATCTGGTTGCCGCAATAGACAGGGGAAACCTGACCCACATCCCCTGTCTTGCCCACGTGCTGAACCTGGTGGTGCAGAAGTTCCTGCGCACCTACCAGGGGATGGGCGAACTGCTGGAAACGGCAAGGAATGTTGTGCGTCACTTCCGGCGCTCGGCTGCAGCCTGTGCGAGCCTGGAAGACGTGCAAAAGGAGCTGGATCTGCCACGCCATCGGCTGATCCTTGACGTTCCGACTCGCTGGAACTCCACCCTGGCGATGTTGGAGCGTCTGGTTGAACAGAGGCACGCTGTCAAACAGTACCTTGCCCTGGCCACTGTTTCCGCAGCTCAGAGAAGGGACAAGACCAGCAACATCCCGTCCATCGTCCCCGATGATGACTGGAGGCACATGCAGCAGGTGTGCTTTGTGCTGGCCCCCTTCCTGCAGGCCACAAACATGGTGAGCAGGGACCATGCTATGGTCTGCGAGTGGGTGCCCCTGGTTTCTCTGCTGAACAGGGCCCTCGATGCTTTGCTGGAACAGGGAGCGGCAGCCTTGGACCAGCAGGAGCGGCAACCAGCTGCGCAGTCTACCTCTGAGGGGGAGGAGGAGGAGGACTTGGTGGAGGTCCCTGACCTGGCTGCTGATGAGGGGGATCAGCACAGCGCAGCTGAGTTGGTGCGGGGGTGGAGAGAGGATGAGGCGGCAGAGGAGGAGGATGAGGACAGCACTGACGTCGATGTGCCAGCAGACGTGGCCCGCCTCTTCCCAATGGCAGCGCACATGCTGACGTGCCTGCGCAGGGACCCCAGGGTGATCCAGATGAAGCAGAGGGAGGAGATCTGGATCAGCATGATGTTGGACCCACGCCTCAAGGGGAAGTTGAGCCAGTTCCTGCCGCCTGCAGGAGGAGACCCAGCGCAACAAATAAGGAGCTTGCAGCAGGCCCTTGTTGAGCGCTTGGAGGAAGCCTTCCCCCAGCCTTCCACCCCCACTGTCCAGCAGCCAGCACAGAGGCAGCAGCAGGTGCCTGCATCCAGCAGCAGCAAGCGCCCCACAGACCTGCTGTCTCTCAGCCACGAGCTCTACAGGACTGTAGAGGCTCCGGCAGCAGTGACTAGAGAGGAGATGCATGCAGCAGCATCCTCCTCCGGTCACAGCCAGCGCCTGACCCGCATGGTGGCTGACTACATGGGGTCGTACAGCGGGCTTGACAGCGATGCCCCTGTTGATCCCATGGAGTATTGGGTCAAGCGCATGGAGATCTGGAGCGAGCTGGCGCAGTACGCCCTGGAAGTGCTGTCCTGCCCCCCTTCCAGCGTGCTGTCCGAGCGCTGCTTCAGTGCAGCTGGTGGCGTGGTCACCGAGAAACGCTCACGTCTGTCTCACAAGTCTGTGGACAGACTGACGTTTCTCAAGATGAACCAGGCGTGGGTGGAAGGCGAGTTCCTGGCCCCTGTTGTCGGCGAGAGGGGGACATGAACTGGCTGCCGGAACCATCGTTAATGTGCCTTACCACCCTTTACCACCTCCTGGCTCCTGCTCACTAAGCCAGCCTGGTTCACTTTGACTATTACGTCGCCTGCAGCCACACATTTTACACCTACAGTGGGCTGCTGTGTACTGCCCTTCTGCTGTCTGTCTGTGTTTCCCACTGCCAGGGTACACAGAATTACCTTCTTCTGCTGCCACTCTGCCACCAGCTATTACGTCAAACAATAGCTATATTGGTTGTAAAACCAAAAACCAAAAAACCATTAAAAAAAAAAAAAAGGTTTAATTTTTCTGAGGTGCCCGGGTTGAAAACTGTGTTGTCCCAGTTGTGTATTGGACACAATGTGGGCTGCACGACCGCTGTCTGGGACCTCCTGTTGTGTTTATTTACAGCCCTGGTATCACCGCTAGGTACCAGGGCTATTATGTCACGCTGCCTACCTGCTGCCACACTCACACTGCTCCTCCACACCTCCTCCTGCTGCTGCTGCTGCTGTCTGTCTGTGTTTCCCACTGCCAGGGTACACAGATGATTTACCTTCTGCTGCCACTCTGCCACCAGCTATTACGTCAAACAATAGCTGCTCGCCTACTCCTCCATTCCTCCTCCTGCTGCTGCTGTCTGTCTGTGTTTCCCACTGCCAGGGTACACAGAATTACCTTCTTCTGCTGCCACTCTGCCACCAGCTATTACGTCAAACAATAGCTATATTGGTTGTAAAACCAAAAACCAAAAAACCATTAAAAAAAAAAAAGGTTTAATTTTTCTGAGGTGCCCGGGTTGAAAACTGTGTTGTCCCAGTTGTGTATTGGACACAATGTGGGCTGCACGACCGCTGTCTGGGACCTCCTGTTGTGTTTATTTACAGCCCTGGTATCACCGCTAGGTACCAGGGCTATTATGTCACGCTGCCTACCTGCTGCCACACTCACACTGCTCCTCCATACCTCCTCCTGCTGCTGCTGCTGCTGTCTGTCTGTGTTTCCCACTGCCAGGGTACACAGATGATTTACCTTCTGCTGCCACTCTGCCACCAGCTATTACGTCAAACAATAGCTGCTCGCCTACTCCTCCATTCCTCCTCCTGCTGCGGCTGTCTGTCTGTGTTTCCCACTGCCAGGGTACACAGAATTACCTTCTTCTGCTGCCACTCTGCCACCAGCTATTACGTCAAACAATAGCTATATTGGTTGCAAAACCAAAACCAAAAAACCATTAAAAAAAAAAAAAAAGGTTTAATTTTTCTGAGGTGCCCGGGTTGAAAACTGTGTTGTCCCAGTTGTGTATTGGACACAATGTGGGCTGCACGACCGCTGTCTGGGACCTCCTGTTGTGTTTATTTACAGCCCTGGTATCACCGCTAGGTACCAGGGCTATTATGTCACGCTGCCTACCTGCTGCCACACTCACACTGCTCCTCCACACCTCCTCCTGCTGCTGCTGCTGCTGTCTGTCTGTGTTTCCCACTGCCAGGGTACACAGATGATTTACCTTCTGCTGCCACTCTGCCACCAGCTATTACGTCAAACAATAGCTGCTCGCCTACTCCTCCATTCCTCCTCCTGCTGCTGCTGTCTGTCTGTGTTTCCCACTGCCAGGGTACACAGAATTACCTTCTTCTGCTGCCACTCTGCCACCAGCTATTACGTCAAACAATAGCTATATTGGTTGTAAAACCAAAAACCAAAAAACCATTAAAAAAAAAAAAAGGTTTAATTTTTCTGAGGTGCCCGGGTTGAAAACTGTGTTGTCCCAGTTGTGTATTGGACACAATGTGGGCTGCACGACCGCTGTCTGGGACCTCCTGTTGTGTTTATTTACAGCCCTGGTATCACCGCTAGGTACCAGGGCTATTATGTCACGCTGCCTACCTGCTGCCACACTCACACTGCTCCTCCATACCTCCTCCTGCTGCTGCTGCTGCTGCTGTCTGTCTGTGTTTCCCACTGCCAGGGTACACAGATGATTTACCTTCTGCTGCCACTCTGCCACCAGCTATTACGTCAAACAATAGCTGCTCGCCTACTCCTCCATTCCTCCTCCTGCTGCTGCTGTCTGTCTGTGTTTCCCACTGCCAGGGTACACAGAATTACCTTCTTCTGCTGCCACTCTGCCACCAGCTATTACGTCAAACAATAGCTATATTGGTTGCAAAACCAAAACCAAACAAACCATTAAAAAAAAAAAAAAAGGTTTAATTTTTCTGAGGTGCCCGGGTTGAAAACTGTGTTGTCCCAGTTGTGTATTGGACACAATGTGGGCTGCACGACCGCTGTCTGGGACCTCCTGTTGTGTTTATTTACAGCCCTGGTATCACCGCTAGGTACCAGGGCTATTATGTCACGCTGCCTACCTGCTGCCACACTCACACTGCTCCTCCATACCTCCTCCTGCTGCTGCTGCTGCTGTCTGTCTGTGTTTCCCACTGCCAGGGTACACAGATGATTTACCTTCTGCTGCCACTCTGCCACCAGCTATTACGTCAAACAATAGCTGCTCGCCTACTCCTCCATTCCTCCTCCTGCTGCGGCTGTCTGTCTGTGTTTCCCACTGCCAGGGTACACAGAATTACCTTCTTCTGCTGCCACTCTGCCACCAGCTATTACGTCAAACAATAGCTATATTGGTTGCAAAACCAAAACCAAACAAACCATTAAAAAAAAAAAAAAGGTTTAATTTTTCTGAGGTGCCCGGGTTGAAAACTGTGTTGTCCCAGTTGTGTATTGGACACAATGTGGGCTGCACGACCGCTGTCTGGGACCTCCTGTTGTGTTTATTTACAGCCCTGGTATCACCGCTAGGTACCAGGGCTATTATGTCACGCTGCCTACCTGCTGCCACACTCACACTGCTCCTCCACACCTCCTCCTGCTGCTGCTGCTGCTGTCTGTCTGTGTTTCCCACTGCCAGGGTACACAGATGATTTACCTTCTGCTGCCACTCTGCCACCAGCTATTACGTCAAACAATAGCTGCTCGCCTACTCCTCCATTCCTCCTCCTGCTGCTGCTGTCTGTCTGTGTTTCCCACTGCCAGGGTACACAGAATTACCTTCTTCTGCTGCCACTCTGCCACCAGCTATTACGTCAAACAATAGCTATATTGGTTGTAAAACCAAAAACCAAAAAACCATTAAAAAAAAAAAAAGGTTTAATTTTTCTGAGGTGCCCGGGTTGAAAACTGTGTTGTCCCAGTTGTGTATTGGACACAATGTGGGCTGCACGACCGCTGTCTGGGACCTCCTGTTGTGTTTATTTACAGCCCTGGTATCACCGCTAGGTACCAGGGCTATTATGTCACGGCGAGCTGCCTGCCTCATTGACTGCCTGCTGCCACACACTCATCCTCCTCCTCCTGCTGCTGAATTTACCTCCTGCTGTCTTTGTGTTTCCACTGCCAGGGAGCACATACAATGGCGCTTCCAACATGCGTGCGCCCACCAGCTATTTGTTACGCTCAAAAATAGCTGCATTTTTTTAAAAAAAAAATTGAAAAGAGAAATACGTGAAGATGATGAAGAAGAAGATGAAAAAGAAGAAGAAGATAAAGAAGAAGAAGATGAAGAAGATGAAGAAGAAGATGAAGAAGAAGATGAAGAAGAAGATGAAAAATAAGATGAAAAAGAAGAAGAAGATGAAGAAGATGAAGAAGAAGAAGATGAAGAAGAAGAAGATGAAGAAGAAGAAGAAGAAGAAGATGAAGAAGATGAAGATGAAGAAGATGAAGAAGAAGAAGATGAAGAAGAAGAAGAAGAAGAAGATGAAGAAGAAGAAGATGAAGAAGATGAAGATGAAGAAGAAGAAGAAGATGAAGATGAAGATGAAGAAGAAGATGAAGATGAAGATGAAGAAGAAGATGAAGAAGATGAAGAAGAAGATGATGAAGAAGAAGAAGAAGATGATGAAGAAGAAGAAGAAGAAGATGAAGAAGAAGAAGAAGAAGAAGAAGATATAGAAGAAGAAGATCTAGAAGAAGAAGAAAGATAAAGAAGAAGAAGAACAAGTATATACAGTAACACTACTGAACAAAATTTAGGACACAACTTCTCTTTCCACATTTTTTTTTAAAGGAACATCCCCACATAATCACTTGCTGTTGTTACTTGGAAAAAAAGATGTTTCTTGCATCATTCACCCTCAAAACAAGTGTTGGAAGCTATTTAAGGCCAATTCGAATAGTCAGCTCGAATAGTGAGCTCGAATACCGACTCGAATAGTGAGCTCGAAGTCCGAGGTCGAATCGAATAGTAAAAATTATTCGACTCGAATATTCGACTGACCTCGAATAATTTACTATTCGAATTCGACCAAACTCGAATTTTAAAAAGGGGTATTTGAGCATCACTACCCCCAACCACCACAGGGAGACAGACAGCAGCGGTTCCATGCCGTAGGGGGTTGTTTTTGTCACCAATCTGGCGCTTTTTCACCATGCCCACTGTGGACAGCAAGTACGCCACTTGCAACCACTGTCAGCGGAAGTTGAGCAGAGGTGCAGACCCCTTAAAGTTCAGCACCAGCTCGCTCATCAACCACCTTGCTGCGAAACATTTCCACCAGCATAAGGAGTTCCAGAGGCTGAAGGCATCTGGTGCTGGCAGTGGCACTACACCCATCACTGCACAGCCTTCAGCAGCAGCAGCAGCAGCAACAGCAGCCACCCGCCCTCCTGCTCCTCCAGCAGCACCAGCAGGAGTGCGGAAACGCACTGCTCCTCCCCCCTCTGCAACTCCTGCCGCCGACACTGAGGCCTGTTCTGGCAGCCAGTCCTCAGTGGCCTCCTCTGCTGTGTCTGCTGATTCCCGTGCCAGCAAAAGGCCACGCCAGAGCCTTTTGAGCGAGTCCTTCCAGGGGGTGGTTAGGGCTCTGCCTCCCAGCAGCCGTCGCGTGCGGCAGCTGAATGGCTTGCTGGCACGGGCCATGTGCTCCCAACTCCTGCCGTACACGCTCGTGCAGGAGGGGAGCGACATGCGTGCGCTGCTTGCTTGTGCAGCCCCAGACTGGCAGCTCCCCAGCAGACACTTCTTCGCCCGCAAGGCCATTCCTGCACTGCACCGCTTTGTGATGGCCAATGTGGAGCGAGGGCTGGAGCACGCGGTTGGTGAAAGGGTCCACGTCACCATGGACTCCTGGAGCAGCCGCTTCGGGACAGGCCGCTACCTGTCCTTCACTGTCCACTGGGTCAGCTTGGTGGAAGGGGGTGAGGATGGGAGAGCAGCAGCGGGCACAGCAGCAGCAGCAACACAGTGGGTGGTGCCACCCCGCAGGGTCAGGGGAACTGCAGCAGGTTCCTCCGATCCTCTGCCATCCTCCGGCACACCTGGCCAAACCCCCCCGCCTCAGCAGCAGCGTGAAGGCCCGCCACTGCCAAGCACTGCTGCACTTGGTCAGCCTTGGGAAGACCAAGGTGACGGCAACCCATGTGTTGGCCAAACTCCAGGAGCAGGAGAGGATTTGGCTGACCCCCAGAGGCCTCAGAGTCGGAGAGGTGGTTGCCGACAATGGGGCCAATCTGGTTGCCGCAATAGACAGGGGAAACCTGACCCACATCCCCTGTCTTGCCCACGTGCTGAACCTGGTGGTGCAGAAGTTCTTGCGCACCTACCAGGGGATGGGCGAACTGCTGGAAACGGCAAGGAACGTTGTGCGTCACTTCCGGCGCTCGGCTGCAGCCTGTGCGAGCCTGGAAGACGTGCAAAAGGAGCTGGAGCTGCCACGCCTTCGGCTGATCCTTGACGTTCCGACTCGCTGGAACTCCACCCTGGCGATGTTGGAGCGTCTGGTTGAACAGAAGCACGCTGTCAACCAGTACCTTGCCCTGGCCACTGTTTCCGCCGCTCAGAGAAGGGACAAGACCAGCAACATCCCGTCCATCGTCCCCGATGATGACTGGAGGCACATGCAGCAGGTGTGCTTAGTGCTGGCTCCCTTTCTGCAGGCCACTAACATGGTGAGCAGGGACCATGCTATGGTCTGCGAGTGGGTGCCCCTGGTTTGTCTGCTGAACAGGGCCCTCGATGCTTTGCTGGAACAGGGAGCGGCAGCCTTGGACCAGCAGGAGCGGCAAGCAGCTGCACAGTCCACCTCTGAGGGGGAGGAGGAGGAGGACTTGGTGGAGGTCCCTGACCTTGCTGCTGATGACAGGGATCAGCACAGTGCAGCTGAGTTGGTGCGGGGGTGGAGAGAGGATGAGGCTGAGGAGGGAGAGGAGGAGGATGAGGACAGCACTGCCGCCGATGTGCCAGCACACGTGGCCCGCCTCTTCCCAATGGCAGCGCACATGCTGACGTGCCTGCGCAAGGACCCCAGGGTGATCCAGATGAAGCAGAGGGAGGACATCTGGATCAGCATGATGTTGGACCCACGCCTCAAGGGGAAGTTGAGCCAGTTCCTGCCGCCTGCAGGAGGAGACCCAGCGCAACAAATAAAGAGCTTGCAGCAGGCCCTTGTTGAGCGCTTGGAGGAAGCCTTCCCCCAGCCTTCCACCCCCACTGTCCAGCCAGCACAGGTGCCTGCATCCAGCAGCAAGCGCCCCACAGACCTGCTGTCTCTCAGCAACGAGCTCTACAGGACTGTAGAGGCTCCGGCAGCAGTGACTAGAGAGGAGGTGCATGCAGCAGCATCCTCCTCCGGTCACAGCCAGCGCCTGACCCGAATGGTGGCTGACTACATGGGGTCCTACAGCGGGCTTGACAGCGATGCCCCTGTTGATCCCATGGAGTATTGGGTCAAGCGCCTGGAGATCTGGAGCGAGCTGGCGCAGTACGCCCTGGAAGTGCTGTCCTGTCCCCCTTCCAGCGTGCTGTCCGAGCGCTGCTTCAGTGCAGCTGGTGGCGTGGTCACCGAGAAACGCTCACGTCTGTCTCACAAGTCTGTGGACAGACTGACGTTTCTCAAGATGAACCAGGCGTGGGTGGAAGGCGAGTTCCTGGCCCCTGTTGTCGGCGAGAGGGGGACATGAACTGAAGAACCATCGTTAATGTGCCTTACCACCCTTTACCACCTCCTGGCTCCTGCTCACTAAGCCAGCCTGGTTCACTTTGACTATTACGTCGCCTGCAGCCACACATTTTACACCTACAGTGGGCTGCTGTGTACTGCCCTTCTGCTGTCTGTCTGTGTTTCCCACTGCCAGGGTACACAGAATTACCTTCTGCTGCCACTCTGCCACCAGCTATTACGTCAAACAATAGCTGCTCACATAATTACTCCTCCATTCCTCCTGCTGCTGCTGCTGTCTGTCTGTGTTTCCCAACGCCAGGGTACACAGATTTACCTTCTGCTGCCACTATGCCACCAGCTATTACGTCAAACAATAGCTATATATCTGTGTAATTTGTTTTACAAACAAAACCAAAAAACCATAAAAAAAAAAAGGTTTAATTTTTCTGAGGTGCCCGGGTTGAAAACTGTGTTGTCCCAGTTGTGTATTGGACACAATGTGGGCTGCACGACCGCTGTCTGGGACCTCCTGTTGTGTTTATTTACGCCCTGGTATCACCGCTAGGTACCAGGGCTATTATGTCACGCTGCCTGCCTCATTGACTGCCTGCTGCCACACACTCATCCTCCTCCTCCTGCTGCTGAATTTACCTCCTGCTGTGTGTTTCCACTGCCAGGGAGCACATACAATGGCGCTTCCAACATGCGTGCGCCACCAGCTATTTGTTACGCTCAAAAATAGCTGCATTTCTTTAAAAAAACAAAAAAATTATATATACTTTTTATTAATTCTGTGTGATATTATTTTTAGAGGTGTCCGGGTTGAAAACTGTGTTGTCCCAGTTGTGTATTGGACATGATGTGGGCTTCACGACCGCTGTCTGGAACCTCATGCTGTGTATTTACGGCCTGGTACCACCGCTAGGTACCACACAGCCTATTATGTCTCGCTGCCTGCCTCATTGACTGCCTGCTGCCACACAATCATCCGCCTCCTCCTGCTGCTGCTGCTGAATTTACCTCCTGCTGTCTGTGTGTTTCCACTGCCAGGTAGCACATACAATGGCGCTTCCAACATGCGTGCGCCACCAGCTATTTATTACGCTCAAAAATAGCTGCATTTCTTTAAAAAAAAATATATAAAAGAGAAATAAGTGAAGAAGAAGAAGACGATATAGAAAAAGAAGGAGAAGAAGAAGAAGAAGAAGAAGAAGGAGAAGAAGAAGAAGAAGGAGAAGAAGAAGATGAAGGAGAAGAAGATGAAGAAGATGAAGAAGATGAAGAAGAAGAAGATGAAGAAGATGAAGAAGAAGATGAAGAAGATGAAGAAGATGAAGAAGAAGAAGATGAAGAAGATGAAGAAGATGTAGAAGAAGAAGATGAAGAAGATGAAGAAGAAGAAGATGAAGAAGATGAAGAAGATGAAGAAGATGAAGAAGATGAAGAAGAAGAAGATGAAGAAGATGAAGAAGAAGAAGATGAAGAAGATGAAGAAGATGAAGAAGAAGAAAAAGAAGATGAAGAAGAAGATGAAGAAGAAGAAGATGAAGAAGATGAAGAAGATGAAGAAGAAGATGAAGAAGAAGATGATGATGAAGAAGATGAAGAAGAAGAAGATGAAGAAGAAGAAGAAGACAATATAGAAGAAGAAGAAGAAGATATAGAAGAAGAAGATATAGAAGAAGAAGATATAGAAGAAGAAGAAGAAGATATAGAAGATAAAAAAAGAAGAAGAAGAAGAAGAAGAAGTATATACAGTACTGAACAAAATTCTGGACACAACTTCTCTTTCCACCGTTTTTTTTTTAAAGGAACATCCCCACATAATCACTTGCTGTTGTTACTTGGAAAAAAAGATGTTTCTTGCATCATTCACCCTCAAAACAAGTGTTGGAAGCTATTTAAGGCCAATTCGAATAGTCAGCTCGAATAATGAGCTCGAATACCGACTCGAATAGTGAGCTCGAAGTCCGAGGTCGAATCGAATAGTAAAAAATATTCGACTCGAATATTCGACTGAATTCGAATAATTTACTATTCGAATTCGACCAAACTCGAATAATAAAAAGGGGTATCCGAGCATCACTATTTAGATGGTCTGTTTGTATTAAGGCATCTTAATGACGTATTTATGCTTGAAAAAAATATCTGTTTTCCCTTTTGATGTTGCATGTATATAAGCTGTCTGTACCACCAGCTTGCAAACTAACAGGATGTAAACCTGACGAAGGCTGCAAGGCCGAAAGCTTGTTTATTCTTATTCATTTGTAGTTAGCCAATAAATGGTATTATCCTGATTTAAAACTTCTTGCTTTTGCTGATGGCTAACACGGTACAATACCCTACTGTTTTATATACCAGTCACTGCATACCCTTTCACTGCAACTGTGTGACTGCACATTGCTATACCATACCAGCAGTCACTGCATACCTTTTCACTGCACCTGTGTGACTGCACATTGTTATACCATACCAGCAGTCGCTGCATACCTTTTCACTGCACCTGTGTGACTGCACATTGTTATACCAGCAGTCACTGCATATCTTTCACTGCATCTGTGTGACTGCACATTGTATTATACCAGCAGTGAGTGTATACCTTTCACTGCACCTGTGTGACTGCACATTGTTTATGTCCCTGCTATAGACAGACTGCTGAACTAAGTCAAAGAATTGTGCTGTTCGCACTGCTTGCCATTACGCTTTCTGCAGCATTTTATAAGTGGACTGGAACTGTCGCTTTCAACGAACACAATCTTTGCTCTATCAGCTGCACCTCTTTGCGATGTATAGCTAGGATAGGAGGAGTGAGTGAGCTGACTGGACATGTGTGAATGGATTACTGGCCGGCCAGATATGTACCTTAATATATATATACTACAATGGCTTCTATTATCTAATAGGGTATGATGGACATTTGATTACCTACTGTTGCACAAATGGGGATTAACTTGCAAAATAACTGATTTATTTTTAAATGAATGGTTATGATATTGATCTGTTCTTAGCACCTCGTAGTCTTGTTTTTTATGTTTGTTTTTTTGTAGAGTTCTCCTTGTATAATTGCCTGATGAAGCGGGATGCTTGGCCCGTGAAACGCGTTGCAGCATTTTTTGGAGAATTGTTATGAATTAAAATGTTTTGGCCTTAAATGGCTCATACAGTTTGGTCATTTACATACCTGAAGGAGGTGAATCCACCCATTTCCTTCCTTTTAGACGGTTTTTAATATATTTTACCCTACTTTGGTGCCTCTGTTACTTCTTTCTTGCAGATATGTACCTTAATCAGGCTCTGCAATTTGTTCCCTGTTTTTAAATTCACTTCACTTTTATCACGATTTTTCATTAATACATTTTGATATTAGCTTATCTATACACATTACATAGCTCCCAACTGTCCTGTTCCTCTGTCCCTCTTTCCTCCTCATTTGTCCCTCTTTCAGGATTTTGTCCCTCTTTCTATATAAATATATATATTTCTATACTAAAAATGTGTTTGCTTGACTCTAAACTTTATTCCCATCCTTTAAATTGATATATTACTAATTTTAAAATGTTACTATGAAGGAAAATTAACCAGTATAGTGTGTGGTTTGAATTATAAAACAACATATTTTTCTTATGAAATTTTTATGGTATGCGTGACTAGAGGCGTGGTGGGGACGTGACCAGGGGTGTGGCAGGGGCATGGCTTAAGTGTCCCTTTTTCTCATCTCAAAAAGTTGGGAGGTATGACATTATACCGTGCTATTTGTATTGTTAAAAGTTCTAAGAACTGGTTGTGAATGGAACTGCAGGATATGCATATTTTTGATTAATTGGTGAGAAGAGTGATCATATCGTACACTGCTGCCCACCCATTGACCTGCAGACAATTGAATCACACAGTATCCATCGATCTGTTTCCTGTGTATCTTTACTTAAATGGGGTTTCTGCCAACCACTAGAAGTCTAACTGTTCCATCCTCGAAATTCCCCTATTCTACAGGCTGCCACTGTCCCCTCTGTAAGTGTGAACTATGCAAGTGCAGAGCGCTCTGGCCTTGGGGGCGCAATCACAAGAGGCGTGCAGCACGCAGGCGCAGAAGTCCAAAACCCAGCCGCAGATTGTGATCTTATGGAGGGAATAGCAGCAGCCTGGAGAATAGGAGAACTTTGGTGCTGAAATGGTTAGACTTCTAGGGGCTGGAAGACGCCTCAGGCAAGTAAAGATGCACTCATTTATTTCAACTGGTGTGGTGTGTCCTTTAAGTTTACTCCTAGGTGATATTTTTTACAACTTATCAATAAAATGCCTTTTAAGACACCAGCAAAAAATAATATACTTTTTGATAGTACTTTTTTTTAACCTACTTTTTGTAACTTTTCCAATTGTAGAGTGATTTTCAATTCACCTATTCTCCTAAGTTTACTCCTAGGAGATACTTTTTTTATCTTCTGTTCAAGATACCTTTTTAGCACCCTTAAAATTAAAAACGTACCATATATCAGGGATGGTCATAGTCAGCCAACTTCGCTACGCTGGAACTACGTGTAGTTTTACGCAATTACGCTTCGCCAAACTATGGCTTAGAAATCAAATTTTCACTTCGTATGCATTTAGTAGACTGCGCGTTAAAATACGTAATTACGTGTAGTGCGAAGCGTAGTGTATGCAGATGCTTATGCCTGTATGCAGAAAATTTTACGCATTAATTCCTCCTTGAAATGCTCATAGTGGGAACTCTTCTATTCGTACATTCCCCTTTCCAATGCGTAAATTTGTAAGCATACAATCGGACGCGGAAAATTAGACACGAGAAATGCATTTGTAGTTCACTACGCAATACACATGTTATCTACGCATAGTGGGCGTAAGCTACGTGTAGCGGTACTTCGCTTCATGTAAATTCGTAAGCGTAGTTTTGAAACTGCACCTACGAACTACGATGCGTAAATGCGAACTACGATGCGTAAATTCGCACTGGCATAGTTTCTGCTCATCCCTGCCATAAATCAGGTGAAAAAGTATTATTATTCTGAGTATTTTTTTCCTTGTTGGTGGCTGTAAAGGCATTTTATTGACATAGCATGAAAATATCAATTAGGAGAAAACTCGGGAGAAAAAGTGAATTGCATGTAGGCCCCGGGCCTATATGCAATTAACTTTTTCTCCTGAGTTTTCTCCTAGGTGATAATTTTTAAACTTGTCAATAAAATGCCTTTTAACCATTTTAGCCGGGGGACTTAGATCAATGAATGGGAACTACTGTATGTTCCTATTCATTGATCAACGGGCTAATGGGGGGGGGGTTGTCAGAGGCGTAGCTAGGGTTTTCAGCGCCCGGGGACAAAGACTATTAATGCGCCCCCTAAGGTGAAGGGTCGTGACCAAATGTGGGCGTGGTTATGGGTGCTCCACATTTGGTCACGCCCCTTCAAATGTACATGGAGGTTAGCAGGCTCACGCTCACCCACCCTCCCTCAGTATGTACCTTCCAGCATGTTCCAAGACAAATTCAGCAATCATGAGCCCCCCCCATCAAGACAAATTCCGCAATCATGAGTAAACATGAGGCCCCCAACATGACCAACTCAGCAATCATGAGGCCCCCAACAAGACAAATTTAGCAATCCTGAGGCCCCCAACAAGACAAATTCAGCAATCATGAGGCCCCTAACAAGACAAATTCAGCAATCATGAGGCCCCTAACAAGACAAATTCAGCGATCTTGAGGCCCCCAACAAATCATGAGGCCCCCAACAAGACAAATTCAGTAACCATGAGGCCCCCAACAAGACAAATTCAGCAGTCATGAGGCACATAAATAGACAGCATTTCACATAAATAGGCAGAATGCCCCCTTAATATGGTAGACACCTCTCACCTGGCAGCAGTTCCCCAAAATACACTCAATCTGACAGCAGTGCTTCCCCAAAAATAGGTAGCCCCAGGTCTATAGGTGTCCCCAGAATAGGTGGCCAGCAGTATAGATGTCCCCAGAACAGGTAGCCAGGGGTAGAGATGTCCACAGAACAGGTAGCCAGGGGTATATGTGCCCAGTATATGTAGGCAGGGGTATGTGTCCCCGGTATATGTAGCCAGAGGTATATGTGCCCAGTATATGTAGCCAGGGGTATATATGCCCAGTATATGTAGCCAGGGGTATATATGCCCAGTATATGTAGCCAGGGGTATATATGCCCAGTATATGTAGCCAGGGGTATATGTACCCAGTATATGTAGTTAGGGGTATATGTGCCCAGTATATGTAGGCAGGGGTATATGTGCCCAGAGTAGGTAGCCAGGGGTATATGCCCAGTATATGTAGGCAGGGGTATATGTGCCCAGAGTAGGTAGCCAGGGGTATGTGCCCAGAGTAGGTAGCCAGGGGAATATGTGCCCAGAGTAGGTAGCCAGGGGTATATGTGCCCAGAGTAGGTAGCCAGGGGTATATGCCCAGTATATGTAGGCAGGGGTATATGTGCCCTGAGTAGGTAGCCAGGGGTATATGTGCCCAGAGTAGGTAGCCAGGGGTATATGCCCAGTATATGTAGGCAGGGGTATATGTGCCAAGAGTAGGTAGCCAGGGGTATATGTGCCCAGAGTAGGTTGCCAGGGGTATATGTGCCCAGAGTAGGTAGCCAGGGGTATATGTGCCCAGAGTAGGTAGCCAGGGGTATATGCCCAGTATATGTAGGCAGGGGTATATGTGCCCAGAGTAGGTAGCCAGGGGTATATGTGCCCAGAGTAGGTAGCCAGGGGTATATATGCCCAGAGTAGGTAGCCAGGGGTATATGTGCCCAGAGTAGGTAGCCAGGGGTATATGTGCCCAGAGTAGGTAGCCAGGGGTATATGTGCCCAGAGTAGGTAGCCAGGGGTATATGTGCCCAGAGTAGGTAGCCAGGGGTATATGTGCCCAGAGTAGGTAGCCAGGGGTATATGTGCCCAGAGTAGGTAGCCAGGGGTATATGTGCCCAGAGTAGGTAGCCAGGGGTATATGTGCCCAGAGTAGGTAGCCAGGGGTATATGTGCCCAGAGTAGGTAGCCAGGGGTATATGTGCCCAGAGTAGGTAGCCAGGGGTATATGTGCCCAGAGTAGGTAGCCAGGGGTATATATGCCCAGAGTAGGTAGCCAGGGGTATATATGCCCAGAGTAGGTAGCCAGGGGTATATGTGCCCAGAGTAGGTAGCCAGGGGTATATGTGCCCAGAGTAGGTAGCCAGGGGTATATATGCCCAGAGTAGGTAGCCAGGGGTATATATGCCCAGAGTAGGTAGCCAGGGGTATATGTGCCCAGAGTAGGTAGCCAGGGGTATATATGCCCAGAGTAGGTAGCCAGGGGTATATATGCCCAGAGTAGGTAGCCAGGGGTATATGTGCCCAGAGTAGGTAGCCAGGGGTATATGTGCCCAGAGTAGGTAGCCAGGGGTATATATGCCCAGAGTAGGTAGCCAGGGGTATATATGCCCAGAGTAGGTAGCCAGGGGTATATGTGCCAAGAGTAGGTAGCCAGGGGTATATGTGCCCAGAGTAGGTAGCCAGGGGTATATGTGCCCAGAGTAGGTAGCCAGGGGTATATGTGCCCAGAGTAGGTAGCCAGGGGTATATGTGCCCAGAGTAGGTAGCCAGGGGTATATATGCCCAGAGTAGGTAGCCAGGGGTATATATGCCCAGAGCAGTAGCCAGGGGTATATGTGCCCAGAGTAGGTAGCCAGGGGTATATGTGCCCAGAGTAGGTAGCCAGGGGTATATGTGCCCAGAGTAGGTAGCCAGGGGTATATGTGCCCAGAGTAGGTAGCCAGGGGTATATGTGCCCAGAGTAGGTAGCCAGGGATACATGTCCAGTATATGTAGGCAGGGGTATATGTGCCCATAGTAGGTAGCCAGGTCAGGTGTCCCCCTCCCCAGCAGGAGGGGAGCAGCGCAGAGAAGAGCTGCTCTCCCTTCCTCGCTGTCCCCTCCAATGTCCGGGTGGCTGGCAGCGGCGGGCGGAACTTACCTCCGTCTCGTCGCAGCGCCGGATGGATCTGCCACTACTCTGGTCTGGTCCAGACCAGAGTAGCGGCTGCGCACCCGAACTTCCGCCCGGCGCTGGAGCGAGACGGAGGTGAGTTCCGCCCGCCGCTGCCAGCCAAGAGCCACCCGGACATTGGAGGGGACAGCGAGGGAGGGAGAGAGCACCTAAGGTGAGGGAAGGAGGGGGGAGATGGCCCCCCTTCCCCACCGTCCGCACAGCTCTCCCTCTTCTCTGCGCTGCTCCCCTCACCCGCCAAAAAAATAAAAAAAATAAAAAAAAACCCCGCAGCTCAGCCAGGCAGAGGGCGCCCTTGGGGACCAGGCGCCCCGGGGCACTTGTCCTACCCCGACCCCCCCTAGCTCCGCGCCTGGGGGTTGTAGCGTGGGAGCGCACAGTAGTGTGCAGCAGCAAAGCAGCAGCCTTTTCCAAAAGACTGCTGCTGCGCACTACTGTGCGCTCCCACGCTACCCCCCGTTAGCCCGGAGATCAATGAACAGGAACATACATGTGAGAAAACGCAGAAAAGCCGCCGCGTGCGCTCAGAGCAAGGCGGCTGATTCCGCATCCAATGCGGCGGTTTGCACGCGTAGGCCTACATCTGCCAGTATGGCTGAACGCGGAGAAACCGCCGCATGCCTTGATAGCGGTGCGGCGGGCTCCGCGTCCAGCGCAGCGGGTGGTACGCAAGACATGTCTGGTGTGGCTGGGACTGATAGTCCACACAGGTTCAGAAAGACAAGAGGCAGAACCTTTATGACAACCAGAAGGGAGTCAGCTGACCAAGCCGGTCAGCTGACGATTGTCCAGTTCCCATTGGTCCAGCACTTAGGGGAGGCGCTGGTGAGCGCTGGGCTATATATACTGGGTGCTGGTCATTCACTGGTTGTCTGCCGTTGCGATCACTACGTGGAAGCACTCAGACCTTATTGTCAGAATCTGTGTTATCATTCTGTTATATTTCAGACTAGTTCCAGGGTGTTGATGATCAAGGACCTCACACCCAAGATTAGGAATCTGTGTTATCATTCTGTTATACTTCAGACTAGTTCCAGGGTGTTGATGATCAAGGACCTCACACCCAAGATTAGGAATCTGTGTTATCATTCCGTTATACTCCAGACTAGTTCCAGGGTGTTGATGATCACGGAGCTCACACCCAAGACTAGGCATTGTTTATTATCTGTTATGACTTTCTGCTTTCCTGACCACTCTTCTGTTCACTGACTTGGTACTTCGCTATATCTGATACTCTGTTGCCAAACCCTGCTTGCTTTAGGATTACCAAATCAGCCTCCTGTCTTTGTACTTTGTATGTCAGTGTGTTGCCGACCTGGCTTGTCCGACCTTGAGAGCTATCTCCCCAGTTAAGAGATAGTTCACAGATCAGTCAGTGACATCCTTCTATTGGTGTCACTCTCGCTCTGGTCCTTCCCTCTCCCAGTCTGACTCCTCCCTGCGGGAGAGTCTCAGGCTGCTGAAAGGTACTTACTCTAGCAGTGTTCCTTACTGCCTTGTACCTGTCCTCCTGGTATTGTTCTCAAAGTATTACTGTTGCACCAAACACTCATATCTCTCAGGTGTCCAGAGGTTAGTAATATATCTGATTATCGGTGATACTGCAGATCATCAATAATCAGGTATATATCTGTATTTTTGGTGATACTGCAGATCACCAATAATCGGATCCTCTCTGTGTTACACCGATCGTTACAATACAGTATTTTCCATTCATTGATCTAAGTCCCCGGTAGAAAAACGGATAGCTTCTTATCAGAAGCCGTGGTCCTCCAAAAAAAAAAAAAAAAAATCACGTCCTCTTTCTACTTCCTTATACTAGTGCTCGGTTACAGGATGGAAAAACAAAAAAAATCACTGTAGCCATCTTGTGAACAAATAGTAAAACTACATGCACATACATTTTTCTCACCAAAAAAAAACACAATAAATTACATGTAAAAATAACTGTTTACCTCCCACACCCAAAAAATACAAAAATAGCATTTTTAACTAAATAAACAAAAAAAAAACAAAAACAAAAAAACCGAACAAACCCCCCCCCCATAAATACTGTAGTTACCTAATGGTCTGAACTTTTTTAATATGCATGTCAAGAAGGTATATAACTAATATTTTTTTAAATTATAAGCTTGTAAATAGTGATGGATGCAAAACTGAAAAAAATGCACCTTTATTTCCAAATAAAATATTGGCGCCATACATGTGATAGGGACATAATTTAAATGGTGTAATAACCGGGACAAATGGGCAAATAAAGTGTGTGTGTTTTAATTATGGCAGCATGTATTATTATAAAGCTATATTGGCCGAAAACTGAGAAATAATGAATTTTTTTCAATTTTTTTCTTAAAATTCCTGTTAAAATGCATTTAGAAAAAAACAATTCTTAGCAAAATGTACCACCCAAAGAAAGCCTAATTGGTGATGGAAAAAACAAGATATATATCAATTCATTGTGATAATTAGTGATAAAGTTATTGGTTAATGAATGGGAGGTGAAAATTGCTCGGATGCATAAGGTGAAATATACCCGCGGGCTGAAATGGATAAACCATCAACAAGCAAGGAAATACTCAAAATTATTTTAATAGTACTAGTTCACCTACTTTTTGGTACGTTTTCAAATGCAAAATGATGGGAAGTTCTTTTACATTAAAGAGAAAAAAAAATCTCTTAGGAGAAAGCTCAAGAGATTGCATATGGGCCCTTGGGTTTTTTTGTTTATTCCTTTCCAGTTCCTGGAGTTCTTTTTACTGGACACAACCATTATTAGACATTAGATTTGATAAAAACACTGAATATAATAAAAATAAGATCAGGCAACCAGTAGAAAAATAATAATGATAGATGTGCAAAGAGCTGTGGATGTTTCCTAGGGTTGAACTAGAATTAACTAGTCTTGCATACCTAAACTAAATGGAAACCATAATGTATAAAATTCCAAAATTCCACAATCCACACTCCACACTCAGGCCCAGTGCACACCAAAACCGCTAGCAGATCCGCAATACGCTAGCGGTTTTGGGAGCTGATTTCAGAGCGATTCTAGGTATGTTTAGAGAGGTTTTCTAAACATACCTAGCGGTTTTGCGTGCGTTTTTGTGTAGCAGATTACACATATTGTTACAGTAAAAGCTGTTACAGAACAGCAACTGTAACAAAAATGCCTGGCAAACCGCTCTGAACTAGCGTTTTTCAGAGCGGTTTGCGGTTTTCCTATACTTTACATTGAGGACGAAACGCTTCCGAAAACCGCAAACGCGCAGCAGGAGGCGCGTTTGCGGCTTGGCAAAAAACGCAAACCGCCGGTGTGCACCATCCCATTGCAATACATTAGACAAGCGTTTTTAGAGGCGGATGCGGCCGGCGGATCGCTCCAAAAACCGCTCGGTGTGCACTGGGCCTATGTGTGGAGTGTGGATTGTGGAATTTTGGAATTTTATACATTATATTTTAATAAAATTTATTGTATAGAATACAGAATTAGCGCGAGTTGTGATTACATTATATTTTGTGGTATTACATTGAGACAGGGTTGAAGGTATCTCTCTGCAAACACGCAGCTTGTGTAAGGTTACTTACCAGCGCCATATAAAAATTGTATGTCTATTAAATGGAAACCATGTTGTCTTGCAGGAGATGCAGGTAAGCCATGGATCAGCTTCGTACCGGATTGCAGAAAAATGTTCTACAATGAGACGCTGACTATAGGATGTCTCGGAGGAAAAGGAAACCAAACATATACCTGGTACAGGAACAATGCTAAGATGAACGTAACGGAACAGAACTTCACTGTGGCCTCCATTCAGCTGCACGAACGAGCTAACTATCAATGCCAAATTGGCAACAATGACAGAAGTGATCAGTTCCGGCAGCACGTAATCACCGGTGAGTTAAAGCAAAATGTTGAGATTAATAAGTGAAACATTTAGATAATGGCCTCGAAAGAGGGAAGCCTTTGGATCCTAAAGAGGGATACCCCATCCCTCTACTTCCTTCCTTTGCAGGGCTAAGACCCGCCCGCATTGTGCAGGTGCAGATGCCATGTGCCTGTGCAGTAGCATGGAGCCTCTGCTTGGTTTACCAACAAAATCTAAGCCTGTTCTTCTCCAAGCTAGTGCGCAGACACGGGGATCTCAGCGCGGGGATGGTAGTGATGGGCACAATTTTCACAATTTTCACATACTCATAATTTTGCATCATAATTCGCAATGACGCTGCAAAATTGTAATGTGAAATTTGGGGAAAAATCTTTAACGCGATCCTCCAGACTAAAAATCTACTCAGCAGCACTGAAAAGGCTTGGTTTTTCTCTAACAGTTTCACAGCATCAGAACTTTTTTCTTATCCACGCCTCGTTTTTAGCTGCACAGAAGCTAAGCTCCGCCCCATCAAAGAAATCTGCCCGGGCATTTTTCCCCTGATGCTGTGCAAAGCATGGTGGGATTTCTGATGTTGTTGCTGTTGTTGCTTAGCAACTGGGAGGGGTGATCAGGGCACAGGACAGTTGGAACTGTGTCTCATGCTCCCTGACTGTCACCTCCTTTCAACCAAAAAGATGGTTGCCTGCCCTCATGAAATGACAAACATTTGCCTGTTCTTTTAAAACAGGGTGGGTAAGAGATTATATTATCCATCTATTTTAATTAACATAACTAATGTAACTTAATGACAGTATGTTTGTTCAGGCTGAAGGTCCCCTTTAACCAATTTCGGACCGACGCAGTTTAAATGTACGTCGGGCGGGTGACGCTGCAGTTCTGACCGGACGTAAACTCTACGTCCCATTCACCGTGCGTCCCCGCCCGTTCCCGCAGCTCTCGTCGCTTTCTACCCGCTGCAATGTGCTGCCCTGCCGCCTCTATGACGGCAAAGCACTGTGAGCCAGGCAGGAGCAGTTTTCATTGGCTCAAGGCTCTGTCATTACTGTAAGCCAATCCCATTGGCTTACATTGAGTGACAGGGTCAGGAGCCAATGAAAGCGGTGCACAGCGGGCTGCGGCGGGGACAGAGCGGCGTGAGCAGCGGGAGTGACGGATTATTGCGGAGATTCGTTGGAATGCGGCGTTTTAGCGTACCAGCAACCTCTGGTCCTTCAGGGGGCAGAGGCTGCTTGTACCGAAGTGGTTAAGTAATTTCGTTTTGTAAACCGTAATTTCACAATTTTGTGTAATTTTCATGTAATTTGGTGCCAACTTCAGCGATTAATATCAAAGCCACCATACATGCCATTGTCGCCAAAATGGCAATGTATATTAAGGAGAAGAGCTTGTAGTTTCTGAGAAAATGGAGTTTAAAAATGCAAAGGAAAAACATTTTTTAAAAATGACGATTTATTTAAAAAACATTTTTTTCTTAGCATTTTTAAAATCAATTTTCTCAAAAACTACAAATTCTTTTTTAAATTTTTTTTTGTTACTTGTTCCCACTCTTCTTAACATACTCAGTGATTTTGATTGCTGTAGTATGTGTGGGGGTTTTGCTATTAACTGCTAAAGTCGGATCAAAATTATGTAAAAAATTATGCAAAATTACGAATGGATTACACGAAAACAATTGAATGTCCAGATCGTAATCCCGATCATCACTACAGAATGGTGAGGAGAAGAAAGACTAGTCAGGGGTGTCCTCTCTCCCCATTGCTGTTCGCCCTTGCGTTAGAGCCTTTGGCGGTGGCGATTAGACGACATCCCAATATCTATGGATATGGTATTGATAATATCAAGCTTTCTTTGTATGCTGACGATGCTTTCCTATTCCTGACTCGACAATTAACCTCTTTACCTAATCTTTTCCAATTATTAGAGACTTTTGCAAATTTTTCGGGGCTTAAAGTTAATTCGTCCAAATCCACAGCCCTCCCGATCAATCTATATCCACATACGATTAGATGGTTAGATTCTACTTACAGTTTTAAATGGAGTCACACTAAATTTAAATATTTGGGAATCTTTCTTACACCTTGCTTTGGGGACCTATATGGAGCCAATTTTTTACATACAACTATTCAAATTACGCAACTTTTGAAGATTTGGTCTACATATAAGGTGTCATGGCTGGGCAGAAATGTTGCTTGTAAGATGATTATCCTTCCCAAATTATTATATCTGTTTCGTATGCTTCCTATAACTATAACCAAAAAATCCATATCCATTATCCAATCACAAATCAATAAATTTATTTGGGACGGTAAGCCAGCTAGAGTCCGGGCACAGATTCTTTATAGATCCCCCTTGCAAGGAGGAATTGGCTTGCCGAGCCTATGGCATTATTACCTAGCCTCCAAACTTAGTCAAATGTTAGATTGGAACATAGATTCAAAGCCTCCGGCATGGTATCAGCTGGAATCTACCTCAGTTTTTCCTTTCCACCTCAATTCACTAGCCACGATAGTTTCCAAGAAGGATTTGACAGTCCTTGCTGGCAGGAATAGGATTGTATCGTCATTGGCCAAACTTTGGATTTCTATAGCTTCCACATATAAACTTATGACTTTTCCCTCCTCCAAGATCTCTATCTTCGGTAATCCTCGGTTTGTTCCTGCTTTTAGGAACCCGCAGGTTTTCTCCTGGTGGAGGGATAAAGATCTCCACACAGCAAATAGGTTTTGGATAAGTGATGTTCCGATTACTTTTAACATGCTCAGATTTAGTAGAGACGCCCCTATGGAAGAAGCTTATCGATTCTGCCAAATTAAACACTACTTCTCTTCAATCTTTTCCTCATCTCCAGTATATGACCCTACTATGTTTGAATCATTATTTTTTGGTTTTTCTCGTAGAAAAGGGTTAATTTCAATACTTTACACTCTACTGCTAGGACGTGATCATGATGATAAAATGTCATATATGGGAGCTTGGGAGCGGGATTTAGGTATCCAATATGATCGCACTGATTGGTCTTCTGTCTGGACTGCTGTCTCTGGGGTGATCAAATCAAACATGGTAAAAGACACAGCTTACAAGATCTTGTTTCGTTGGTATTATACACCGTCTAAATTACATAAAATCTATCCTTCGGTCCCATCGACCTGTTTTCGGGCCTGTGGTATGGAAGGCACATTGTTGCATGTTTTTTGGGATTGCCCCGTTGCACAGCAGTTCTGGGACGCATGGAAATCTATGACTAAGGAGGTGTTTGGTTTTCCGATGTCCTTAACCGCTCCTCAGGCCCTATTGTATACACAGAATGATGATGTCCCAGGTAAATTTAGGCCATTATATAGATACATGTTATTGGCTGCTCAATGGTCCATTGCTTATAAATGGAAATCCACTGACCTTGATTTAGCATTGGTTACCCAACGTCTAGACCTTATGATGTTGATGGATCGAGTGTATTATCATAGTACTGAGAACATGACCAAATTTGATCTTATTTGGGAACTTTGGAGGGCTCATAGACATCTTTAGTCGCCCCTGGACATGTGCGTATACTGCATTTAACTAGTTATACAGGTATATTATACCTCAGGACTCCTGTTTCTAGAAGATGTATACAGTGGATATAGTGTTAAGCTGAGGTTTTTGTTCTGTTCCTTTTCTATGTACGGTGCTGGAGAGCAATTTAGGTGTGCTTGGAGATCTTCAAGAAGGACCGATCCCTGGGATCTCAGCTGGAGGTACCCTGTGCCCCATTTCCCAGGTTGAATGGTCCATTCCTACGGGCCAAGCTCCCCGGCCGCATCTTTATTCTTTCCTTTTGTGTTTGTTTTCTTTCTTTCTTTTTTTTATTTTTAGTTTATGTTAATTAGACCCTGTATGCAAATCACTTGTATATTTGATGTGCTATTTGACTGGCATCGGATGTTGTTATAATTGATAATCTGTTCAATAAAGCCTTTAATATGAAAAAAAAAAAAGAAAGACTAGTCAGGTCGCTTCAGTGCCTGCTCAGCACCTGATTTGGACGCCGCCATAGTACGTAATGTTAATTATGACTATAGCGATGCCGAGAAATGTCTTTTAACCACTTCAGGACCACAGGCTTACTCCCCCCCTAGTGACCAGGCTATTTTTTACAATTTAATGCTCTGCAGCTTTAAATGCTCGCTGCAGAGCCATACTACTTAGCACACAGGTGACCAACCCCTTTTTCTGCCCACCAACAGAGCTTTCTGTTGGTGAGCTCTGATCGCAGGTGACATGTTTGTTTATTTTTTTATGAATTTATTTGTTTGGTGTTTTTTTGAATAAATATTACTATTTTTTGTTTTATTTTCCCCCTCCCCCCCTCAACCAATCACGGCGATCCTATCTCATAGGCATCAGCCTATGAGAGGGGATCGCGATCGGAGCCTCGGGTGACACGGCTGTCTCCAGTACAGTGCTGCAGTAGACCGCAGCGCTGTACAATGTAAATAGATGGTGGTTTTGCCATCTAGAAGTCTGCTAGCGGCGAACGCCGCTGGTAGACTGATGACGGAGAGGAGCTCCGTCACTCAAGTGGGGATGTGGGCGCATCGGCCTGCGTGATCCCCTGCAAAACCCCGCCCCAGGACTTGACGCCTTTTAGCGTTATGCGGTCCTGGAGCTGGCACCTTCCTGATGCCGATCAGCCTTAGGCGGTCGAGAAGGGGTTAAATCGCTGTACCTTGGTTGCTGGCAATAGCCGGACCCTGAATTACAGGACCAAAAGGACAAATTAGGTAATTGGTAGGTAAATAAGAGGAATAAGAGGTAAGTACCCAAATTGGGGATTTGTTTCCCTTCAGGGTCCCTGTAAACTATTCAGAAAAACAACAGTTTTTGAAAAAAAAGTATTGCAAAATACAACTGAAATGATCCTAAAATGTAACTTTAAGCATTTTTCTTTTAAAATTATTTTTGAAAGCCCTAGTTAATGTGAGTTTGTGGAATATGTAATGACTTGCATGGTAGAAAGTCTGCATTGATCATTTTTATATTACTAGGCTTGCTGACTTTGTAAAATGGATTTCCTGTGTGGATGTCACATGCAGCTTGGATAGGCAGAAATTTCCAAAGACTTTTCTCTCATACAGTATATGTATGCAGCTTAACTCTTTGTGATCAGCACTGCAGATAGAGCTCTCACAAGTCTCATAATCAACTCCTGACTAGTTCCTCCCTGCCCTCTATGTAATATGGCATTTCATCTTCCCACACTATCTCCATTTTTTTTAAAGCTAAATAAATGAGGGGTGAAAACTGTTGAAAAATGTCAGGTTAACTGCTTTGTGCTGGGGAGGGAACTCTACTGCCAGCACGGAGCTACTGGATCCAGCCTGCCAAAGGTCTGAAAGGAATGTGTAATATACTTATCACACAAAGTACAGGGGTGCAACTTACAAAACTTTATACACTGCTAATTAATGTAAATTTACCATGATATGTGTTTAAAAATGGGAGGCTAAACTTTAAAGTGAACCAGAAATGAAGCGCCCTCATGTATTTTACCATATAGATCAGTGGAGACATTAGAGAAAACACCTACCATGCTTTCTGTTTCATTCTGCACTGCACAGCTTGTTTCTTATCAGCCCTGATAAAATCCCCGACTGAGCATTCAGTCTGGCTTCGCTACAATGACTCAACTCTAATGATTCCTGAGCAGAGCCAGCAGGGGGCAGGCTTGGACTTGAAAAGACATGAGAGAACACAGACTGAGCTATAAATATTCCTGAGCAAGGCCAGACTGAATGCTCAGTCTGGGATTTTATCAGGGCTGCTAAGAAGCAGGCTGAGCAGTGAAGAATGAAACAGAGAGCGGGGTAGGTGTTTTCTCTAATGTTCCCACTGATATATATGGTAAAGTACATGAAGGTGCTTCGTCTCTGGTTCACTTTAAAGGATACCTGAAGTGAGAGGGATATGGAGGCTTCCATATTTATTTCCTTTTAAAGGGATACTATCGATTAACATGTTTTTTTAACCTGGGTTTGAGAGAGTTACTGTAACAAATTCCTTTCACTCTGAACTGAAGGCAGTCTGCTCAATTCTGATGGGAGAGTGAACAATGAGGGGAGGGGGATTCCCTCACAGTGTAATTCCCTCACTGTTAACCCTGTGTGTAATGCTGGGAATACACGGTTCGTTTCTGCCGTGCGTTTCTCCTCTCAATCGTTTTTGCCGCTCGATTCTGCAGTCGATCCTCTTATCTTCTGCTCCTTTTTCTTATCTTTTTCCATTCACTTCTATCAGAAATCGAGCGGCGAAAGAATCGAAAGGGAGATTGGCCATGTCGTAAATTATCTATCGAACATCTAATCACCTAAAAAATGAACTGTGTATTCCCAGCCAGGGCCGGATTTGTACTCTTTACCACCCAAGACCACTGTCACCAGCCGCCCCCCTTCAGTATAGGTAGCGATATGACCCCTCCCCTTCCCTGCAGTATAGGTAGCCAGATGAACGCTCCCCCCTTCCCCGCCCCCGCTGCAGCCAGAAAAGGTAAATGTTGCACAGCGCCTCCATAGGGTCCAGAGGCTTCCCCCTACTGAGGTGAGTACCCTCCAGGGGAACTTTTTTTCAGTACAGGTTTTCTTTAAACTAAAGGTTCTTTGCTTCTATTATTATTTATATAGCGCTGACATCTTCTGCACTTACTATACTGTCTTGTCACTTATCTGTCCCTCAGAGGGGCTCACAATCTAATCCCTGTCAAAGTCATGTGTCTATGTCTGTATCGTAGTCTAGGGCCAATTTTTAGGGGGGAAGCCAATTCACTCATCTTTATGTTTTTGGGATATGTGAGGAAACCAGAGTACCCAGAGGAAACCCAAACGGATATGGAGAAAACATACAAACTTTGTGCGGATAGTGCCCTGGCTGGGATTCAAACCAGGGACCCTGCGCTGTAAGGTGAGAGAGCTAACCACTACACCACCGTGCTGCCCAGTCACTCTAGTGTTTTAGTATTTATTATTATTATTATAATTATTTTTTATTTATCTAGCGCCAGCATCTTCCGTAGTGCTGTACATAATACAAACAAATAATGGGGAACAAATATACATAAGAAATACAAGACACTGTACAGTCATGACATTGAATAGAATAAATATGGATAAATACATAGTTGATGTGTAGTTGGTACATGTATATATGTTAAAATAACAGCAATATGAGAAACACTAGGAGGAGGTCCCTGCCCTTGCAGGCTTACAATCTAGAGGGTAGTGGGGAGGAAACAAAAGGGAAGGAAACACAAAGATTAGTGGGTGAGCCAGTGTGCCTTCAGTGCTGCCTATAGCAAATTATAGGCTTGTCTGAACAGGTGTGTTTTCAGAGTACTTTTGAAGGTTTCCAGACTCGTGGCATGACAAACCGGCTGAGGGAGAGAGTTCCAAAGGAGAGGGACAGCCCGTGAGAAGTCTTGGATGCGAGAGTGAGAGGAGGTGACTAGGCTGGAGGACAAAAGGGTCTCCTGTGAGGAACGGAGGGTCCGGGCGGGGAGGTATCTGGAGATTAAAGGGGAAATGTATGGAGGCGATAGCTTGTGTAGAGCTTTGTATGCAAGTGTGAGAAGTTTAAACTGGATCCTTTGGGCAACTGGTAGCCAATGGAGGGATTAGCAGAGAGGGGCTGCCTCAGAGGATCTAGAAGAGAGGTGGATGAGACGGGCCGCAGAGTTTAGTAGGAATTGGAGAGGTGCCAGTCTGCTTTTTGGAAGACCACAGAGTAGGGTGTTGCAGTAGTCAAGACGGGAGATGATTAGGGCATGCACAAGCATTTTAGTTGCTTCTTGTGAAAGGAAGGGACGGATTCTGGAAATGTTTTTGAGATGGAAGTAGCAGGAGGTAGTTAAAGTGTTAATATGTGGTTTAAAGAAGAGCTCAGAGTCCAGAGTTAGCCCTAGACAACGAGCTTTGGGGGTTGATGCTATTGGGGTGTCATCTACATTGATTGTGACAATGGGAGGTGTAACAGAGAGCGAAGGTGGAAATATCACAATCTCCGTTTTGCTCATATTGAGATTGCAGAGAGAAATTGCATGAAGACAGATATGAAAATCGATGCAGATTGTATGCGTACCTGTAATGAGAAGAATTTGGAGTCAGTTCAGAGAATAAGCAGATCTCTATGTGCAGTTAAGTAGAACTTTCTGGTCTAATTCGGGTCTTTTGCTGTGCACTTAAAATCATGCACTTAAAATGAATGCACATCTGACTACAGTCATATCTGAGTTAGAAACTAGATTAAATAGACAGCAGAAGGGATGGAGGTGTGTGCAGGAATGAGGATCAGGTGTTAGATTGTGACATGACTTTATACTTTGTAAAGCCCTGCAGAAGAAGTCAGTGCTATATACATAAATAATAATAATATGGTAGGAGATTAGACTATGACTGTGGCAGGATTAGATTGTGAGCTCCTCTGAGGACAGTCAGTGACATGACTATGTACTCTGTAAAGTGCCGCAGAAGATGTCAGTGCTATATAAATACATAATAATATGGTAGGACATTAGACTATGACTATGGTAGGATTAGATTGTGTGCTTCTCTGAGGACAGTCAGTGACATGACTATGTACTCTGTAATGTGCTGCAGAAGATGTCAGTGCTATATAAATACATAATAATAATAATATGGTAGGACATTAGACTATGACTATGGCAGGATTAAGATTTTGAGCTCCTCTGAGGACAGTCAGTGACATGACTATGTACTCTGTACAGTGCTGCAGAAGATGTCAGCGCTATGTAAATAAATAATAATAATATGGTAGGAGATTAGATTATGACTATGGCAGGATTAGATTTTGAGCTCCTCTGAGGACAGTCAGTGACATGACTATGTACTATGCTGCAAAACATGCCACTTCTATATAAATACATAATAATAATAATGTGCTAGGATATTAGACTATGACTGTATTAGGATTCGATTGTTACCCGCCTTTGAGGACAGTCAGTGACATGACTATGTACTCTGTAAGGTGCTGCAGAAGATGTCAGCCTTATATAAATAATAATAATTATTATAATCTTCTGGTTATGGAAATCCATTTCTTACAAATTTGTCCATATCTTTTTTTTTCAGATCTGGCCATCTTGCGAGTGCCACGTCTTGTGTTTGAAGGGGACATCCTGATACTGAATTGTGACAGCCGACTTGATGTAAACACCACCAATTCCATGGTAACATTCTACAAGGACTACAAATATTTAAAATACACTAGCTCTGAAGCATCTTTATTTATTGGAAAAGTTGACAAGAGCATGTCTGGCAAATATAAATGCACGAAGACGGGTCGTTTATTGAATGTGGACAAAGAAAGTCATGATGAAGAAGACATCTCTTTTGCAGGTATTACCATATGTATTTGAATACAAGTCGACCTCGTGTATAAGGGCCCTCCTTCAACTGCATTATTAACTCTCTATTGTTCCTGTGCTCATAATAATAACTTCTACAGATACTTTGAATAGTGGTAATCATTAACAAGCTGTTTCCCATTCCTTTCTTGCACCTCTGTAGTTGCCATTGGCAGGTCAACCCTCTTAAAGAGACTCCGTAACAAAAATTGCATCCTGTTTTTTATCATCCTACAAGTTCCAAAAGCTATTCTAATGTGTTCTGGCTTACTGCAGCACGTTCTACTATTACCATCTCTGTAATAAATCAACTTATCTCTCTCTTGTCAGACTTGTCAGGCCTGTGTCTGGAAGGTTCTTCAGTGTTGTGGTTCTGTGATGCATCTCCCCCATCCAGGCACCTCTCTGCACACTGCCTGTGTATTATTTAGATTAGTGCAGCTTCTCTCTGCTCTATTATCTTTTACAAGCTGGATAAATCCTCCTCTGAGCTGGCTGGGCTTTCACTTACTGAGGAATTACATACAGGCACAGCTGTCTGCACTCTGCAGGAAGAAACAGCCTGACACTTCAGTGGAAGATAGCTGCAGGGGGAAAGAAACACACAAATGATCTCTTGAGATTCAAAAGGAAGGGTGTATACAGCCTGCTTGTGTATGAATGTATTTTCTATGTGTGGACATACTGTACATCAATCTACTTCCTGTTTTGGTGGCCATTTTGTTTGTTTATAAACAAACTTTTTAAAACTGTTTTTAACCACTTTTAATGCGGCGAGGAGCAGCGAAATTGTGACAGAGGGTAATAGGAGATGTCCCCTAACGCACTGGTATGTTTACTTTTGTGCGATTTTAACAATACAGATTCTCTTTAAGCTGGATTTTTTTATTGACTCAAGTATAAGTCTACCCAGCAAAGTTAATGGCTGCACTTGGGGCTCAGGAGGGGTTAATGACTGCACTGCATACAGTATTGCAGCTATTAACCCCTCCTGTTCCTTAAGTGCAGCCAATACCTCCTCCAAGCCCCCAAGTGCAGCAATTATTCATCCCCCGTTCCTGCAGCCCCCCCCCCCCACCCCCACCCCTTTCCTTGTCAATTGTTGTGGCCAGGCCTCTCAGACCTGTGTTTTACTCAATGTGCTCAGTATTGCCCGTGACTCATGTATAAGTCGACCCCTATACTTTTATGAAGTGAATTAGACCTAAATTTCTAGACTTATACTCGAGTATATACAGTACTATGTTTGGCTTCATCCTTAGTAGCAGTGGTGTATCTAAGGAGCTGCGGGCCCTGATGCAAGTTTTATATTGCCCCCCTCCCCAAACACTCTATACAAAACAGTTGATACGGCACACCAAAACCTGCCAATGGCAACTACAGAGGTGCAAGAAAGGAATGGGGAACAGCTTGTTAATGATTACCACTATTTAAAGTATCTGTAGAAGTTGTTATTATGAGCACAGGACCAATAGAGAGCTAATACTGCAGTTGAAGGAGGGCCCTTCGGGGCCTCTCTGGCCCAAGGGCCCCAATGCGGTCGCAACCTCTGCAACCCCTATTGCTATGCCCCTGCTTAGTAGTGTGACTTTCCAAAATATCGACCCAAAAAGGAATTCATACGCTAGTATATGGACTAAAGTCCAATTAATAAGATGCCCCACCTCTCTAATAGGTATGAGGGTAATTGGGTTTAAGTATACGGTTCAATCAAGAGAAGGAAGGTCTCATGTCATAGTTCAGTATAAAAAACATATTTTATTACAACATTATTAAAATAATTTATTGATACAGACAAACAACACATCTATCATAAAAACAAAAAAATGAGAAAAAAATAGAACCCTAAAGTTCCATATTTTGTATATATATATATATATATATATATATATATATAAGTTTAATACAGTACAATGTTAACCACTAGAGTTGGGCCGAACCTCCGATTTTAGGTTCGCGAACCGGGTTCGCGAACTTTCGCGGAGCGTTCGGTTCGCGTTAAAGTTCGCGAACCGCAATAGACTTCAATGGGGATGCGAACTTTGAAAAAAAAAAAAATTATGCTGGCCACAAAAGTGATGGAAAAGATGTTTCAAGGAGTCTAACACCTGGAGGGGGGCATGGCGGAGTGGGATAGATGCCAAAAGTCCCCGGGAAAAATCTGGATTTGACGCAAAGCAGCGTTTTAAGGGCAGCAATCACATTGAATGCTAAATGACAGGCCTAAAGTGCTTTCAAACATCTTGCATGTGTATACATCAATCAGGTAGTGTAATTAAGGTACTGCTTCACACTGACACACCAAACTCACCGTGTAACGCACCGCAAACAGCTGTTTGTGTAGTGACGGCCGTGCTGGACTGGTGCGCACCATGGCGAGAGTGCAGGTTTTGGTGGCTTTACAGCCCATATGGTCGGCCTGGCTGATGTAGCTGAATGACAGAACAGTGACTGTCCAGCTGATCAAATTTGGTCTGACCACAATGAAGCAACGACCTTATTATCTTTTGTGTGCCCCCCGAGACACTCATCTAGGCGCCGGTCATTGCTTCATTGTGATACGCAAGCCCCTTCACCACGGCAAGGTAATGATCACGAAGGGGAATGGGCGCATGTACATGCCTTTTCTTTTGTTGTTGCAGCTGCCCGCAGTGCAGCCAGAAAAATTAGGCAGTCATGTACACGCACCCGAAAAATTATTACAGCGGCCGCTGCTAGCAGCGGCCTAAAAAATTCAGCAATCCGCCTGGAGTCCCGGACCCTGTTGGTGGTGGCGGAGAAGGTAGTGAAGCGGCCTGCAGGCAGACATGCTGTGTGGAGGGACTGGGAGCGACTTAGTCTTCTTGGGGCAGGCCAGGCAGCCAGTCACACGGCGTGCAGGCAGAGATGCTGTGTGTGCGGGGACTGACTTAGTCTTGGGGCGGGCAGCAGCCCTCCGGGATCCATGCCTCATTCATTTTGATAAAGGTGAGGTACTTAACACTTTTGTGACTTCTCTTCTCTGTGACAATGCCTCCAGCTGCGCTGAAGGTCCTTTCTGAGAGGACGCTTGCGGCAGGGCAGGAGAGAAGTTGGATGGCAAATTGGGACAGCTCTGGCCACAGGTCAAGCCTGCGCACCCAGTAGTTCAAGGGTTCCTCATCGCTGTTCACAGCAGTGTCTACATCCACACTTAAGGCCAGGTAGTCGGCTACCTGCCGGTCGAGGCGTTGGTGGAGGGTGGATCCGGAAGGGCTACGGCGAGGCGTTGGACTAAAGAACGTCCACATGTCCGACATCACCATGAGATCGCTGGAGCGTCCTGTCTTTGACTGCGTGGACACGGGAGGAGGATTAGTGGCAGTGGTACCTTGCTGGCGTTGTGCTGTCACATCACCCTTAAAGGCATTGTAAAGCATAGTTGACAGCTGGTTCTGCATGTGCTGCATCCTTTCCACCTTCCGGTGAGTTGGTAACAGGTCCGCCACTTTGTGCCTGTACCGAGGGTCTAGTAGTGTGGCCACCCAGTACAGCTCATTCCCCTTGAGGTTTTTTATACGGGGGTCCCTCAACAGGCAGGACAGCATAAAAGACGACATCTGCACAAAGTCGGATCCAGTACCCTCCATCTCCTCTTGCTCTTCCTCAGTGACGTCACGTAAGTCAACCTCCTCCCCCCAGCCGCGAACAATACCACGGGAAGGTTGAGCAGCACAAGCCCCCTGCGACGCCTGCTGCGGTTGTTCTCCTGCCGCCGTCCCCTCCTCCTCCTCCTCCTCCTCCCCCAAAGAAACACCTTGCTCATCATCCTCTGAGTCTGACTCGTCTTCTGCACACGACCTCTCTTCTTCCTCCTCCTCCTCCCCCCTCTGTGCTGCCGCAGGTGTTGAGGAAACAGCTGGGTCTGATGAAAATTGGTCCCATGCCTGTTCCTGCCGTAACGGTTCCTGGTCACGCTCATTCGCAGCTTCATCCGCCACTCTACGCACAGCACGCTCCAAGAAGTAAGCGTAGGGAATTAAGTCGCTGATGGTGCCCTCACTGCGGCTCACCAGGTTGGTCACCTCCTCAAACGGCCGCATGAGCCTGCATGCATTTTTCATCAGTGTCCAGTTGTCGGGCCAGAACATCCCCATCTTCCCAGACTGTTTCGTTCTACTCCAGTTGTAGAGGTACTGGGTGACGGCTTTCTTCTTTTCTAGCAGGCGGGAGAACATGAGCAGGGTCGAATTCCAGCGAGTGGGGCTATCGCAAATGAGGCGTCTCACCGGCATGTTGTTTTTCCGCTGAATTTCTGCAAATCATGCCATGGCTGTGTAAGACCGCCTCAAATGCCCACAGAACTTCCTGGCCTGCTTCAGGACATCCGCTAAGCCAGGGTACTTTGCCACAAATCTTTGAACAACTAGATTCATGACATGTGCCATGCAGGGTATGTGTGTCAGCTTCCCCATATGCAAAGCGGCAAGCAGATTGCTGCCGTTGTCGCACACCACGTTGCCTATCTCCAGGTGGTGCGGGGTCAGCCACTCATCCACCTGTTTCTTAAGAGCAGCCAGGAGAGCTGCTCCAGTGTGACTCTCCGCTTTGAGACAAGACATGTCTAAGATGGCGTGACACCGTCGTACCTGGCATGCAGCATAGGCCCTGCGGAGCTGGGGCTGTGTAGCTGGAGAGGAGAACTGCCACTCAGCCAAGGAGGAGGAGGACAGCGAAGAGCATGTAGCAGGAGGAGAGGAGGTGGCAGGAGGCCTGCCTGCAAGCCGTGGAGGTGTCACAATTTGGTCCGCTGCGCCCTGCTTGCCATCGTTCACCACCAGGTTCACCCAATGGGCTGTGTAGGTAATGTAGCGGCCCTGCCCGTGCTTGGCAGACCAGGCATCCGTGGTCAGGTGTACCCTTGACCCAACGCTCTTCGCAAGAGATGACACTACTTGCCTCTCAACTTCACGGTGCAGTTGGGGTATGGCCTTTCTCGAAAAATAAGTGCGGCCTGGCATCTTCCACTGCGGTGTTCCGATGGCCACAAATTTACGGAAGGCCTCAGAGTCCACCAGCCGGTATGGTAACAGCTGGCGAGCTAACAGTTCCGCCACGCCAGCTGTCAGACGCCGGGCAAGGGGGTGACTGGCCAAAAGTGGCTTCTTCCGCTCAAACATTTCCTTCACGGACACCTGACTGCTGCTGTGGGCAGAGGAGCAGGAACCGCTCAAGGGCAGAGGCGGAGTGGAGGAGGGTGCCTGTGAAGGTGCAAGGGAGAAAGCGGCATAAGCAGATGATGCACCTGAAGGAGGAAGAGGAGAAGGAGGGTGACTTTTCTTTTGTGTGCTGCTGCTGCTTTTGCTCAGGTGGCCATCCCATTGCTGTTTGTGCCTTTTCTGCAGGTGCCTTCGTAAGGCACTTGTCCCTACTAGTGTTGGGCGAACAGTGTTCGCCACTGTTCGGGTTCTGCAGAACATCACCCTGTTCGGGTGATGTTCGAGTTCGGCCGAACACCTGACGGTGCTCGGCCAAACCGTTCGGCCATATGGCCGAACTAAGAGCGCATGGCCGAACGTTCCCCGAACGTTCGGCTAGCGCTGTGATTGGCCGAACGGGTCACGTGGTTCGGACCCGAACGCGCTCTGATTGGCCGAACGGTCACGTGGTTCGGGTAAATAAATACCCGAACCACGTCATATCTCCGCCATTTGTCTGTGGGTTTAGCTTTGGGTAGGCAGGCAGGGTAGTTCGCGCTCCAGCCACGCTAGCCAGGGTCCCCCCTGTCATTGTGTCACTGCTGGGAACAGTAGTACACCGCTTGCTCAGCCACACTATATAGCATTCTGTTTACTGCCACTCTGTGTACCTCGCTCAGCCACACTATATAGCATTCTGTTTACTGCCACTCTGTGTCTGCTGGGAATAGTAGTACACCGCTTGCTCAGCCACACTATATAGCATTCTGTTTACTGCCACTCTGTGTACCTCGCTCAGCCACACTATATAGCATTCTGTTTACTGCCACTCTGTGTCTGCTGGGAATAGTGGTACACCGCTCGCTCAGCCACACTATATAGCATTCTGTTCACTGTTCTGTGTCTGCTTGGAATAGTGGTACACCGCTCGCTCAGCCACACTATATAGCATTCTGTTTACTGTTCTGTGTCTGCTGGGAATAGTGGTACACCGCTCGCTCAGCCACACTATATAGCATTCTGTTTACTGTTCTGTGTCTGCTGGGAATAGTGGTACACCGCTCGCTCAGCCACACTATATAGCATTCTGTGCACTGTTCTGTGTCTGCTGGGAATAGTGGTACACCGCTCGCTCAGCCACACTATATAGCATTCTGTTCACTGTTCTGTGTCTGCTGGGAATAGTGGTACACCGCTCGCTCAGCCACACTATATAGCATTCTGTTTACTGTTCTGTGTCTGCTGGGAATAGTGGTACACCGCTCGCTCATCCACACTATATAGCATTCTGTTCACTGTTCTGTGTCTGCTGGGAATAGTGGTACACCGCCCGCTCAGCCACACTATATAGCATTCTGTTCACTGTTCTGTGTCTGCTGGGAATAGTGGTACACCGCTCGCTCAGCCACACTATATAGCATTCTGTTCACTGTTCTGTGTCTGCTGGGAACAGTAGTACACCGCTCGCTCAGCCAGAGTATATAGCATTGTGTTTACTGCCACTCTGTGTACACCGCTCAGCCAGACTATATACCATTGTTTACTGACACTCTGTGTACACCGCTCAGCCAGACTATATACCATTGTTTACTGACACTCTGTGTACACCGCTCAGCCAGACTATATACCATTGTTTACTGCCACTCTGATTCTGCTGGGAACAGTAGTACACCGCTCGCTCAGCCAGACTATATAGCATTGTGTTTACTGCCACTCTGTGTACACCGCTCAGCCAGACTATATACCATTGTTTACTGACACTCTGTGTACACCGCTCAGCCAGACTATATACCATTGTTTACTGAAACTCTGTGTACACCGCTCAGCCAGACTATATACCATTGTTTACTGCCACTCTGATTCTGCTGGGAACAGTAGTACACCGCTCGCTCAGCCAGACTATATACCATTGTTTACTGACACTATATAGCAGACTATATAGCATTGTGTGTACACCGCTCAGCCAGACTATATACCATTGTTTACTGACACTCTGTGTACACCGCTCAGCCAGACTATATACCATTGTTTACTGCCACTCTGATTCTGCTGGGAACAGTAGTACACCGCTCGCTCAGCCAGACTATATACCATTGTTTACTGACACTCTGTGTACACCGCTCAGCCAGACTATATACCATTGTTTACTGCCACTCTGATTCTGCTGGGAACAGTAGTACACCGCTCGCTCAGCCAGACTATATACCATTGTTTACTGACACTCTGTGTACACCGCTCAGCCAGACTATATACCATTGTTTACTGCCACTCTGATTCTGCTGGGAACAGTAGTACACCGCTCGCTCAGCCAGACTATATACCATTGTTTACTGACACTATATAGCAGACTATATAGCATTGTGTGTACACCGCTCAGCCAGACTATATACCATTGTTTACTGACACTCTGTGTACACCGCTCAGCCAGACTATATACCATTGTTTACTGCCACTCTGATTCTGCTGGGAACAGTAGTACACCGCTCGCTCAGCCAGACTATATACCATTGTTTACTGACACTCTGATTCTGCTGGGAACAGTAGTACACCGCTCGCTCAGCCAGACTATATACCATTGTTTACTGACACTCTGTGTACACCGCTCAGCCAGACTATATACCATTGTTTACTGCCACTCTGATTCTGCTGGGAACAGTAGTACACCGCTCGCTCAGCCAGACTATATAGCATTGTGTTTACTGCCACTCTGTGTACACCGCTCAGCCACACTATATAGCATTGCGTACTCTGCCAGTCAGTGTGTATATTGCTGGGATCAGTAATACTCCACTCACCGTCAACCACTATATGAGCTCAACATGAGTTCCCCAGAGACCTCCGCTGTGAGCAGCACTCCCAACAACAGCAACAGCCAACGCCCCACGCAAGCTATAACATCCACCCCAGCAGCCAGTGGTCAGCAGCAGCCCTCCCCGGAGGAGAACGTTGTGTCCATCAGTCCGTCGCCAGAGCGATTAATGAGGGCTGCCATTGAGGAGATGATGGGGCCTGATGTGGAGGAGGAGGTCTGGCTCAGGCCAGCATCCCAAGTTAATGTTGAGGACGATGAGGGGTCTGTGTCTGGGGATGTTGGGGTGGCAGAGGTGGTGGGTGGGTCAGACTCAGGAGAAGAGTTGTATGATGAGGATGATGATCGGGACCATCTGTATGTGCCTCAGAGTCCGACCCCGGAAAACATGTTGTATCGTGTGTTTAGGTACTAAAATCTGCGTTCCCTCCCAGTAGTGTTGGGCGAACAGTGTTTGCCACTGTTCGGGTTCTGCAGAACATCACCCTGTTCGGGGTGACTATATAGCAGACTATATAGCATTGTGTTTAATGCCACTCTGTGTACACGGCTCAGCCACACTATATAGCATTGTGTTTACTTCCACTCTGTGTCTGCTGGGAACAGTAGTACACCGCTCACCCGCCACTGTATAGCATTGTGCTCTGTGTCACTGCTGACAATAGTGGTACACCGCTCACCCACCACTGTATAGCATTTCTGTACTGCCACTGTACTGCTGCCAGTCAGCGTGTACTTTAAGGATAAGTGAAATGAGGAAGAAATCCGGTGAAAGAGGGAGGGGCAAGGGAAGAGGTGTTTCCCCTGACGGTTCACGTACAGGCCACAGGGGAGCACCCAAGAAAACCCACTCAATACTGCCCATGTTGTCCAGGACAACAACCCTCACAGATCCAAAAGAACAGGACCAGATAATTACTTGGATGACCTCTCAAGCGTCCAGCAGTGGGTTAAGCAGCACCAGCACATCACGCACGAGGTCCGAGTCCTCAGCCAGTTAAAGTCTGGGCTTTCTTTGAAGACTGCACTGAGGATGTTACCATGGCGATTTGCAAGGTGTGCAAGACCCGCCTGAGCAGGGGGAAAAGTATTAACAACCTCTCCACCACCAGCATGAGCCGCCACATTCTATCCAAACATCCCACTCTGTGGGCAAACGCGGCAGGACAGGGTACCACCAGCAACACTGCCTCCCTTGGGTTCACCAGACTCACCACCAGACCCGCCTCAGCAGCAGCAGTAGCCCAGCCATTGCGTGGTTCACAACATTCACAAACATCAGACGATGCTGACACTGTCACTTTCCGGACTAGTGCTCTTGAGGTCTCCCAGTGTTCATCAAACACAACAACCAACAGCCCTTCGGTGTGCAGCGCTACGGTTGAGTTGTCTGTCTCTGAGATGTTTGAGCACAAGAGGAAATTGCCAGCAAATGACCCCCGGGCCGTGGCAGTAACAGCCAGCCAGCATAGCCAAGCTTCTGGCCTGCGAAATGCTGCCATATCGAGTGGTGGAGACAAACAGCTTCAAGGGCATGATGTCAGTGGCCATCCCACGTTACGTTGTTCCCAGCCGCTACCACTTTGCGCGCTCTGCAGTGCCTGAGTTGCATGAGCACGTGGTCAGCTAAATAACCCGAAGCTTGAAGAATGCCGTTGCCTGCAAGGTTCACCTCACCACTGACACCTGGACGAGTGCGTTCGGCCAGGGTCGATACATCTCCCTTACCGCGCACTGGGTGAACCTTGTGGAGCCTGGCAGCGATTCCTCACCTGCTACGGCGCGGGTGTTGCCCACGCCGCAAACAGCTGGATAACAACAGCAGCACCTACCTCTCTGACTCCTTCTCCTCCAACGCATCTCAAAGCTGTACCTCATCCGGAAATGCTAACCCAGCACCAGCAGCAGTAGGATCGTGGAAGCAGTGCAGCACAGCTGTTGGCATGCGTCAGCAAGCGTTGCTGAAGCTGATCTGCCTTGGGGATAAGCAGCACACAGGGGAGGAAATTTGGAGGGGAATAAAGGAACAGACGGATTTGTGGCTGGCACCGCTGGACCTGAAACCGGGCATGAAGCTAGACACCTGGCACGAACTGGCAATGTACGCAATAGAGGTGCTGGCTTGCCCGGCAGCCAGCGTTATGTCGGAACGCTGTTTCAGTGCTGCCGGAGGCATCATCACAGATCGGCGTATCCGCCTCTCCACAGAAAATGCAGACCGTCTGACTCAAATTAAAATGAATCAATCCTGGATTGGAAACGACTACGCAACACTCCTGGACCCCAACCAAGTAACATGACCGATGAACATCTGGGATGGTTTAGCGTTTCCGGTCCCTGTTTATTGAACCTCTCATCTGTATTACATTTATGACTGCATGGCGGCAAAAAGCATTGCTGCTATATCCGCACGCTTTTTGTCCTCATGCAAGGCCTGGGTTGTTGTGTCTCACAAAGCGTGGCCTTCTCCTCCTGCGCCTCCTCCTGTTCCATCACGTGTGCTGCTGCTGCTGCTGCTGCTGCTGGGTTACCGTTGCCGCGTGGTCCCTGTTTATGGAACCTCTTATCTTTATTACATTTATGACTACATGGCGGTACAAAGCATGCTATCCGCACGCTTTTTGTCCTCATGCAAGGCCTGGGTTGTTGTGTCTCACAAAGCGTGGCCTTCTCCTCCTGCGCCTCCTCCTGTTCCATCACGTGTGCTGCTGCTGCTGCTGCTGCTGGGTTAGCGTTGCCGCGTGGTCCCTGTTTATTGAACCTCTTATCTTTATTACATTTATGACTACATGGCGGTACAAAGCATGCTATCCGCACGCTTTTTGTCCTCATGCAAGGCCTGGGTTGTTGTGTCTCACAAAGCGTGGCCTTCTCCTCCTGCGCCTCCTCCTGTTCCATCACGTGTGCTGCTGCTGCTGCTGCTGCTGCTGCTGGGTTACCGTTGCCGGTCCCTGTTTATGGAACCTCTTATCTTTATTACATTTATGACTACATGGCGGTACAAAGCATGCTATCCGCACGCTTTTTGTCCTCATGCAAGGCCTGGGTTGTTGTGTCTCACAAAGCGTGGCCTTCTCCTCCTGCGCCTCCCCCTGTTCCATCACGTGTGCTGCTGCTGCTGCTGCTGCTGGGTTAGCGTTGCCGCGTGGTCCCTGTTTATTGAACCTCTTATCTTTATTACATTTATGACTACATGGCGGTACAAAGCATGCTCTCCGCACGCTTTTTGTCCTCATGCAAGGCCTGGGTTGTTGTGTCTCACAAAGCGTGGCCTTCTCCTCCTGCGCCTCCTCCTGTTCCATCACGTGTGCTGCTGCTGGGTTAGCGTTGCCGCGTGGTCCCTGTTTATTGAACCACTTATCTTTATTACATTTATGACTGCATGGTGGTACAAAGCATGCTATCCGCACGCTTCTTGTCCTCATGCAAGGCCTGGGTTGTTGTGTCTCAAAGCGTGGCCTTCTCCTCCTGCGCCACCCTCCTCCTGTTCCATCACGTGTGCTGCTGCTGGGTTAGCATTACCGGTCCCTTTTCCTGGAACCTCTTATATGTATTACATTTATGACTGCATGCCGACAAAAAGCATGTTACCTGTGCAAAGAAAACAGACATTTCCCGCATTTAAAAGACAGTTTTCCCTTTGAAACTTTAAAATCGATTTTCTCAAAAACTATAAGCTCTTTTTGCTAAATTTTTTTTTCCTCTTGTACCCACTCCCAAGGTGCACATACCCTGTAAATTTGGGGTATGTAGCATGTAAGGAGGCTTTACAAAGCACAAAAGTTCGGGTCCCCATTGACTTCCATTATGTTCGGAGTTCGGGTCGAACACCCGAACATCGCGGACATGTTCGGCCTGTTCGGCCCGAACCCGAACATCTAGATGTTCGCCCAACACTAGTCCCTACGTGAGTGTTGGCCTTTCCACGGCTCAATTTTTGTTGGCAGAGCGAACAGATGGCTTTGGTCCGATCTGAGGCACACACATAAAAAAATTTCCACACCGCTGAGCCACCCTGGGATGTGGGCACTATGGGGACCTCAGCAGCTGATGCTGAAGGGCAAGTTGGCTGGCTGTACATAGGTGGCGATACATGGTGCCGGACACTGCCACCAGCTGTTTCTGATGAAGAGCTGCCCCAGCTTCTTTCAGCAACTTCTCTCCTCCTACTACTCTCTGACTCCCCCTCTGAACTGTCCCCCTCTTCATCTCCTCTATTGGGAACATACAAAGGATCCCTATCATCGTCATCATCGTAATCATCCTGCCCAGCTTCGCTTGCCTCAGAAAAATCCAAACGTGTAGGTCCTTCATCCTCCTTACACGTTACATCCATAGTGTTGCCGCGTAACGCAGACATATGAGCTGGCGAAAATTCATCTGGCTGTAACAACAATGGCTGTGCATCAGTGATTTCACCACCACTAAATAATTCTTGCGAAGTGTCAAATGCAGCGGAAGTGGTGCTAGTAGTAGCGCTGGTGGCTGAGCAAGATGAGGTGTTCTGTGTCGCTAAATACTCAACCACGTCCTGACAATCTTGGGACGTGATGGGACGTGCCTTCTTCCGAGCACTGTACTGTGGGCCAGGTCCACACGAAATTACATTTACACAACCTCGCGCAGACCTGCCGGGTGGCCTTCCTCTGCCTCTGGCACTACCTCTTCCTCTACCTGTTTTGTCCATATCGGGTATGCACGGAGTGGTATATCACACTGCGGGCACTCACGTAGGTAGGTGGGTTCACTTAACTGCACAGGTATGCGCACTGATGCGGTGGGTTCACTGAACAGTACAGGTATACAGTGGCGGGTTCACTGAACAGAACAGGTATACAGTGGCGGGTTAACAGAACAGGTATGCAGTGGCGGGTTCACTGAACAGGTATACAGTGGCGGGTCCACTGAACAGAACAGGTATGCAGTGGCGGGTTCACAGAACAGGTATGCAGTGGCGGGTTCACTGAACAGGTATACAGTGGCGGGTCCACTGAACAGAACAGGTATGCAGTGGCGGGTTCACTGAACAGGTATACAGTGGCGGGTCCACTGAACAGAACAGGTATACAGTGGCGGGTTCACAGAACAGGTATACAGTGGCGGGTCCACTGAACAGAACAGGTATGCAGTGGCGTGTTCACTAAACAGGTATACAGTGGCGGGTCCACTGAACAGAACAGGTATACAGTGGCGGGTTCACAGAACAGGTATGCAGTGGCGTGTTCACTAAACAGGTATACAGTGGCGGGTCCACTGAACAGAACAGGTATACAGTGGCGGGTTCACAGAACAGGTATGCAGTGGCGTGTTCACTAAACAGGTATACAGTGGCGGGTCCACTGAACAGAACAGGTATACAGTGGCGGGTTCACAAAACAGGTATACAGTGGCGGGTCCACTGAACAGAACAGGTATACAGTGGCGGGTTCACAGAACAGGTATACAGTGGCGGGTCCACTGAACAGAACAGGTATACAGTGGCGGGTTCACAGAACAGGTATGCAGTGGCAGGTTCACTGAACACAACAGGTATGCAGTGGCGTGTTCACTAAACAGGTATACAGTGGCGGGTCCACTGAACAGAACAGGTATACAGTGGCGGGTTCACAGAACAGGTATACAGTGGCGGGTCCACTGAACAGAACAGGTATACAGTGGCGGGTTGACAGAACAGGTATGCAGTGGCAGGTTCACTGAACACAACAGGTATGCAGTGGCGTGTTCACTAAACAGGTATACAGTGGCGGGTCCACTGAACAGAACAGGTATACAGTGGCGGGTTCACAGAACAGGTATACAGTGGCAGGATCACTGAACAGGTATACAGTGGCGGGTCCACTGAACAGAACAGGTATACAGTGGCGGGTTCACAGAACAGGTATACAGTGGCGGGTCCACTGAACTGAACAGGTATACAGTGGCGGGTTCACAGAACAGGTATACAGTGGCGGGTCCACTGAACAGAACAGGTATACAGTGGCGGGTTCACAGAACAGGTATGCAGTGGCAGGTTCACTGAACACAACAGGTATGCAGTGGCGTGTTCACTAAACAGGTATACAGTGGCGGGTTCACAGAACAGGTATACAGTGGCAGGATCACTGAACAGGTATGCAGTGGCAGGATCACTGACCAGGTATACAGTGGCGGGTCCACTGAACAGAACAGGTATACAGTGGCGGGTTCACAGAACAGGTATACAGTGGCGGGTCCACTGAACAGAACAGGTATACAGTGGCGGGTTCACAGAACAGGTATACAGTGGCAGGATCACTGAACAGGTATGCAGTGGCAGGATCACTGAACAGGTATGCACTGGCAGGATCACTGAACAGGTATGCACTGGCAGGATCACTGAACAGGTATGCACTGGCAGGATCACTGAACAGGTATGCACTGGCAGGATCACTGAACAGGTATGCACTGGCAGGATCACTGAACAGGTATGCACTGGCAGGATCACTTAACAGGTATGCACTGGCAGGATCACTGAACAGGTATGCACTGGCAGGATCACAGTACAGGTATGCAGTGGGTTGAGGGCTCACTGAACAGAACAGGTATGCAGCCAGGAAAAGCTAAGCCTAACTAATCTTTCCCTAGAGACAGACAGCAGCTCGCCCTACTCTCTCTAATGCAGGCACACGAGTGGCCGTAATGGCCGCCGCTGCCTGCCTTATATAAGGGGGGGTGGGGCTCCAGGGGCTAGTGTAGCCTAATTGGCTACACTGGGCCTGCTGACTGTGATGTAGAGGGTCAAAGTTGACCCTCAGGTGCATTATGGGGCGAACCGAACTTCCGCAAAACGTTCGCGTGCAGCACCCGCACGCGAACCACCTAAGTTCGCGCGAACCACGTTCGCCGGCGAACCGTTCGGCCCAACTCTATTAACCACCCAATCAGGCTTGATATAACAAATGTCTGAAAAGCAAATAGGGACTTAATGCACAATCGTCACATCCTACATGTAGAAAAGCAATATCTCAAGGCTGGGCTCTTAGCTCGACGCATTTCGTGAAGAACAATGCAATACTTCCTCAGGAGTAGTTCGGCTCTTGATAATCACAGTATTATATCAATTTCAGGTACCCAATAGGAGCCCAAATCACATTCAAAAATAATATACGTAGTCACATAGGCCCATATGCAATTCACTTTTTCACCTTCGCATCTTCGATTTTTAATAACTTTTCAGCACTTTCCAATGGAAAAAGTACCAACAAGAACTCGAAAAAGTACTATCAAAATTATTTCAAGTATTTGTTTGCTTGGTGGTGGTTTAAAAGGCATTTTATTGACAAGTTTGAAAATTTCACCTCGGAGAAAACTCGGGTAGAAAAGTGAATTGTATATGGGCTGCTGTATAAGACACTCCGGAATATAAGACGCACCTAGGTTTAGAGGTGTTCTCCCCCAATTGGTGTCCTCCTCTGTCCTCCCATGTCCCCAGTGTGTCCCTTTCTGCCCCCAGTAGGTCCCCTTCTGTTTCCCTTCTGTCCACAGTGTGTCTACTCCCACTCCCATGCCTCTGCTCCCTCCCCTGTGTCTCCTGCTTGTGTAATGGCAACGTGTCTTACCTAATTCATAGCTCCGGAGGGGATCACATACCTCTCCTGACCTGCACAGCTCCTCCTGGTGACAGCTTCTGCTGATGATGAGATCAGATACTAGAGGAGCAGTGCAAGAGAGAAGAGAGGCCTGATATCCCAGCAGGAGCCATGGATTAGGTAAGACACACTGCCACTACACTTATACTTATACATTGGGGGAGCATGAGACACAGGAAAGGGAGCAGAGACACAAAGGGGGAGTGGACACAAATAGAGGGGGAGCGGACACACTGGGGACGGGGGGGGGGGGGGGGGGGGAAGCAATGCAGGGAGTCCCTGACACGGCGGCGGGTTCATATCGGCTGGCTTTCATAAGTCGGAAATTCCCTGCATTCACTGTTTCTGCATTTCAAAACCATGGTAACTGTTTCTGCATTTCAAATCCATGTTAATGGTTTCTGCATTTCACATTTGTAGTATGTGGATTAACATTTTCTACATTTCACGTGTGGTAACGATTTCTGCATTTGATATTTGGGGTAAACGTTTCTGCATTTCACATGTGTGGTAATGGTTTCTGCATTTGACATTTGGAGTAATTGCTTTTGCATTTGACATTTTAAGTAATGGTTTCTGCATTTGACATCAGGGGTAATGGTTTTTGCATTATATATGTGGCATAGTGTTTGTTTTATTAGTTACATCTTGCTTGTACTGAGTTGGTATATTTTTTGCTTTCAGAACTGCCTTAGTAGGAGGGCTTTTTGGTCTCTTTTATCCCTCTATACATTCCTAGTAGTTTGGGTCATCCTGAGCTGCTTGGTTACTCTGTTGTTCATTCTTCATGACATCCCTTAGATTCTGGTCATATTGACTTGATAGCATCTTGCAGTTTCTACAGATTTATGGTCTGTACATCCGTGATGTGAGCTCACCACCTAATGGGGAAATGCTGCATTGTTGTGTGTTTTCTTGTGGAGGAAATGCTGCTTTATTCTATGTGTGTTTTTAGGGGAAAAACGTCTAACTACCTTTAGGATCACTTTGCCTAACTGTGTTTTAGGAAAAAACCAATTACAATGTTACATTACAGTTGGCTATGCCCACGTCACCACCACACCCATTTTCCAACACCCACGTCATTGCCGCGTACATTTTTTGCTACGGTGCATTCTACTCACCTATGAAGAGTGAAGGCTCTGGATCTCATAGAGCCTTCCCTGTCCACTCTCAGTGTCCTGGTTCCAGAACAGTCCGCTGTTCGATTTTGCCACCTTCAGTAGCCCTCAGAACACTTTAGGAGCACTTAGGTCCTTGAGAGCTCCCAAAGAAAGGCAGAACCATCCATCTTTGGGAACACTCATGGACATGAGTGCTCTCAAAGTCTTCTGAGGATGCCCAAAGGCGTATTCGACTAGTTGGTCAAATACGCGCAATGGTGGTGACAGTGTCGGAACGAGGGGACCGACTTGCTTCAGTTTTACTTTAACGCAAGGCTGTCCAACTCCTCAAGGGTCGAGGTCCTCACACATTTTTGGCACAGCTCAAATTAATTGATGGGGCTGAATCAGGAAAGGTGTGGTCCATCAAGTAGGACACGTTTCTCTGTCCCTCCTTAACACGGGCATGGATATGGCTCTTGAGGAGTGAAACTGGACAATTCTGCATTAAGGGAAGATAAGTGTTTTCAGTAAACATTCAAAGCTGCAACTAGTAGAGAATATTTGCTAAATTCCTCATATTCCTCAGATTGCTAGATTGTGCACACTCAGAACTGTGTAGAACATCAGTGTTGTTTGTGAATTTTCACTAAAGTCATTTTTGTATCGAAAATGCTGTTCTCGAAAATACATTGCATTTTCGTAATATGTTCAAAAAAAAAGCAATTTTTTTTTTCAATTTTATGGAAAATGCAGAAAAAAAAAACCAAAAACAAACAAAGAAAACATTTTTTACAAGCAAAATTTGCAAGCCGTAAAAATAATTTATTTCGAAAAATCACAAATGTGTTGCAAAATAATTTTCAATGGCATTTTTGCTCAAAAGTTGAATTTTACATTATTGACCCGAAGATTATTGCAAAAAGAATATCTGCATTTTCACTCATCACTGTACAGCATACAGTACTGGCCTCCTCCGTGGATGGGGAGCAGGGGTGTAACTAGAGGGGAACAGGAGGGCCCAGGGCTGTTTTGGGGCCCCAACTACTAATCTTTGCTTCCCCTGATACAGGGGATTATACTTCAGATCAGGTGTTTTTGTGGCTACACTTGTTATGGGTGTGAAGAACATGATGGCCACACTTGTTCTATGACCCCTTGTGAGATGGGCCCCAAGGCCATGAAGGGCACCAACAGGAGGCAAGGAAAGGGGTGTGAACATGGGGGCCCTATCAAAGTTTCACTGTGGGGCCCCATGAAATATAGTTATGCCACTGAAGGGGAGGAATGGTTGGTGCAAGACTCAGGTACAGTGTCAGGCTATGTGAATTGTTTGCGGTTCTCCAAAATTTTCTACACTTAGATCTCTCTCTCTCTCTCTCTTTTTTTTAAATAAACATAACCATTTTTGGCTCCTTTCCCCAGACCTGTTTTCTACTCCGGAACTGGTAATAAATCCAAACCCCATCCAGGCGGGTTCCAACATGATCCTGACTTGTGTCGCCAGGCTCCACCCTCTCAGAGCTTCCACAGAGCTGCAGTTTGCCTTTTACAAGGATGGATGGCATGTGCAAGGGTTCAGCCCATCTAATAATTTTACAATCCCCTCTGTAAAAACTGAGGATTCTGGGGATTATTCCTGTGAAATCAGAACGCCAACTAACAGCATCAACAAGATGAGCAAGTTGTCATCCATACAGGTACAAGGTCAGTGTGAAACGTCCACCATGGTGGTAGAGACCATATTGACAACCTAACTGAAATGATACTCCCCCCTTTGCCCCTCCCATTAAAAAAAATCTAGAATTCTTACTGGAGCTTCAGAGCTATTGCGCCGCTAAACGGGGGTCCCTTCACCCCCAAACACCCCCCTGCAACACTTGGTCGCAGACTTGGTCACTCATGGAGGCAGGGCTAACGGCTGCAGCCCTGCCTCCAGTCGCGTCTATTAGCGGCGCATCGCCGCCTCTCCCCCGCCCCTCTCAGTGAAGGAAGACTGAGAGGGGCGGGGGAGAGGTGGAGATACACGCTGACAGACGCGCGTGGGGCAGGGCTGCGGCGGTTAGCCCTGCCCCAACCAGGAAGCGATCCCCCGCTGCACTGAGGGGATTTGGAGGTGAAGGGTAGTGATGGGCGAACACCTGGATGTTCGGGTTCGCGAACGTTCGCCGAACATGGCCGCGATGTTCGGGTGTTCGCGCCGAACTCCGAATATAATGGAAGTCAATGGGGACTCGAACTTTCGTGCTTTCTAAAGCTTCTTTACATGCTACATACCCCAAATTTGCAGGGTATGTGCACCTTGGGAGTGGGTACAAGAGGAAAAAAAATATTTGAAAAAGAGCTTATAGTTTTTGAGAAAATTGATTGTAAAGTTTCAAAGGAAAAACTGTCTTTTAAATGCGGAAAATGTCATGTTTCTTTGCACAGGTAACATGCTTTTTGCCGCCATGCAGTCATAAATGTAATACAGATGAGAGGTTCAATAAACAGGGACCGGAAACGCTAACCCAGCAGCAGCACACGGGATGGAACAGGAGGAGGCGCAGGAGGAGAAGGCCACGCTTTTTGAGACGCAACCCAGGCCTTGCATGAGGACAAAAAGCGTGCGGATATAGCAATGCTTTTTGCCGCCATGCAGTCATAAATGTAATACAGATCAGAGGTTCAATAAACAAAATTTCTTCCTCATTTCACTTATCCTTAAAGTACACGCTGACTGGCAGCAGTACAGTGGCAGTACAGAAATGCTATACAGTGGTGGGTGAGCGGTGTACCACTATTCCCAGCAGCGACACAGAGCACAATGCTATACAGTGGCGGGTGAGCGGTGTACTACTGTTCCCAGCAGACACAGAGTGGCAGTAAACACAATGCTGTATAGTGCTGGGTGAGCGGTGTACACAGAGTGGCAGTAAACACAATGCTATATAGTGTGGGCGAGCGGTGTACTACTGTTCCCAGCAGCGACACAGAGCACAATGCTATACAGTGGTGGGTGAGCGGTGTACTACTGTTCCCAGCAGACACAGAGTGGCAGTAAACACAATGCTATATAGTGCTGGGTGAGCGGTGTACACAGAGTGGCAGTAAACACAATGCTATATAGTGTGGGTGAGCAGTGTACTACTGTTCCCAGCAGCGAGTCAGAGCACAATGCTATACAGTGGTGGGTGAGCGGTGTACCACTATTCCCAGCAGCGACACAGAGCACAATGCTATACAGTGGCGGGTGAGCGGTGTACTACTGTTCCCAGCAGACACAGAGTGGCAGTAAACACAATGCTATATAGTGCTGGGTGAGCGGTGTACACAGAGTGGCAGTAAACACAATGCTATATAGTGTGGGTGAGCGGTGTACTACTGTTCCTAGCAGCGAGTAAGAGCACAATGCTATACAGTGGTGGGTGAGCGGTGTACCACTATTCCTAGCAGCGACACAGAGCACAATGCTATACAGTGGCGGGTGAGCGGTGTACTACTGTTCCCAGCAGACACAGAGTGGCAGTAAATACAATGCTATATAGTGCTGGGTGAGCGGTGTACACAGAGTGGCAGTAAACACAATGCTATATAGTGTGGGCGAGCGGTGTACTACTGTTCCCAGCAGCGAGTCAGAGCACAATGCTATACAGTGGTGGGTGAGCGGTGTACCACTATTCCCAGCAGCAACACAGAGCACAATGCTATACAGTGGCGGGTGAGCGGTGTACTACTGTTCCCAGCAGACACAGAGTGGCAGTAAACACAATGCTGTATAGTGCTGGGTGAGCGGTGTACACAGAGTGGCAGTAAACACAATGCTATATAGTGTGGGCGAGCGGTGTACTACTGTTCCCAGCAGCGACACAGAGCACAATGCTATACAGTGGTGGGTGAGCGGTGTACCACTATTCCCAGCAGCGACACAGAGCACAATGCTATACAGTGGCGGGTGAGCGGTGTACTACTGTTCCCAGCAGACACAGAGTGGCAGTAAACACAATGCTATATAGTGCTGGGTGAGCGGTGTACACAGAGTGGCAGTAAACACAATGCTATATAGTGTGGGTGAGCGGTGTACTACTGTTCCCAGCAGCGAGTCAGAGCACAATGCTATACAGTGGTGGGTGAGCGGTGTACCACTATTCCCAGCAGCGACACAGAGCACAATGCTATAGAGTGGCGGGTGAGCGGTGTACTACTGTTCCCAGCAGACACAGAGTGGCAGTAAACACAATGCTATATAGTGCTGGGTGAGCGGTGTACACAGAGTGGCAGTAAACACAATGCTATATAGTGTGGGTGAGCGAGCGGTGTACTACTGTTCCCAGCAGCGACATAGAGCACAATGCTATACAGTGGTGGGTGAGCGGTGTACCACTATTCCCAGCAGCGACACAGAGCATAATGCTATACAGTGGTGGGTGAGCGGTGTATCACTATTCCCGACAGCGACACAGAGTGGCAGTAAACACAATGCTATACAGTGCTGGGTGAGCGGTGTACACAGAGTGGCAGTAAACACAATGCTATATAGTGTGGGTGAGCGGTGTACTACTGTTCCCAGCAGCGACACAATGACTGGGGGGACCCTAGCTAGCCTGGCTGGAGAGAGAACTACCCTGCCTGCCTACCCAAAGCTAAACCCACAGACAAATGGCAGAGAAATGACGTGGTTCGGGTATTTATTTACCCGAACCACGTGACACGTTCGGCCAATCAGAGCGCGTTCGGGTCCAAACAACGTGACCCGTTCGGCCAATCACAGCGCTAGCCGAACGTTCGGGGAACGTTCGGCCATGCGCTCTTAGTTCGGCCTTGTGGCCGAACGGTTTGGCCGAGCACCATCAGGTGTTCGGCCGAACTCGAACATCACCCGAACAGGGTGATGTTCTGCAGAACCCGAACAGTGGCGAACACTGTTCGCCCAACACTAGTGAAGGGACCCCCGTTTAGCGGCGCGATAGCGGCGGTTTAGCAGGGGCACACATGCCCCTGCTATCTATGAGGTCTGAAGCGAGATTTATTCTCGCTTCAGACTCTCTTTAAATGCTAACCACTAAAAGAAATGTCTTCTCTTTTCCATAGTTGATGAAAAGCCTGTGGTGACCTTCGACCCAAACTGGGATAAGATATTGAGGACAGAACGTATTACTTTGTCATGTGAAGGATCTGCCAACGCAGGGTATATGGACTATACCTGGTACAAAAATAATAACGTAATGATGATAAGAAGAAAATCATTTGATGTATTCAGTGCTGATGATGGAGATATTGGGAATTACCAATGCCAAGCCGGCACTGGTGAGAAAAGTGAACCTGTTCATTTGGATGTTTTCTTTGGTGAGTGGAAAGGCAAAAAATAAGTATATCCATCTATCTATCTATATCTATATATCTATATCTATATATATATATATGTGTATATATATATATATATATATATATATATATATATATATATATATATATATATATAAAAATGTTTGGGGGGTATTATGGGAGAGTGTGGGATGGAAGGAGTTCATTTTAAATGTAAGTGTGGGTCTTCTATTAAAATAAATGTATGTAGATGTAAATTTACTCCTCAACAAATGCAGGCATCTCATTGATGCTGGCGATCGTTGAAGGGGACTTAGATTAATGAATGGAAACAGCGGTCGGCCACTGCGAGAACGAGCGAAGGAGCACGCGGCGGCAAGGGATGAGTATCAAATTAAACTTATTTCATTAACCATTTGGGGACCACCTAACGCCGATTGGCGTCAAGTCTTGGGGCTGCAGTTTCCCAGGGAAAAGCCGCGCGCATGTGCGATCATTCCCTGCCACTTCACGGAACGGAGTTCCATGATTAGCCTGCTAGCCACTGATCGCAGCTAGCAGGCTGTTTGTAAACCAAAGGGGAAAGAAATCCCCTTTGTTTACATCCGTACAGCGCTGTGGTCCCCGCAGCGCTGTACAAGATAGGCTGGGGAGCGCCGTCCTCTCTTAGGCTGATGCCTCTGAGAGACGGAACAGGACAGATCGCTGTCCTGTTCAATACAGGATCTCGGAGGGGAGGAGGGAAGGGGAGGGAGAGAGAGCCAGCGATCGGACACCCCAGGCTGCATGTCCCCCTCAGGGACAAAAAAAGGAGGTGAGTCCGATCGCTGGGCTCCATAGCTGGGCTGTGCAGGAGGCTGAAAAGCCTGCACAGCCCAGTGCAGCGCATTATGCGTACGTTAAAAAGGGGCGCTGGGAAAAAAGGGCGCCGGGTTTTAAACGATAAACATGGATAACGTTTAAAAATATAATGTACTATATTTCGTTTAAAAATAATGTTTTATAAAGTTATAAATCATTAAATAATGTGCATGAAATTGGCAATTGTGAAAACGTTAATCTTCCGTTTAAAAAGTGAAACGTATAATAACGTTTAAAAAAAAATAGTAAGTAACCCTCCCTGTACCTACCCCTAACCCCTAGACCCCCGTGTTGGTGCCTAAACCTAAGACCCCCCTGTTGGTGCCTAAACCTAAGACCCCCCTGGTGGTGCCTAAACCTAAGACCCCCCTGGTGGTGCCTAAACCTAAGACCCCCCTGGTGGTGCCTAAACCTAAGACCCCCCTGGTGGTGCCTAAACCTAAGACCCCCCTGGTGGTGCCTAAACCTAAGACCCCCCTGGGGGTGCCTAAACCTAAGACCCCCCTGGTGGTGCCTAAACCTAAGACCCCCCTGTTGGTGCCTAAACCTAAGACCCCCCTGGGGGTGCCTAAACCTAAGACCCCCCTGTGATAAGCATTAATAACGTGTGAAAAAATATTGTGCTGTTTTTCGTTAAAAAATAATGTTTAAAAAATTATAAATCATAAAATAATGTGTAATCATGAGAAGCAGTTATAAAACAGTAAAAGTCTCCGGGCGCTGCTTATAAAACGTTATTTTTCTCCGGCGCCCTTTTTTCCTGTCGGGCGCCCATTAAACGATATTTATTATGGGAGTGAATGGCGGCGCCCGATTTGTCCACTTGCCTCAGGCGCCCGAATTTACTGTTACCCAGTGCAGCCAAACAGAGCCTGGTCGCTAGGGGATGTTAACACTGCGGTCATCAAGTGGTTAATTCAACTTAAACGGTGAAACTAATATATGAAATAGACTCATTACATGCAAAGTGAGATATGTCAAACCCTTGTTATAATTTTGATGATTATGGCTTACAGCTTATGAGAACCTCAATATCAAAATCTCAGACCATTAGAATATTGTGAAAATGTTCCATATTCTAGGCTCAAAGTTTGAGACTCTAATCAGCTACTTCACATGCAAAGGGTTCCTGTTTCCTATATTAGTTTCACTTTTTACTGTAAGTTAATTTACTGAAATAAACGGACTTTAGCACAATATTCTAATTTTTCGAGCTTCACCTGTAAATACCACATAAAGTCATATCACAGAGGTGCTTGGCTTCCTGATGTATCTACAATAATTCGCTCCAGTTAGTTTCTGATGAAGCAGGATTGAACTTGGGAAAAGCGTTGCACTGTGGAGTATATGAATAAATCTACTTGTTGACAAAAATCAACAGCATTGTGTCTACTTTGGGGAGGTAAGTCCACCACTTCCTCCTCTTTTTTTAAATTTTTTAAAATACATTTTATACTTGTACTGGCACCTCTGTTTCAAGCTACAGTTCATATTATAGTCCACCCTTGGTGGAGGGGTGCAACCTCCCTTTTTTTCCTATCTACAACGAGTGACTTCTTAACCTGAGTGGGGCGAGGTCTAATCTCCCCACCTGCCTATGTAGTGGTTGCCTGATTGGTAACCCATTTTTTTAGTATAATTTATTCACCTTTATTACTCAACACCTGTAGCTCAACATACCACACTGTTGTGGGCTCTTGGTTTCCTTTTTGTATCTCCTATACCAAAAATATAATAGGTAAAATAAACCGTGGGATATAACTGACTGTCCCAATATGGGAGGTGTATAGATAATAACAATCTGCAGATAACAATATTACAGAAAATACAACAAAGTCAATAGAGGGGAGGCCAGAGGTTTACAATGGGCCATGATTCTTATAAACCATAAATAATTATAGGCGTAATACAAATACACCCTTATACCCTCTCATTTGTGTTTGTATTGGTTTGTATTTGGAAATAATTATGATTCCTTTTGTACTTCCAATTTTGCTTTGATAATTAAAAAAACTTGTCTGTATGAAAGTCCTACTTCAATTTTTCTTTTTTTTTATTCCAGTCTGGCTCATACTGCAAGCTCCCAACTCCATCCATGAGGGGGACACCGTTACACTGAGTTGTCGTATGTGGCGTTCGGGGAAAGCGCAAAACACAACATTTTACAAAGATGATAAGATGATAAAATTTTTGGACAACCTCTATAACTTGGACCTTGGAACAGTTACTATAAGTACGAGTGGAAAATACAAATGTACGCGGTTCATAAACACTGGTGCAGTAGAGAAATTGTACACCGCAGAAGAATCCATATCAGTAGCAGGTACATTCCTATTTCTTACTTACTTGCTAGTGGCTTAAAGGATACCAGAACCCAAATGCTCTTGTAAAATGAAACCTACAATGGTAGGGAGAGAAAATTAGATACTTACCGCTTCTGTCATTCCCTGCCGCCGATCTTCTCCAATAGATCCTGGTGTCCGTGCTACTCTCCTGACCTTTAACCCGGACATACTGCACCGCGCATTGTCATAATCTACGGGGGGGGGGGGGGGGGGGTGTTTACCCCTTAAGGTTCTTAACAATTTTGGCATATCATCTGTGTCGCTTTTGATACAGCAATAACTTTTAATTACCTATGCCATCAAAGTGATACATACTCGTATATGCATTTTGGTCATACCAATGGTCTAGCACCATACAGAATAAACAGGATACAGATGGGGACATCAAACTTAGAGAAGGACTTAGGAGTACTCATTGACAAGTTAAATAATCGTATTCAATATCAAGCAGCTGCAGCTAAAGCAAATAAAATTTTGGGATGTATTAAAAGGGAAATAAAAACTTGGGATGCTAGAATAATATTGTACCTGTTTAAAGGGGAACTTCAGCCTAAACAAACATACTGTCATCAAGTTACAATAGTTATGTTAATTAGAATAGATAGGTAATATAATCTCTTACCCACCTTGTTTTAAAAGAACAGGCAAATGTTTGTGATTCATGGGGGCAGCCATCTTTGTCATGGGGTAGCCATCTTTTTGGTTGAAAGGAGGTGACAAGGAGCAGGAGACACAGTTCCATCTGTCCTGTCTCCTGATTACCCCTCCCAGCTGCACACGCTAGGCTTCAAATGTCAAATTCAAAATGTAAAAAAATTGCACCAAAACAGCAGAACGAGAACAACAAAATCAGAAATCCCATCATGCTTTGCATAGCATCAGGGGAAAAAAGCCCGGGCAGTTTTCTTCTGTGCAGCTAAAAATGAGGCTTGTATAAGAGAAACAAAGTTCTGATGCTGTGAAACTGTTAAAGAAACACCAAGCCTTTTCAGTGCTGCTGAGTCAATTTTTAGTCCGGAGGTTCACTTTAACTCTCTAGTAAGGCCACATTTGGAATATGGAAATCCAGTTCTGGGCACCACATTACAGGAAAGATATTGCAGTTTTAGAGCAGGTGCAGAGACGAGCAACAAAATTGATACGAGGGATGGAAGGTCTCACTTACCAAGAAAGGTTAGATAAACTGGGCTTAATTAGTGTCATACTCACCAGCTTCTTGCTTGTCAGTCCCAGGGATCAGTTTGCACTCGTGTGCGCAGGAAGGGCCGGCATTTCCTATGTATTTCGCATGGCATTACGCCCTTTGGCGCGACGTCACCACATGTACCGGTATATAATGTTTTTTTTTCAGGAAATTCTCGGCTTTCTTTGGGTTATATTTTTTTCAAGTATTATTTAACTTAACAGGCAATTTATTGGGGAAAATTAGGTGTAATATTTCCCCCTTTCTAACTTTTACATGGCAAGTGCCACAATTTGAAATCACCTCAAAATACATTATTTGTCTTATGCTAAAACGATACCACACATGCCACACTTCATCACTAGTCAGCCATGTATTGTACCATTATCGCCAGCCTGTGTGTCTGTAGTGATTGCATGCAACAACAACATTACAATGCATCTATACAGCGTTGGTTCCCCAAGCTGTCGTCATAGTGATTATGTCCAATCGCTATTGGCGGCAGTCATTACAGGATCAGAAATCTTAAGGCCAAGTATAGGTGACACAAGGGGTTAATTAGTTTGCTAGGGGTTAAAACTTGTTCCTCCACTAAGAGACTACCAGATGGCAGATTCCAGTTAACCTGGTCTCTATTGTACTCCTTTTTCTATCTTGCTTTTCTAACCACAATCATTACACTATTGAAGTGCCAGCAGCGTGATGCCTCAACGTAGTCCATCCGTGATGCCTCTAGTCCATTAGCTGCTCAACAGTTCACTGAGAAGCATACATGTACAGTGATCTTTATCTGGGATAGATATACATATATGGTATCGTTTTATCATTTGTGATGACAGTACCTGAGGATTTGTATGCAGGGCAGTTTCTAGGCTAAATTGCACCCAGAGCGAGGGTGTAAAATTTGCGCTCCCTTCCCCCACCCCTGTGGACTCGCTAACCCTTACTCTTTAGGGACAGACACACAGCCACCGGTCACAAGTAGATCTGCCTACTTACTAGTGCGCATCGTGGAGGAAGCAGGGACCAAATAAACACACAGGCGTAGAGAGCCTGGAAAGCCGACTCCTCCATAGGTGCCGCGCACTGACAGCCTGCAGTACCGCTACTGGACATCAGGTGTCATCACGCGGGGGTGACAGCCTGCAGTACCGCTACAGGACATCAGGTGTCATCACGTGGGGGTGACAGCCTGCAGTACCGCTACAGGACATCAGGTGTCATCACGTGGGGGTGACAGCCTGCAGTACCGCTACAGGACATCAGGTGTCATCACGCGGGGGTGACAGCCTGCAGTACTGCTACAGGACATCAGGTGTCATCACGCGGTGGTGACGTGATGATGACTTGACGTCTGACGCAGGCAGCCCAGGAGGAGTCAAGGAAGGTGATTGTGCTGGTAATCTTCTTTCTTCTTCCATTTGGCTGCACTGCACATCACCAGCTCACTAGTGTTTATGTCCTTCTGCCTGCGCCCACTTCTTCTACTTGCTGATCTGTGCCCAGGGTGGTCGCCCTGCCCGCACTGCCCAAGAAAAAGCTCTGTGTGTATGTACTATAGTGATCAGAGAAGGTCTGGGGTAGAGATTTGGCTTATACATGTGTCAACTGAGCACACAGTATGTTTTTAATTACAAATCGTACTTAATTGAAATTATTTTTCTCTTCTAGAGCTGTTTTCTCCACCAGAACTTAGAGTCAGTCCATATTCCATGATAGAGGGAGCAGACATGACCCAAACATGCCACACTGTTCTCAGTCCGCTGAGACGGAATACAGAGCTGCTGTTTGAGTTCTACAAAAATGGGAAGACTGTGCAGGCCATGAGCTCGTCAGATAAGTATAAAGTGCAGTCGGTACAGCCAGAGGATTCTGGGAATTATGCTTGTAAAGCGCAGAACAAGCAAGGAAGTGTGAGCAAGCTGAGCAACTCGGAATCAGTACAAATACAAGGTGGGCGTCACGGGTGTGAGATGTTTTACTCTTCTACATTGTAAGTGTGTGCCTATGTTATTAAAAGATGCCATGTGATTCGGCAAACAAAAGCCTGACACAAATTTACTTTTAAGAAAAGAGGGCAACAGTTGTGGTCAATCATGACCAGAGGTGCTTGGATACCCCCAATTACGTATTAGAGTAATCATGTATTTGACTCCGCCCATTTATGAATTGACTCGTGATCACGATTATGAATAGAAAGTGATATCTGACTCGAGTGCGGTTTTATGTCAAATAACCACATGTAATCACGAATCATGAGTTGGTATACGTGATTAAAAACACACTGACTTTAACGGTTAATAGCAAAGCCCTCTTACATGCTAGAAACACCAAATTTGCCAGATATGTTAGGAAGAACAGTGGGAACGAGAGGAAAACTTTTTTTAAAAAAAACAAACCTTATAGTTTTTGAGAACATCGATTTTAAAGTTTCAAAGAAAAGAAAAAGTGTACATTGAAATGCGGTAAATACATTAACTGTCATTTACTGCATTTAAATGTATACTTTTTTTCCTTTAAAGAGAATCTGTACTCAAATATTCTTACAATAAAAAGCATACCATTCTATTCCTTATTTTCTCCTGGGCCGCTCTGTGCTGTCTCTGCCACTCCCTGCTGCAATCCTGGCTTGTAATTCCAAGTTTTATGCAGTGTTTACAAACAAAAGACATGGCTGCTAACAGCTTGTGATAGGCTCAGATAAGCAGAGTGTGTGACTCATACAAAGCCTGGAGAGGGTGTGTATTGCTTCTAACCAATCACAAGCAGCACAGCACATTCCAGCCTGACTGCCTGAGCCTGACAGAGCCGACAGAAGAAAGAAGATTAGATCATATAACAGAGATAACACAGCCACTGTGCAACTAGAAAAGGCTGCAGTAAGCCAGAGCACATTAGAACAGGCATAGGAACTTATAGGATAAAAGAACTAAGGCTGAAAATGTTGTTAATAGAGTCTCTTTAAAACTTTAAAATTGATTTTCTCAAAAACTATAAAGTCTTTTTGATAAAAATGATCATCTTGTTCCCACAGTTCTTCTTAACATATCTGGCAAATGTGGTGTTTTCCTAGCATGTAAGGGGGCTTATCTATTAACTGCTAAAGTCATCAGGTTTTAATCACGAATACCGACTAGTGATGTCGGATAACGAGTGCAATCATGAGCGCATTCGTGATCGGCATTCGCGATGGAGAGCTGATCACTAATGCCGACTACGACCACGAGTTCCTCGTGATCACGAGCTTGTGATGATGAGCACCACTATTCATGACGCAGTAGGAATTCACAATGCCAGAACTGTGCAATTCCATATCCATGCCGGTATTTCGGATGGACTGAGCAATGGAGAAATGTGTTCTGTTGATGAACCACGCCTTTCCTGATTCAGTCCCATCAATTGATTTGAGTCACCTGCTCAGTAGAGTGGACCTGATCAGGTTCAGCTATTTCTGCCTGAGCCAGATTGGAAAGCCACTACTGCGCCTGCAGTGGATGGTGGTAGAGTAATCACAGAGTCCGGCACCATCCATAAATATATGCTCTTTTAATGATCAAAGTTGCATTACAGCGGTAAAAGCAACGTTTCAGGGCAACCGCCCCTTTATCAAGCTATGCTGTCGATATTCGAATATCGACAGCATAGCTTGATAAAGGGGCGGTTGCCCTGAAACGTTGCTTTTACCGCTGTAATGCAACTTTGATCATTAAAAGAGCATATATTTATGGATGGTGCCGGACTCTGTGATTACCATACCTTTATTGACCTGGAGTGCAGCCGGGATTCCGTGGCACATCCGATCGTTATAGGAGGAGTGCTCCGCTATCTACAATTTACAAGTGGATGGTGGTAGATAAATATTTATCTTCCTGGCGTTCGGGGCCTTACAGCCCTGGATAGCCTCGATGGAGGAGGACGGGAGAAGCCTCATTAGGATCCAGGGGTTTCTCCCTCCTGAGGTAAGTATCCCCCAGAGGTTTTTTTTTCCTTACAACGGACACCCAGAGGGTTTTTCCTTTTCTTTAAAGGACACCCAAGGTAAGAGGGATATGAAGACTGCAATATTTCCTTCTTAAAGAGAATCTGTACTCTTAAATTCTTACAATAAAAAGCATACCATTCTATTCATGATGTTCTCCTGAGCCCAACAAAGCTGTCAAAGGAAAGAAGATTAGATTACAGAGATAATACAGCCACTGTGCAACTAGGAAAGGCTGCAGTAAGACAGACCACATTAAAACAGATATAGGAACTTATAGGATAGAATAAATAAGGCTGAAAATTTTGTTACAGAGTCTCTTTAATAATGCCAGTAGCCTGGCAGCTCTGTTGATCTTCTGGCATAAGTAGTGTCTGAGTCAAACCCTGAAACAATCATATGGCTTATCCAGTAAAACTAGAGTCATTTAAGTCAGAGAACCTGATCTGCTGCATGCTTGTTCAGGGCCTATATAATGTAAACAGTGCTGTCCATAATTATTCATAACCCTGGCAAATTTTGACTTAAGTTACTTTTATTCAACCAGCAAGTTGACGGGAAATGACATAGATGTCTCCCAAAAGATAATAAGATGATGTACAAGAGGCATTATTGTGGAAAAAAAGGTTTTGAGCTTTTATTAGTTTAGTTTCTGCTGACTGATCAGTCGGTGGGCCGCTGTGCCTGCGCGGCCCTGGCTGTGCTCATCCTTGTTTGCATTCCCATCGGCAAGAGCGTCCTGCGCAGGTGCAGTAAGAGAAAACCTCATACTGCGCATTCGCAGGATGATCTCTTGGACAGGAACGTGAATGAGGACACATGGGGCCAGGGCTGTGCAGGCGCAGTGGCCCGCCAAATGATCAATCAGCAAAAACTAAACTAAGCTGCGGCAGGGGAACGGAGGATCATTGAGGACCGGCTCAGGGCAGGACAGCTGCAGGGGGCTGGTAGAAGCCCCAGGTAAGTGAAACTCTTTTTCTTTGCAGCGGTTTAGGTTCACTGTAAGGAAAAGGAATAACAATGGAAAAAGGAATAATGCGAGTTGTATGTTTTTGCTTTATTTCACTGATTGTAATTTTATTTGCCACTAAGAATGAGTGCACTTTATTATTAGATGACACCATTTGATTGAGCTGAACTTTTTTGTTTTTATCTGTATTGCAAAAAGAAAAAGCAAAGGGTCTTCTTATCTTTGTAGGGATGGCTTCGGTGGCCTTTACACCAAATGTTGGAAAAATCTTTTCTGGGCAATCTATGACTTTCACGTGTAATGTGGATTCTAATATGAAAGGAAACCAGAACTTTAACTGGTACAGAGACAGCATCAAGTTGAAAGAAACCCAACACGGCTTTACAATTAAATCTGCAAGCGTGAACGACAGTGGATATTACCAGTGCCAGTCCAGCGTTACACATCTGAGTGAAGCTATCAGGCTGGATGTGTCTAATGGTAAGCTAAGAGTACAATGGTACTAATTCATACACGCACGCACGCACGCACGCACACACACACACACACACACACACACACACACTGCATTCCAACCGACTGGCTCCTGAACCTGTTCTCAAGTCCCACCAACAGAGGGGGTGCAGAGGTTGCGACCGCATCGGGCCCTTGGGCCAGATGGGTCCCTAGGGGCCCTCCCTCAACCACAATATTAGCTCTCTATTAGTCTTATGCTGGTAATAATCACGTCTATAGATGCTTTGAATGGTAGTAATCATTAACTAGCTGTTCCCCAACCCCTTCTTGTAACTCAAACACTGTGATTGTACTTGGCAGGTTTTGGTGCACCGTATCAATTGTTATATTAAAAGTGCTTGGGGGCCCCATGTAAAACTTGCACCGGGACCCACAGCTCCTTAACTACGCCACTGCAGCAGAGCATATTTTGTTGATATCCACACTCGTATTTAATTTATTTGCTGGGACAGTAATTTCTTCACCTGGTAAACCTGCATCGATTGAAGGACTTAAAAGGGGTTTTTCTAAATTTGCCTCAGGCGGCAAAAAGTCTAGGACCGGCCCTGCCTTCTCCCTTTGAGTAGTTTACATAGTGATGTAACTCTGTTATCTAGGTAATGTTTGCTGTGGTAGGGACAGTAATCTGTAAAATAAGCAGTAAATTAACACTGAACTGGGTTAAAAAAAGAGAAAAGGCCCAAATCAAAGTCACTTTTGGTATCACAGAGAAGCAGTAAAAATGGAAAAAAAACAACTATCAAAAGGTACCATTTATCCAGACCCCCTTAAAGAGAACCAGAGACAAAACACCCTCATGTATTTTACCATATATGTCAATGGGAACATGACAGTAAACACCTACCCTGCTCTCTGTTTCATTCCTCTCTGCTAAATCTGCCTGTTATTAGTTTTGATAAGAATCCCTGACTGAGCATAAGAGCTGGAAAGAGATAAAAAGGGCCAACAGTTCATAGATTTAAGCGCTGGCATACTCTGGCAACATGTTATTGAGCAGAGACGATGAAACCATAAAACACTTAAAAAAAAAAAAAACAAGCTGTGGGATATTTAAAAATCTATTTTTAGAAGAAGGATAATTATAATTGTTTATCTCATTAGTTTATTTTCACCTTGTGTTTCCCTTAAAGAACAACTGTAACCACAAAAAAAAGTTAGATACTCACCTAAGAGGAGGGGTGCTCTAGATCCCTTAGAGCTTTTCCATTCCTCTAAGCGTTCCCTTGTTCCGCTGCCTCTTTTTTGTTTTAGGACATTGCAGATGTCCTTTCATAAAGCACACAATTTTAATAAAACACAAAAAGAATAAAAAAAATCCTTGTGTTTTGCCTGACAAACTAAGGAAGGGTTAACCTCCCTGGCAGTATTGATGGTTATGCACATCAATACAAAAAAGGCTGAGAACGGTATTGACGTGCATACACGTCAATGCTTTCCTGCACTGTATACTAGACCCTTGCTTGACACATTTTGGCAAGTTACAGGAAAAAAAGGTTATGAAAATTAATTGGATCACTATTTGCACAGAAATTCTGGGGAAATTGAATGCCAGGGAGGTTAAGAAACTTGTGCCATAAATCCCAGTATCTCCTTGGTGAGCTGAAATCAGATGTATCTGTATGGCTATACAAACACTTTTGAATGCAGAGATAAAAATTTCCATAAGTCATCATTACTTTATGTGGAAGATGAATGGACAGTAACCTCCCTGGTGGTGCATTTCTGTCTGGATTTATGGGTCTAAAAGCGCTACATTTTTTTCAAAAATTTTAGGCCTCCAATTCTTAAGTCATAACTCATAACTTAACTCATAACTTAAAGTGGTCTGAAACTCTGAAATAACATTCAATAAAATGTGTATTCCTACTTTGTATTACTCATACAGTTATCATACTTGCTTTTGTGCATAAGTAATATTGTCTGTTTACAAATTACAAGCTTCCAAAGTGTAGTTTATCGTACTCTGAAAGCTGCCATTGCATTTTATTCAAACTGCTTTTTATTATATATTAACATCTTCTAATGAGCTTTTCTGAACTGTGTGTGTGCCTGAAGCACAGAGAGTTCCTTTTCACTTGTTAGACTGTGTTTAAAGAGAACCCGAGGTGGGAATGTATTATCCTAGTGGGGCACAGAGGCTGGTTATGCACAGTAACACCAGCCTCTGTTGCCCCATGGTGTGCCTCCATGTCTCCCCTGCTCGCCGCTATAGCCCCGGTAGTGCTGGCGACACGCAGCGTGTCGCCAGCACAATATTTACCTAAGCGCTGTCTGTCAGCGCCGCTCCCCCGCCTCCTTCGCATCGGCGCACCCGCCCGCGTCACTTCCCTCCTATCAGCGAGAGGGAAGGGACACGGGCTGGTGCGCCGATGCGAAGGAGGCGGGGTAGCGGCGCTGACAGACAGCGCTTAGGTAAATATTGTGCTGGCGACACGCTGCGTGTCGCCAGCACTACGGGGGCTATAGCGGAGAGCAGGGGGGTCCTGGAGGCACACCATGGGGCAACAGAGGCTGGTGTTACTGTGCATAACCAGCCTCTGTGCCCCACTAGGATAATCCATTCCCACCTCGGGTTCTCTTTAAACACATTGTAACATTGGAATGTAAACAAAGATACTGTTATCTACAGTTTGGATTCGGATTGAAGCTGAATAGCAGGACAAAGTGCTTTTGTTTAACCATTTCAGTGATGTTCTACTAGGATTTTTTTCCTGGGATAGTAGCTTTCAAGCTGTGAGGAATCTTTTAGAGCAAAGTAGAAATGCTGACTTTCAGACCACTTTCAGTCATAATTCTTAAGACATAATAATATGTCAGAATAAAGGTCTTGTAGACATCCCTTGTATAATAAAAGACTAGAACACAACATTGTTGAAATAATTACATTTATGAATACACTTAAAAAATAGTCACACTGTACAAATAAGGCACCAAACTACACAGTATGTACTTGTATACCTAATACACCTCCCACGTGTGGTAAATTTTGAAACAGAGAATGGCACAGAGGGCGACATCACAATCGGGCCAGTAGAAGCATGATTCCTTTCAGACTTTTTTCCCTTTGCTATCAATCTTAGGCGGCAGGCAAAGAGTAGTCAAAATCCAGGCAGAGGGCGGTGCAGGCGACTGGGAGAGAGTAGGCAAAATCCAGGCAGAGGTCGGTGCAGGCGGCAGGGAGAGAGTAGGCAAAATCCAGGCAGAGGTCGGTGCAGGTGGCAGGCAGAGAGTAGTCAAAATACAGGCAGAGGTCGGTGCAGGTGGCAGGGAGAGAGTAGGCAAAATCCAGGCAGAGGTCGGTGCAGGCGGCAGGCAGAGTACAGGCGGCAGGCAGAGAATAGTCAAAATTCAGGCAAAATTCGGTAACAGTAAGGCAGATCAGCAGAAGCACTTAGCTCAGAAGCAGTTGGGAACCAAATGGCTATATTGTTAACACCCTGTGCTTTCAAATGAGCTCATCTGCCATCTCTGCCATGACAGTTATGTGACACGGGAGAGATCAAATTACAACTTTTGATTAGAGACAAATAAGGTGGATTTAGACAGGCTAAACTATCTACATACATACAGGCTGCATTTCTCTGTTTTCCTTCTGACCTGTGTTCAGGTACAGAGGGGGAATTAGACAGGCTAAACTCTCTACATACACCCTGGCTGCATTTCTCTATGTTTACCTTCTGTCCTGGGCAAAGAGATCTGATCCAGAGAGGGGATTAGACAGGCTAAACTCTCTACATACTTACAGCCTGCATTTCTCTATTTTTACCTTCTGTCCTGGGCAAAGAGATTGGGTCCAGATGGGGGATTAGACGGGCTAAATTTGCTACGTCCATAGAGGCTGTGTATCTCTGTTTGCCTTCTGTCCTGTGCAAGAGTTCCGTACCGTCACACTGCCGCACCTGCCACTGATAGGCCACCGAGATCCAGGAAGAAGAGAGAAGATGGGGATTCCGGTGGCTTGCAGGAGAGCCCTGGAGTCCTGCTGGGCAGCGCCGACTGCACATGGGACCCATGTAAGAAGCAAGAGCTGCCATTTTAGCGAGCCCAAGTGTAGCTCGGCCTTCCCACTCCCAGCATCTAATTCTTAGCTGCCAGGGAGGTTAAAGAGAACCAGAGATGAAGCAACCTCATGTATTTTACCTTATAAATCAGTGGGAACATGACAGTAAACACCTAATCTGCTCTTTGTTACATTGTTCTCTGTTTAATTTGCCTGTTATCACCTCTAAGATAAGAATCCCGACTAAGCAGTCGGTCTGGCTTTGCTACAGAATAATTATAGCTGAGACTGTGTTCTTTGGTGTCTTCAAGTCCAAGCCTGCCCCCTGCTGGCTTTGCTCAGGAATCATTATAGCTGAGTCATTATAGCAAAGCCAGACTCAATGCTCAGTCCGGGATTCTTATCTCAGCTAGATAACAGACACTTTTAGCAGTGAGGATGGAACAGAGAGCATGGTAAATGTTTTCTCTAATGTTCCCACTGATTTCTATGGTAAAATACACAAGGGGGCTTCGTCTCTGGTTCACTTTAAGAACAGCAGCCAGTGCCAGTGAGACAGTTACATTTTTTAACCTTCTTCACTCTTTCTAAAACCAAAATAAGAATATGCAACTCCAGGCCCTACAGTTGTTTATATCTTCAGTTAATTTTTTACTACCATTTTAACCCTAAAGGTGGCCACTGGCCACACACTAAACCATTTTTTATATTTATTTTCAAGAATTACACCTTTTTTTTGTGGATTATAATTTTTGAAAAATCTGACCAATGTATCACACACATACCTGTTCCATTTTCCCCCAATGTTAAAAAAAAAATGTTTGAAAACTATATAAAACTAGAAATAGACAATCTACCCTACACCATTCAGTTTTCATGATTAATCAGAAAAGAATAGCCACTCCCAATCAACTTATTTTGATAAAAATGTGAAATTCAAGCAGATTTTTTTGCCTGACTAAAAAAATAAATAAATAAGTAAACGCTAACCCTTTCTGTATAACTGATCGCTTTTTTAAATTGCCAGAAAGTCAATTTTTTTTATTGTATCATGTGTGACCACCTTAAAGGATACCCGAACTGACATTTGACATGATGAGATAGACATGTGTATGTACAGTGCCAAGCACACAAATAACTATGCTGTGTTCCTTTTTTTTTCTTTCTCTGCCTGAAATAGTTAAATATCAGGTATGTAAGTGGCTGACTCAGTCCTGACTCAGACAGGAAGTGACTACAGTGTGACTCTCACTGATAAGATTTTCCCCTTTTTATCTCTTTCTTGCTCTCTGAAGCCATTTTCTGCTAGAAAAGTGTTTTATTGTTGGAATTTCTTATCAGTGAGGGTCACACTGTAGTCACTTCCTGTGTGAGTCAGGACTGAGTCAGCCATGATATTTAACTCTTTCAGGCAGAGAAAGAAAAGAAGGAACACAGCATAGTTATTTGTGTGTTAGGCACTGTACATACCCATGTCTATCTCATCATGTCACATGTCACTTCGGGTATCCTTTAACAGTTAAACTGAACCAAATAATGTGAAAAGGTATTAGGGGGAGTTTTAGATTTCTATTGATTGTCTTTGTTTCCATTGGTATTTTCCCTTACCTTCATTTTTGACAGCAATCTCTCCAATAAGCACAATGACAGAAACAAATAACATCTATTTTTGAAGATTTAGGACTATGGATAAGCACACAAATTTTGTGGGATTCCAAATTCCTACTTTAACATTGGAATTTTACAATTTTGTAAGTCGAAATTCACAAAATTCCTATTTCGAATTTCCAAACATTAGACATAGTTAACTTCATATAATGCATGAATGGTTTTTGCATAAATAGCGAAAAATATCCATTGAGCATTCTTAAGGGACATGGATGCAAATATTCTGTGTAAAAATCCCTTTAAAAAAAACAAAAATTCTACGCAACACTGAATTTGGCAATGCAGAATTGGAATCCATGAAATTTGGAATCCTATGCCAACTATTAGAATTTCCTTGGATTCGGAATTTGACAATTCCAACTATCCCTAGTGAGGATGGGTTTTAGAAGTCCTGTCTATCATTTTCTTTCCCGGGTACCAGGAGGGTTCACATTAAGGCCATGAGTAAACAAGAATAATAGAGGCGCCAAAATAGGATAAAAAAGTTCAAATCCGTCTAAAAGGAGGGACATGGGTGGATTCACCTCCCTCAAGTACATAAATGACCAGGCCAAATTGTAAAGCCAGAGCGCCTCTATAGGAGGAGCTATAGAGGCGCTCTGGCTTTACATTGACCTACAATTCTGTTCTCCTTTCTCGATTGCCTGATGAAGCGGGATGTTGGCCCGTGAAACGCGTTGCATCATATTTTGGAGATTGCTTTTGAAATAAATACAGTTGTAAAATTAACGGCTGAATTTGACCTGGTCATTTATGTACTTGAGGGAGGTGAATCCACCCATGTCCCTCCTTTTAGACGGATTTTAACTTTTTTATCCTATTTTGGCGCCTCTATTATTCTTGTTTACTCATATACATAGTCCACCCTTGGTGGAGGGGTGTATCCCCAATTTTTTCCTGTCTATAAAGAGCGACTTTTTAAACCTGAGTGGGGTCAGGTGATAATTCTCCCCACTTGCTGTTTTAGTGGTCGCCTGTGTGGTGACCCCTGTTTGTGAGTATAATCTTAATTGTATACATTCTTCAGATTCTGTGAACATACTACACCAGATTGGGCTCTCGTTTGTTTTTCCTTGTTTCTCAAAGCACATTAAGGCCATGTTCAGTATATCTCAGGTACAAAAAGTGAAAGAAAATCTTTCCAACAGACTCATGCTGTAAAAAAAAAAAAAAAAAAAAAAGTTAAAAGAATTTCTAACCTTATCACACTAATTAAAATATGCCTTTTCCTTCGTTGGTAGTGCAATATTGGTTTTAAATTGAGTTCCTCCAAATGTACTCTTGGGAAATATTTACTCTCAAATAATAATGAAAAAAGAAGCAAGAAAAATGACTATAGCACAGAGTAAATTAAGAACACATAACACAGAGCATGCACATTAATAAAATACACAGTGTTACCTTGTGGCCTGTTAACACACACACACAGTTTAAGCATTACAGCTGTTGCATATTCCGACATTGTAGCTTGATTATTGTAATGTGAGATACAAAAAGTGTTTTTTTTTTTAGGGGATCTCATCTTGCAAACTCCTCCCATCATCAACGAAGGCGATGACCTAATTCTGCAATGTCAGCACAGGACCGGTCTGCCGTTTCCCTTGGGGGCATCTTTTTACAAAGAGGGTACTATAACAAAAGTTGTAGACAATGGGTCAAGTTTACAACTTGGTAAAGCCTCCAAAAAAATGAATGGATCTTATCGCTGTACTAAAAAAAGTACAAAGGGCAATTACCAGACTAACCTATATGTTGCAGAGGCATTTGTTTCAGTCACAGGTAAACTCACATGTTTTCATATCATTTTTCTGTACATGTTTATTTTAAATGTGATATTTTCAAACCTTATCAATAAAATGTTTTTAAGTCACCAGCATGCAAGAAAATACTCTGAATAATTTTGGCAGTACTTTTTAACCTAATAAAAGTAATTTAAACAATAGAGAAAAATTAACCTAAGGGAAAACTTAAAGGAACTCTATCGATTAACATTTAAAAAAAAAATAAGTTCCTGTAGTGCTCCAAACTAATGATGTATATATTTAACTGATTATCTTTTTTGTTTACTGTATCGAATTCCTTTCACTTTTCACTGACGCCAAGGCTGACTACCAGTGAATCATGAGGGGAGGGGGAAATCCCTCACACTACATCTGTTAACCCTGTATGTGAGACAGGCAGCTGCTTGTGTCTCTGAATGAGCTGTCTCAGAGAGCAGCAGAAATGTATCTTGTTTTTTGTAATTGTTTGTAAATCCTGACACCACAGCTTTTCATACTTTTTTTTTTTTGCTTTCAGAGAAAAATACTGCCTGTGTAACATTGAAACAGGCACCCCTTTTGCTAATGATTTGTTACAATATAGGTGCATTCTACACATAGCGTGCATAAAACTTAATGCATTGTGAAACGTGTGCGCAGCATAGTCCGGCTGTACTAAGCATTAGCACAGTTTTGTGAATCAAGCCCAACAGCAAAGAGGCTTTTGCCTCTGATATTTACCATGAACAGTAAAAAAAAAGTTTACACATCTACTTAGACCTTATGCTGACATAAAAATGTGAGGCAATTAAAGCAATTTTTAACACAATTCCTTCCCTCTCTGGGGCTCAGAATTAATTGGACAATTGACTAAAAGGCTATTTCATGGACAGGTGTGGGTCTGTAGTTATGTCATTATCAATTAGGCAGATAAAAAGCCTGGAGTTGATTTGAGTGTGGTACTTGCATATAGTGATGTCACAAACATATATTTATGGTTCGCAAATGCGAATTTGCCGCAAACGTTAGCAGACCGGCGAACCGCACAAACCGTTACAGACTTCAATGGGCAGGCGAATTCTAAAACCTAGAGTTCTGTGTCCTCAGTGCAGATTCTTGCTGCTATCACATTGTCCTGAACAGCTAAGCCCTTCTTAGGGCTGATACATTGCTTTTCTTGCTATTGTATTGCTCGTCTGTGGCCAGTGCACAAGTTAGCTGTTGGAGACAGGTCTGCTGGTCCTAGTAGTACACCGACCATAACCCACCTTCACACCACTACTGGCATCTAGTATACACTGTCCCCTGTGTAAAACCTCAGTGCTTTAGGAAACAGGTCTGTTGGTCCTAGTAGTGCACCGACCATAACCCACCTTTCCACCACTACTGGCATCTAGTATCCACTGGCCCCTGGCCCCTGTATAATATCTCCGTGCTGTTGGAGACAGGTCTGCTCTGCTGGTCCTACTAGTGCACCGACCCTAACCCAATAATCCTTCACCACCACTACTGGCATCTAATATCCACTACTGCCCCCTGTATAGGGTGCAGAATCAGTGGTTTTTTTTGTCACTTAACTTTAATTGAACTACCTCAGCCTACTACCATTGAGGCTGGAAAACCATGATCGCCTGCACTCCCACTATTGTGCACACAAGCACGGCGGCTACTACACAAAGATGGCCTCGAGAGGACTAAAATTTATGTCCTGGAGGTGTCAACTGGTAAAAATGAAGATATGTTCACCTAACATAAGCACTAAAGGTCTCTGCGGTGCATTAAATGTGGCATTTTGTCTGTCAGTGTGAAGCGGGCCTAACCCTTACACTACCTGATCGACATATACACGCGCCGGATGTTTTAAAGCCCTTTATTCCACCAATTTATGAATGTACTGTGATTTCTGCCCTTTAGCGATTAAAACCCAACTCTACTTCAACTCAATAATTTTTGGGGGAATTTTTTTTTTCAAAATGTTTTATTGAGAATTTTCAAAAATAGTTTGACATACTATACAAGGTGTGCCATTTGCCCAGTTCTTAGGCGACCCAACCCTGCATCAATTTCTGTATAACATCATATAAGAACAGAAAAGAGATTGGTTACAACAGTGGAGATCTTGCATAGGTTTCATAAACAGAACCAATCTCCCCCCCCCCCCTTACCCACCCTAACCCTCCCTTGGTCTCTCTACCCTACCACCAGAAGAAAATGGGAATACAAATCATACATCTCTGCTTCTTATTCAACAAGATAAATTGGTAACTTGAAGGTACTGTCCTAGATCTAGGTATTTGGCCCTTGGATGCCTATCCCGCCCGCGATCTGGAGATGTCCCAGTGTGCCTAGGAGCTGTTGAGTGCAATTCCACATGGAGTATTTGAAATTTTCCATGAGAGCATCTCTTTCCTGTTGGTTGAAATTAAATTGAATGTAACATCTCCATATCTTGAAAAACGTGTTAGACCTTTTTTCTTTGCTTTGTAAAGTATGTAATTTCTCCGATAGGAAAAGCTTGAGAAGTTCTTCCTTGACGTTAGCGATCATGGGTGGATGTGGATTAATCCATTGTTGAAAAATGACTCTCTTTGCTACAATTAGTATTAGATGGTATAAGTCTGATGGAATTGAATTAGGGATTGTATCTTTGGGTTCAAAGTGATTAAAAATGCATAAGTCTTTATGTTTGGTGATGTCTTTGTTGCACACTAGGTTGGCATACCTGCATACTTTATCCCAAAAGTGGCTTATGTACGGGCATTGCCACAAACAGTGCATCATATTAGGTTCCGGTTCTCTACATTTAGGGCACCACGGTTTGTAATGAGGCGGCGGAGTCTTATATTTTATGTTGTATGCGTACTTAGCCTTGTGAATCAGTAAGAGATTTGCAGTTCTCCAGGCTTCAGCTGTGATGAGTGAGCAAAACTTTTCATGGCCCCTCAGTAATGTCTCTGCCGGGTTGTCTCCCGACAACTCCTTTCTCCAAGGTTTGCATAGTAGCTCCTTTGCATTTAAAGTTGTATAGGCTTTGAGTCCTCTATAAATATCAGATAATGATCTTGGCAGGGTGCAAGGTCCAATAATTCGATCTAAGGCATTGGGGGTGGCTATTTTTGACTTATCAAATACTAGAGCTCCAGTCATGGATTTTATTTGCAAGAAGGCTAAAAAGTCTCGTTTAGAAATTCCAAATTTACACTGTAATTCAGGAAAAGTTAACCAGGTACCCCTATCTAAGTGAAACATTCCCCCTTGGTTTGATATACCTTTGCTATCCCAAGTATGGAAAGTCTCCTGTTGTATACTCGGGGGGTAGTTTGGGTTCCCCCATATGGGCATATACTTTGATACTAGGCACGGTAATTTGAATAGTTTTCTGACGGCTCTCCATGTTTGTATTGTGTCCCTGAATAGAATGTTTTGTTTAAGGCGAACTGGAATACTATTGAACTTTGAGTGTAACAATCCCACTGGGCTCCATGGTAGAGCCATCTCTGCTTCAAGTGCATAATTTGAAAAGGCATGCGTTTTGAAAATCCAATCTTGGACATGGCGTAGCAGAGCGGCTAGATTATATAGTCGTATGTCAGGTAGATTTAATCCTCCCAATTCCTTACCCACTTTTAATTTTTGTAAGGATACCCGATGTTTTTTTGTTTTCCCATATAAATTTTCCAAAGGCTGAATTTATGTCTTGTACATCTTTATGCTTAAGGAGAATCGGTAGTGTTTGTAATGGGTATAATAGTCTACCCATCGAAAACATTTTAACTAAAGCCGCTCTACCAGCCAATCCCAGAGGGAGATTACTCCATTTGTTTAGTTGAGTAAGGACGTCTTTGATAAGTGGAGTGATATTTGCTTTATATATTAGTGTGGAGTCTCTAGTTATGTTAATGCCGAGGTATTTGAAGCTGGTTTTATTTATATTGATCCCCAGGGACTCCCAGCTTTTGACATCTGCCATTTTTGATAGTGGCATCAGAATACTTTTACCTATATTGACTTTAAACCCCGACCAATAACCTATGTCCTGGATTAACTTAAAGATCTCAGGTACCTGGGTTATGGGATCTGAGAGAAAAATGATGATGTCATCTGCAAAAAGACATTGCTGCACCCCCTTTTCACCCACTCTTATTCTGGATATTTCTTTTCTCAATATTCTGGCTAGGGGCTCTACTGCTAAATTAAAAAGGAGAGGAGAAAGAGGGCACCCTTGTCTTGTTCCCTTTTCAAGAGAGAAGGAGTTGGAAATATGACTTTGACCTAATATTTGGGCCCTGGGGGAATCATATATGGCTTTGATGGCATTTAACAAAGGCCCCTGGAACCCTTGATTCTGCAGGAGCATGTCAAACCAATCCCATTCCACATTATCGAATGCTTTTTCAGCATCTAATGAGAGTATGGCTGCATTTTTATTTGATTTGGGGTAGGCCCGAACATGCTCCAACAGTACCATCACTTTTCTAATGTTCGTGACTGCCGCCCTTCCTTTAATGAAGCCAACTTGATTGGGATGAATTAGTGAAGGGAGTATTGTGGCCAGCCTCTCTGCGAGGATCTTTGAGAAGATTTTTGCATCCTGATTTAGCAATGAGATAGGTCTATAGGATGCAGGATCCGTAGGATCCTTACCCTCTTTAGGTATAAGTCTGATATAGGCTAGGGTACCCGTAGGTAGGTATTGTTTATTTGTTAATATTTTATTGAAGACCTCAGTTAAAGGCTGGCCAATCTCACCCTTAAGGGTTTTGAAGAATTCCGCCGTATACCCATCAGGTCCCGGGGATTTAAAATTTTTCAGATTTTTAATAGTACTCAAGACTTCTCCCTCCGTGATGGGGGCATTTAGAAAGTATGACTAATTTTGGGGAGGTTAATTTTTTTTAGAAATGCGCCCAGGCCTACAGACGGCTGTCTCGTTTTCGAGTATATTTTTTGGAAGTAAGTTGAAAATATCTCTAAGACTTCTTTGGGGTTCATTGTTGGCTGGCCTTGAGCATTTTTAAGTATAATTGGCTTTCGATTTCTGCAATCCTGAGCCTTTGCTATGTTAGCCAGAATCTTCCCACTCTTTTCCCCATGCCTGAACCATTTGAGTTCCATATAGGACCTATTGATATCCGCTTTTGCTTTGAACCACATGTCCGCTATCAGTTTTTCTTTTAGCCATAACTTTCTATTTACCTCAGTAGGGGATTTAGAGAATTGTAGGTAAGCTGATCTCGTTTTTAGGATCATGTCGTGATAATTTTTGTTTAATATTTTTTTCTTAGTGGCTTGATAGGCCGTAATTCTGCCTCTAAGCACTGCTTTCGCAGTTTCCCAGAAGAGAAAAGGGTTGTCCCTGTGTTGTCTATTGTCGTATGAGTATTCTTGCCACCAGCTAATTACTGATGCTTCAAAGGCTTCATCTCCATAGAGTTGAGACGGAAAGCGCCATAAAGTCTGCGAAGCCTTGGGCATTGAATCTGCAATTATTAGGGAGATTGGTGCGTGATCGGATATCAATATGTCCTCTATAGATGCTATTTCTATTTTGTTTAATAAGGACTCATGAACTAAGAATAGGTCTATGCGTGAAAAGGATTTTGTAGGTGGGGAGTAGAAACTAAACTGGCGGTCCAAAGGGTGGAAGTGTTTCCATATATCAACTAAGGCTGTGGCTTCCAGTAGAGGTATAAGCCTAGTGTCTGAGTGCCTAGGATGTGGGATGGCTGGCTTTCTATCTTCTATGGTATTTATCACAGAATTTATGTCACCAGCCACTATTAGCGAATTTGTTGACTCCTTATTAATGTGTGCAAGTAATGAGTCAAAAAATTCTCTATTTTCCCTATTTGGCCCATATGTGTTGTAGATCACCAGCTTTTCTCCCATCACTTGAATCTCCATCCTGATCCATCTGCCATCCTGATCACATTCAGTCGACACAACTTGGTGTTGTACTTGTTTTCCGATTAAGATTAGGACCCCGGCTTTCCTGTGGACTGCAGGAGAGCCATAGACTGCCTCCAACCAACGTTTTTTCATGTACTGAAATTGGTCTGAGGACAAATGCGTTTCCTGTAGCAGGCCAATGTAAGTACCTAATTTTTGTAAATGTTTTAATACCCTAGACCGCTTGTTAGGCGATCTCAGTCCCTTTACATTCCACGGGATTATTTTCATGTTATTTTATCAACTGTGATCAGATAGCACCTGGACAGCAGGATATTACATACGAAATATGAAGAAATTATTTCCCTTTTCCATAGAGCAGAGAGACCAAACAACCCTTCCCAACTACCTAAAACCCATTCCCCATAACAAACTTGCCCACCCCCCATCTCCAGAACCCCTGAACTTACGTAAAAGACTTCACTTCTTCCCCGTACCTTCATCTCCTTAATCTCCGAGAGCCACAAGACACACTACCGCTTAGTTAACATTTTTATACAGAACAGTTGGAAAAACATTTTTAATTACTGACATAGCATTGGTCTCCTCCAAAACACGGAAGAGAAGTCACATTCATGACTTTTAATCGAGTGCACAGGCTCCATTTCAATATGTGCATTAGACCCTGAGGGAGTCAGCCCTTCAGTCATTCTGTGAAAGCCTATCCTCACTTTCTTCTATAGCTAAAGATTTTACAAAGGATAGCGCTTGATCCGGGGCATGGAATGCGTGCGTTTTGTTATTCAGATCTGTGACTCTGAGTATTGCAGGATATGCCAGTGTGAACTTGAGCTTTTTGTTGAAAAGTGCACTGCAGACTTTACTAAAGGCTTGTCCAGGGCCGGCCCTAGACTTTTTGCCGCCTGAGGCAAATTTAGGAGGGAGCTGCTGCTGCCGCCGCCCCCCCCCCCCCCGTCCGTGGGTGCGGGGGGGGGGAGGCGGCCGCCGAGCCGGAGGGGTAGCGGGCAGGTCGGGGGTATTGGGCCTAGCGGTGGGGAGGGGGGTCGGACCCCCCCCTCCCTCGCCTGGGTCCCCCGATCTGCGCTCCCCTCCAGCCTGTAATTAGGAAGCTGCTGCCAGATCGTAAGAGGCACGGGCGGGGACTCACCTTATCCGCGTTCCATCGTGCACTCCACTGACGTCACTTCCTGCATCGCCGTCCACTTACAATACAGTGGGCGGCGATGCAGGAAGTGACGTCAGTGGAGCGCTCGCTGGAACGCGGAAAAGGTGGGTCCTCCCCGCCCGTGCCTCTTACGATCTGGCAGCAGCTTCCTAATTACAGGCTGGAGGGGAGCGCAGATCGGGGGACCCAGGCGAGGGAGGGGGGGTCCGATCCCCCTCCCCACCGCTAGGCCCAATACCCCCGACCTGCCCGCTACCCCTCGGCTCGGCAGCCGCCGGCCGGCCCCCCCGGGCGGGTGCCGCCCTTAGAAGTTTGCCGCCTGAGGAAAATGTTTCACCCCGCCTCATGAGCGGGCCGGCCCTGGGCTTGTCTTTTGCGTGAGACTTCTGCAGAATAGTCGTTGAACAACCTGATGGGGTGAGACTGTAAAAGTAAATCCTGCTTTAGAGATCTGTAAGCTGTCATAATGGCCGCCTTATCTGCAAAGTCGAAGTACTTTACCATGATCATGCGAGGCATCTTTGCTTGCTGTTTTGGTTTCAAGGGGCCGACTCTATGTGCCCTCTCTACTTTCATTGGGGTGGTAAGGCCTAGCAGAGCAGGAATATCTGTTGCGCAAATGGCGTGAAGCTGGGCCTGAGTAAAATCCTCAGGGAGACCCACAACGCGTATGTTGCTACGCCTCGATCTGTTTTCCAGATCCTCAATTCTGTCATATGCTTCTGCATTCTCTTTAGTGAGATTTTCAATGCGGTCATTAGCAGTTTCCAATACTTGCTCACAGTCTGTGAATCTGTAATCTATTTCTGGGCTACATGTCTTACCCTCCACAGAGAGCCTGTCATCATCTGAATCACATTCTGGTTCTGGTGGCCGCTGTCCCTGGCTGCGTTAGTCTGGCTTGGAGGAGCCGCCAGGCCTGTTCTTTGTGTTGCCGCCCGCCATCTTGGAAACCGCGCCTCCCACTGTGCGACTGTCAGGGCGAGTGAGGAAGCGGTCCATTCAGCAGCGCTGAAGCGTGTCCTATCCTCCCGGTGTTCTGGGGTTGTAATCCGGGTGTCTGGTCGGGCGTTTGGTGGGGTGTAGCGGCTTGTGTGGTTCTTGGCCAGCCGGAGCTCTTTCTCCTAGCCCCTCATGCACGGGCGCCGGAACCGGAAGTCTTTGGGGGGAATTTTATTCATGATTGGTGTAGCGCAGGCCTGGGTTTGTACGCTTTACCGCTGAAAACCACTGTCAGCAGCCACCCCCTATAGTATAGGTAGTCAGATGACCCTCCCCCCACCTCCAGTATAGGTTGCCAAATAACCCCTCCTCTTCTCCAGTTTAGATAGCCTGATGAGTCCTTCCAGCTAGTATAAGAAGCTAGTTGACCCTCCCCCCTTCCGTATAGATAGCCTGATTACCCTCTTTCCTCCAGTATAGGTAGCTAGATGAGCCTTCCCCCTAATATAGCTTGCTGCCCACCCGTCCTTGGTCCTGTGGTGCCCTAGCCCACGGCCTATGTGGCCTTGCCTTAAATCCGGCGCTGGTGTAGCCTTTTCTGCATCAAAAAAAGTCTAGCTGCCACAGGTAAAAGCTAGTTAAGAGTCTAGGTGAAAGCTAACCCCCCCCCCCCCCCCAAAGTTTACAAGTTAGTGTTATATAGGCAACAGGGTACCTCTATGGAGTATTTGCATCTCATAGTTTGTTTGTTGTTTTGATAGTTATCCTTTAAGCTGATTTAAAAATAAGATTGTTAATTGCATAAAATGTAATACAAATGGCTTTTTCAAACATGCCATATATGTACTGTGAAATCGATAAAGCATGGCTGATTATAAATTTGTTTCAATGACTCTTTCAGATACTTTCCCCTACTTGCAACTGAGGGCAAGCCGAGATTTGGTCATAGAAGGGGACCCTGTAGTTCTGTCATGTGATACTGCCTTGAATTCAGCCCTCAGCCCCCTCCGTGGCAAAACAGAGCTACGGTTCGCTTTCTACAAAGATGGAAAGAATATTGTGGCCTTTGGCACCTCTGACACATATCTGATCTCATCAGCTGAGAAGCAGCAATCCGGAAACTACACCTGTGAAGTTAAAAGTTCTACAAATGGCGTAACGAAAATGAGCCCGGCGTTCTCTGTTGATGTAGAAGGTGACTATGAGATACATATTACAATGAGGAGGGCAGTCTGATTGTTAACATTGTGAATTACTCATTTAAACGCCCCATAATCCCTTTCCAACGTACTTTGGTCAGTGGGTGTTCTATATTTCAATCATGGGTGGCTATACAGGGAACTGTAGAGTGTTACTACCATATAGCCCGGAATATAAGTCGACCTCGTATATAAGTCGACTCCAATATTTGACCCTCTTAAGCTGGAATTTTGTATTTACTCAAGTACAAGTCTATCCAGCAAAGTTAATGGCTGTACTTGGGGACCAGGAAGAATTAACTGCTGCACTTGGGGCCCAGGAGGGGTTACTGACTGCACTGCATACAGTATTGCAGCCAATAACTCTTCCAGGCCCCAAAGTGCAGCAATTATTTTCTCTCCTTTTTGCAGATCAGTATTCCCTCCTGCATACGTATCAAAATGGCGCTGGGAGACTTGGTATGGCTTATCGTATACTGGGGACACCTATAGACCTGGCTACTTATACTGTACTTATACTAATTATTTATTTAAGTATTTATATAGCACCAACATATTAGACAGCGCTGTACAGAGTATGTATTGTCTTGTCATTAACTGTCCCTCAGAGGGGCTCACAATCTAATCCCAACCATAGTCATATGTGTATATATGTATCGTATAGTGTATGTATAGTAATCTTTGGCCAATTTTTAGGGGGGAAGCCAATTAACTTATCTGTATGTTATTGGGATGTGGGAGGAAACCGTAGTGCCTGGAAGAAACCCACGCAGACACGGGGAGAACATACAAACTCCTTGCAGATGTTGACCTGGCTGGGATTCGAAACGGGAACCCAGCGCTGCAAGGCGAGAGCGCTAACCACTACGCCACCGTGCTGCCATACTACTGTACTATATTGTACTGCCATCTTCAGCAGTACTTCTCAGAGTATGTAGTCACGTCACTGACTGTCCTCTGAGGAGCTCACAAGATGGATGAACTCCCAATAGGGGTGCCCCGCGTTTTAAGGACCATAAGCACTGCACCGGCTTGTGTTATGAGGTTGTGACTAGAAAGCCACCATACATTTTTAGCAAAAGATTAAGAAACGAGATCTCAAAACCAAAGAAAACCAAAGGCATAAGTCAATCTGATATTTCTCTCATTCCCGTTCAATCTGGCCACAAATTGTTCAAGCTCCTCCACCGTACCCTTCCACGCCACCAGCACATCATTCTTGTACCTAATCCATAGGGTGACTTGTACGCCATACTCTGGGCTAGGATATACTTCCTCACATTCCCACAGGCCCAAATGCAAACATGCATAGGCAGGACTCAGACCACACGACGCCCCCATGGAGGTAACTCGCAATTGATGATAATAGAGCCCACCGAATAGAAAACAATTCTGTGTGAGAATTGGCTCCATAGCTTCAACCAAAAAACGTATTTACCTCAGTGAACCTCGTTAATAAGTATGTAACTTTAGATGTTTTAAACGGGTTAAGGAGAGTTGTTCCAATCCAAGCATCACAGGAGTCCAGAAGTAGTTATATCGTCTCTTATGGTGTGATGAATGACCCCTTGGATAAAAATAAACCTTGTTGTAAAATGAATCTCTAACTAAGTTACCTTCTTATGTTTCAGATTTGTTTTCTTCTCCAATATTAAATACCAACTCCAACCCATATTTACAAGGACGCATCTCATATCTATCTTGTGACACAACCGCCCACCCAAAAAGACTGAAGTCAGAACTGAAATATTCATTTTACAAGAATGAGAAGTCTATCCAGAAATTGTCACCTTCCAGCATTTACAGAATGACGATCAGTGGTGGTGACACTGGAAACTACACCTGTGAAGTTACGTATTCCACGTTCAACGTGGTCAAGAAGAGCAACATCAAAAATATTCAAGTGCAAGGTGTGCAGTCAGACCTCCATATTTCATTTCCCAGTTCTCTCAAATGGAGCTCTTATGCCCATTTTTTTTCATGTATGGCATGCCCAGTTCAGTTATGATCAGCACCACCTGAATTTTATGTAACACATTTAAAGGAACTTCAATATATTTTTTTATAGAATCTTTTTTTTCTTTTTAAATAATGTAAAGTCTTGTAGATCCTCTGCAGATATAAGGGAATAAAACAGATATTTACCTAAGAAGAGGAAAACCTCTAGTCCTCCAAAGGCTTCCAACTTCCTCCTCCAGACCACTGGAGCCCTCCTGAAGTTTGGATTTCTGATCCTGACTGCAGTCTTCTTCATGTATGAGTATGGCCATGCTACATTTGATAGTTTCTAGGCTAAATTGCACCCAGGGTGAGGGTGTAAAAATTGCGCCCCCCTTCCCTCTCACCCTCGTGGACTTGTGAACGCTTCCTTTTTAGGGACAGTCACACAGCCACAGGTCACAAGTAGATCTGCCTACTTACTAGTGACCAGCCGCTCATCTAGGAGGAAGCAGGGACCAGGAAAACACACAGGCAACGAGAGCCCGGAAAGCCGACTACTCCATGGACAGCCTGCAGTACCGCTACAGGACATCAGGTGTCATCACGCGGTGGTGACGTGATGATGACTTGACGTTGGATGCAAGCAGTCCAGGAGGAGTCAAGGAAGGCGATCGTGCTGGTAATCCTCTTTCGTCATTTGGCTGCACCACGCGTTACCAGCTCCCTAGCGGTTATGTCCTTCTGCCTGCACCCCCTTCTTCTACTTGCCGGTCTGCGCCCAGGGCGGTCGCCCTGCCGCACTACCCAAGAAATCGCCCTGCATCTGCGTAAGTATAGCCATGCCTGAGTAGTAGCACGGAGCCACTTGTCCACGAGTGACTCCAGCGTACTGCACAGGCACAACGCCACTAATACAGTCATGCTCATGTTTGAAGAGGAGAACAGTCATGATCAGTGATGACTATAATCAGCTAATTATGCATACATTTTCGCATTTACGCCTATACGTAATTACAAATTGCTAATTCAATTGACTTTGTATAAGCATTCATAATTACGCATGAATGTATGCATTATTGACGCGTAATTTCATGCCGACATTGGCGGTGAATAGCAAAACCCCCATACATGCTATTGCTACCATTTTAAAAATGCAAAAAAAAAAGTTTTTTAAAGAGACTCTGTAACAAAATTTTGAGCCTTATTTCTTCTATCCTATAAGTTCCTATACCTGTTCTAATGTGCTCTGGCTTACTGCAGCTTTTCCTAGTTGCACTGTCTCTGTAATAAATCTTATCTCCTTTCCTCTGTCGGCTCTGTCGGGCTGAGGCTGGAATGTGTGGAATGTGCAGCACTGCTTGTGATCGGCAGAAGCTTTACACACCCACTTCAAGCTCTCCTCTCAGCCTATCACACTCTGGTTAGCAGCCATGTCTTTGTTTGTAAACACTGCATAAAAATGGCAATTACAAGCCAGGATTGCAGCAGGGAGGGGCAGAAACAGCACAGAGGGGCCCAGGAGAACATAATAAATAGAATGGTATGCTTTTTATTGTAAGAATTTTAGAGTACAGATTCTCTTTAGCCACTTCAGCTTAAAGGGTTGTTAACGTTATGCATCCGAGCAACTTTTACCTCTCATTCATTTGCCAATAACTTTATCACTACTTATTACTCTGAAATTATCTATATCTTGTTTTTTCCGCCACTAATTAGGGCTCTTTCACATTACAGGCAGCGGTAAAAAGCTAACACACTGCGTTTTGGCTGCAGGCGTTTTGAAGGCGTTTTGAAGGTGTTTTAACGCCAACATATTACTATCAATTGTAATAAGAAACGCCACGGTCAGCCCTAAAAAAGCTCCTGGGAGCTTCAAATGCAACGCTCCAAAACGCAGCGTTAAGTGTGAAAGGTAAAATGAAAGTCTACGGACTTTCATTTTACCTTGGAAAACGCCAACTATGGCTGTGGCGTTAAAACGCCGAAAAAGCCCCCTAGTGTGAAAGGGCCCTTAGGCTTTCTTTGGAGGGTACATTTTGCTAAGAATTATTTTATACTAAATGCATTTTAACAGGAAGATTAAGAAAGAGATGGAAAAAAATCATTATTTCTCAGTTTTTGGCCATTATAGTTTTAAATTAATACATGCTACCGTAATTAAAACCCATGTATTTTATTTGCCCATTTGTCCCGGTTATTACACCGCTTAAATTATGTCTCTATCACAATTTATGGCGCCAATATTTTATTTGGAATTAAAGGTGCATTTTTTCAATTTGCATCCATCATTATTTACAAGCCTATAATTTAAAAAATTATATTAACATACTTTCTTGACATGCATATTTAAAAAGTTCAGATCCTTAGGTAAATATTTATGTTTTTTTTTATTGTAATTTTCTTTTAAATATTTTTTTTATTAAAATTTTTATTTGGGTAATTTTTGGTATGGGAAAGTAAACCGCTCATTTTTAAATGTAATTTAATGTATTTATTTATTAAAAAATGCATGTGGGTGTAGTTTACTATTTTGGCCACAAGATGGCCACAGTCAGAAAAGTCCTGGAAGCATATGATGATTCATTGATCGGCGGCAGGCGGTGGGATCGCGCGCACCGCACACTGGCAGCAGCACAGCCTATCTGGATGAACATATTAGTCCAGATAGGCTGAAGTGGTTAAACTCAAAAAAAAAAATGAGTTTAAAAACTCTTTGCATTTTTAAAATCTATTTTCTCAAAGCTACAGGGTCTTTTTGAAATTTTTTTTTTTTTTACTTCTACCCACTATCCTCTTTAAAGAGACACTGAAGCGAAAAAAAAAATATGATATAATGAATTGGTTGTGTACAATGAATAATTACTAGAAGATTAGCAGCAAAGAAAATATTCTCAGATTTTTATTTTCAGGTATACAGTGTTTTTTCTAACATTGCATCATTCTATAATATGTGCAGATTACACAACACTCAGCATTCAAAATGATTCTTTCAGAGCAGTCTGTGAACTAATGACCTCTCCTCTGGCAGAAGAAAAGTAAATTGTCCAGGAACAGTTGAGATAATAAAAGTCAGATAACAGCCCTCTCCACGACTTTGAAAGTCGATGAGCTTAATTGCTTTTTTGCATAGAGATAACAACTGGAGTTTCTTAACTCTTCCTGTACTGGAAACAATTAGACTGATGTATCTGATCTTAATGTTTTATTTCTTAGCTGTACTACACATACAAATCATAATATCATAATTTTTTTTTCGCTTTAGTGTCTCTTTAACATATGTAGCAATTTTGGTAGCACAAAATTATGCGTAAATTATGCTTAAATTAATGCACAATTATGAATGCTTACAATTGCATACAAATTAATTACGTTTTTTCCCAAAATGTTGCACTACGATTAAGATGCGTAAATGCGAATTACGATGCGTAATTATTATGCTTGGTTCACAATAAGACCATAAAATCTAGATCAATAGCGTTCTGACATGAGATTCTATACTGTATGCTTGTTCCAGTAGTGCAAATTTGCAAAAATCTCATCTTATGTGAATTTGCTGTTTTCATGGCGAAAACTAGTGTTGGGCGAACACCTAGATGTTCGGGTTCGAGAACGTTCGCCGAACATCGCCGCGATGTTCGGGTGTTCGCGCCGAACTCCGAACATAATGGAAGTCAATGGGGACCCGAACTTTCGTGCTTTGTAAAGCTTCCTTACATGCTACATACCCCAAATTAGCAGGGTATGTGCACCTCGGGAGTGGGTACAAGAGGAAAAAAAATATTTGAAAAAGAGCTTATAGTTTTTGAGAAAATTGATTGTAAAGTTTCAAAGGAAAAACTGTCTTTTAAATGCTGAAAATGTCATGTTTCTTTGCACAGGTAACATGCTTTTTACCGCCATGCAGTCATAAATGTAATAAAGAGAAGAGGTTCCATAAACAGGGACCGGTAACGCTAACCCAGCAGCAGCAGCAGCACACGTGATGGAACAGGAGGAGGCGCAGGAGGAGAAGGCCACGCTTTTTGAGACACAACAACCCAGGCCTTGCATGAGGACAAGAAGCGTGCGGATAGCATGCTTTTTACCGCCATGCAGTCATAAATGTAATAAAGAGAAGAGGTTCCATAAACAGGGACCGGTAACGCTAACCCAGCAGCAGCAGCAGCACACGTGATGGAACAGGAGGAGGCGCAAGAGGAGAAGGCCACGCTTTTTGAGACACAACAACCCAGGCCTTGCATGAGGACAAGAAGCGTGCAGATAGCATGCTTTTTACCGCCATGCAGTCATAAATGTAATAAAGAGAAGAGGTTCCATAAACAGGGACCGGTAACGCTAACCCAGCAGCAGCAGCAGCACACGTGATGGAACAGGAGGAGGCGCAGGAGGAGAAGGCCACGCTTTTTGAGACACAACAACCCAGGCCTTGCATGAGGACAAGAAGCGTGCGGATATAGCAGCAATGCTTTTTGCCGCCATGCAGTCATAAATGTAATAAAGAGAAGAGGTTCCATAAACAGGGACCGGTAACGCTAACCCAGCAGCAGCACACGTGATGGAACAGGAGGAGGCGCAGGAGGAGAACGCCACGCTTTTTGAGACACAACCACCCAGGCCTTGCATGAGGACAAGAAGCGTGCGGATAGCATGCTTTTTACCGCCATGCAGTCATAAATGTAATAAAGAGAAGAGGTTCCATAAACAGGGACCGGTAACGCTAACCCAGCAGCAGCAGCAGCAGCACACGTGATGGAACAGGAGGAGGCGCAGGAGGAGAAGGCCACGCTTTTTGAGACACAACAACCCAGGCCTTGCATGAGGACAAGAAGCGTGCGGATAGCATGCTTTTTACCGCCATGCAGTCATAAGTGTAATAAAGAGAAGAGGTTCCATAAACAGGGACCGGTAACGCTAACCCAGCAGCAGCAGCAGCACACGTGATGGAACAGGAGGAGGCGCAGGAGGAGAAGGCCACGCTTTTTGAGACACAACAACCCAGGCCTTGCATGAGGACAAGAAGCGTGCGGATATAGCAGCAATGCTTTTTGCCGCCATGCAGTCATAAATGTAATACAGATGAGAGGTTCAATAAACAGGGACCGGAAACGCTAAACCATCCCAGATGTTCATTGGTCATGTTACTTGGTTGGGGTCCTGGAGTGTTGCGTAGTCGTTTCCAATCCAGGATTGATTCATTTTAATTTGAGTCAGACGGTCTGCATTTTCTGTGGAGAGGCGGATACGCCGATCTGTGACGATGCCTCCGGCAGCACTGAAACAGCGTTCCGACATAACGCTGGCTGCAGGGCAAGCCAGCACCTCTATTGCGTACATTGCCAGTTCGTGCCAGGTGTCTAGCTTCGATACCCAATAGTTGAAGGGTGCAGATGGATTGTTCGACATAGCTACGCCATCTGACATGTAGTCCTTGACCATCTTCTCCAGGCGATCGGTGTTGGAGGTGGATCTGCACGCTTGCTGTTCAGTGGGCTGCTGCTGCATGGGTGTCAGAAAATTTTCCCACTCCAAGGACACTGCCGATACCATTCCCTTTTGGGCACTAGCTGCGGCTTGTGTTGTTTGCTGCCCTCCTGGTCGTCCTGGGTTTTCGGAAGTCAGTCTGTCGGCGTACAACTGGCTAGAGGAGGGGGAGGATGTCAATCTCCTCTCTAAAGTCTCCACAAGGGCCTGCTGGTATTCTTCCATTTTGACCTGTCTGACTCTTTCTTCAAGCAGTTTTGGAACATTGTGTTTGTACCGTGGATCCAGAAGGGTATAAACCCAGTAATTGGTGTTGTCCAGAATGCGCACAATGCGTGGGTCGCGTTCAATGCAGTCTAGCATGAATTGAGCCATGTGTGCCAGAGTCCTACCAGAATCCTCATCATCCTCTTGTGAGCGTTGTGATAGTTGTTGTGATGCATCATATTCGTCACCTTCTTCCTGGTCTGCTTCTGCTGACCATTCGCGCTGAATTGTGGAAGTCCAACGTGCACCGCTCTGGCCCTCGCCAGTGGTGGCAGGAAATTCCTGCTCCAACTCCAGCTGTTCCTCCTCCTCTTCTTCGTCATAGCTGCTGGGGCCAGCGTTTCCTGAGGCGGATGGCCTGATGTTGGTACCATCACGCTGATCGTTTTCTCCTTCAGATTCCCCCAGTTGCATCATGACAGCTGTTTCCTTGATTTTCAACATTGACCTCTTCAGTAAACACAGCAGTGGTATGGTAATGCTGACTGAAGAGTTGTCACTGCTCACAAGCAACGTGGATTGCTCAAAATTTTGGAGGACTTGGCAGAGGTCCAACATGTTGGCCCAATCGGATCCACAGAAGCTTGGCAGCTGTCCGGATGCGCCTCGGTACTGCGCCATCATGTACTGGCCCACTGCACTCTTCTGCTCGCAAAAGCGGGCTAGCATGTGCAGCGTAGAATTCCAGCGCGTAGGGACATCACACAGCAAGCGATGGTGGGGGAGATTGAAGCGCTCCTGCATCTTGGCGAGTGCCCCCGAAGCAGTACTGGAATTTCTACAATGTTTGGCCACTCGACGCACCTTCAACAGAAGATCGGCCACGCCTGGGTATGTCCTCAGGAACCGCTGAACTACTAGGTTCATCACGTGCGCCAGGCAAGGGATGTGTGTCAGCTTAGCCAACCTTAAAGCGCGAATGAGATTACTCCCATTATCACACACAACCATGCCCGGTTTCAGGTCCAGCGGTGCCAGCCACAAATCCGTCTGTTCCTTTATTCCCCTCCAAATTTCCTCCCCTGTGTGCTGCTTATCCCCAAGGCAGATCAGCTTCAGCAACGCTTGCTGACGCATGCCAACAGCTGTGCTGCACTGCTTCCACGATCCTACTGCTGCTGGTGCTGGGTTCGCGTTTCCGGATGAGGTACAGCTTTGAGATGCGTTGGAGGAGAAGGAGTCAGAGAGGTAGCTGCTGCTGTTGTTATCCAGTGGGAGGGACGGCGGTGCAGCTGTTTGCGGCGTGGGCAACACCCGCGCCGTAGCAGGTGAGGAATCGCTGCCAGGCTCCACAAGGTTCACCCAGTGCGCGGTAAGTGAGATGTATCGACCCTGGCCGAACGCACTCGTCCAGGTGTCAGTGGTGAGGTGAACCTTGCAGGCAACGGCATTCTTCAAGCTTCGGGTTATTTTGCTGACCACGTGCTCATGCAACTCAGGCACTGCAGAGCGCGCAAAGTGGTAGCGGCTGGGAACCACGTAACGTGGGATGGCCACTGACATCATGCCCTTGAAGCTGTTTGTCTCCACCACTCGATATGGCAGCATTTCGCAGGCCAGAAGCTTGGCTATGCTGGCTGTTACTGCCACGGCCCGGGGGTCATTTACTGGCAATTTCCTCTTGCGCTCAAACATCTCCGAGACAGACAACTGAACCGTAGGGCTGCACACTGAAGGGCTGTTGGTTCTTGTGTTTGATGAAGACTGGGAGACCTCAAGAGCACTACTCCGGAAAGTGACAGTGTCAGCGTCGTCTGATGTTTGTGAATGTTGTGAACCACGCAATGGCTGGGCTACTGCTGCTGCTGAGGCGGGTCTGGTGGTGAGTCTGGTGAACCCAAGGGAGGCAGTGTTGCTGGTACCCTGTCCTGTCGAGTTTGCCCACAGAGTGGGATGTTTGGATAGCATGTGGCGGCTCATGCTGGTGGTGGAGAGGTTGTTAATACTTTTCCCCCTGCTCAGGCGGGTCTTGCACACCTTGCAAATCGCCATGGTAACATCCTCAGTGCAGTCTTCAAAGAAAGCCCAGACTTTGGAGCACCTGCCTTGCTGGCGATTTCTGTTTGCGCCTCTTTTGCCTCTCACTTGAACTTCCACGCTTGTGGTGCCTGAAATTGCGCGCCGCCTACCTTGTGGCACAAGGCGAACTCGTGCAGCAGTGGGTTCTTCAACAGACTCATCTGTGCTGCTGCTACGACGGCGATGTTCTCGTTCACAAACAAAATCTGGGTCTATGTCCACATTGTCCATACCCTCCTCTTCCATCTCCTCAAACTCGTCATATGTCATTGTGGGGGGCCGCCGCCGTGGAGTAGAGCTCCCCAGAACAACCTCTGCGCAGCTCACTCCAACGTCGTCTTCCAGAGCTTCTCGGCCGACCTCCTGCAATTGCAACCCCTCCTGCCCAACTTGCTCAGGGATTTGGGTTTCAAAGTCCTCGGACTCGCCTTGTTGTATTTCAGTGCCCGGTGCATTTCCCACAGTTAATGGTTGTGAATCCGGGCACAACATTTCTGGCTGTTCCTCCATTGACCTTTCAAAGGTGGAAGTTTGTTGGCCTGGGAATAGCTCCTGCGAATACCCCATTGTGTCCTGAGGTAATTCATCGGACTGGTTATCTGGCAGTTGTGTGCGTGGTGTCGCTGCCAGTTGTGTCAGCTTTGTGCCCACTGGCTCCTTGTAACTGGCTGAGGACTCGGACCTCGTGCGTGATGTGCTGGTGCTGCTTAACCCACTGCTGGACGCTTGAGAGGTCATCCAAGTAATTATCTGGTCCTGTTCTTTTGGATCTGTGAGGGTTGTTGTCCTGGACAACATGGGCGGTATTGAGTGGGTTTTCTTGGGTGCTCCCCTGTGGCCTGTACGTGAACCGTCAGGGGAAACACCTCTTCCCTTGCCCCTCCCTCTTTCACCGGATTTCTTCCTCATTTCACTTATCCTTAAAGTACACGCTGACTGGCAGCAGTACAGTGGCAGTACCGAAATGCTATACAGTGGTGGGTGAGCGGTGTACCACTATTGCCAGCAGCGACACAGAGCACAATGCTATACAGTGGCGGGTGAGCGGTGTACTACTGTTCCCAGCAGACACAGAGTGGCAGTAAACACAATGCTATATAGTGTGGCTGAGCCGTGTACACACAGTGGCAGTAAACAATGCTATATAGTCTGGCTGAGCCGTGTATGTACACAGAGTGGCAGTACACACAATGCTATATAGTCTGGCTGAGCCGTGTACACAGAGTGGCAGTAAACAATGCTATATAGTCTGGCTGAGCGGTGTACACACAGTGGCAGTACACACAATGCTATGTAGTCTGGCTGAGCGGTGTACACAGAGTGGCAGTACACACAATGCTATATAGTCTGGCTGAGCGGTGTACACAGAGTGGCAGTACACACAATGCTATATAGTCTGGCTGAGCGGTGTACACAGAGTGGCAGTAAACAATGCTATATAGTCTGGCTGAGCGGTGTACACAGAGTGGCAGTACACACAATGCTATATAGTCTGGCTGAGCCGTGTACACACAGTGGCAGTAAACAATGCTATATAGTCTGGCTGAGCGGTGTACACAGAGTGGCAGTACACACAATGCTATATAGTCTGGCTGAGCGGTGTACACAGAGTGGCAGTACACACAATGCTATATAGTCTGGCTGAGCGGTGTACACAGAGTGGCAGTAAACAATGCTATATAGTCTGGCTGAGCGGTGTACACACAGTGGCAGTAAACAATGCTATATAGTCTGGCTGAGCGGTGTACACAGAGTGGCAGTACACACAATGCTATATAGTCTGGCTGAGCCGTGTACACACAGTGGCAGTAAACAATGCTATATAGTCTGGCTGAGCGGTGTACACAGAGTGGCAGTACACACAATGCTATATAGTCTGGCTGAGCGGTGTACACAGAGTGGCAGTACACACAATGCTATATAGTCTGGCTGAGCGGTGTACACACAGTGGCAGTACACACAATGCTATATAGTCTGGCTGAGCGGTGTACACAGAGTGGCAGTACACACAATGCTATATAGTCTGGCTGAGCGGTGTACACAGAGTGGCAGTAAACAATGCTATATAGTCTGGCTGAGCGGTGTACACACAGTGGCAGTACACACAATGCTATATAGTCTGGCTGAGCGGTGTACACAGAGTGGCAGTAAACAATGCTATATAGTCTGGCTGAGCGGTGTACACAGAGTGGCAGTACACACAATGCTATATAGTCTGGCTGAGCGGTGTACACAGAGTGGCAGTAAACAATGCTATAGTCTGGCTGAGCGGTGTACACAGAGTGGCAGTACACACAATGCTATATAGTCTGGCTGAGCCGTGTACACACAGTGGCAGTAAACAATGCTATATAGTCTGGCTGAGCGGTGTACACAGAGTGGCAGTACACACAATGCTATATAGTCTGGCTGAGCGGTGTACACACAGTGGCAGTACACACAATGCTATATAGTCTGGCTGAGCGGTGTACACAGAGTGGCAGTAAACAATGCTATATAGTCTGGCTGAGCGGTGTACACAGAGTGGCAGTACACACAATGCTATATAGTCTGGCTGAGCCGTGTACACACAGTGGCAGTAAACAATGCTATATAGTCTGGCTGAGCGGTGTACACAGAGTGGCAGTACACACAATGCTATATAGTCTGGCTGAGCGGTGCACACAGAGTGGCAGTACACACAATGCTATATAGTCTGGCTGAGCGGTGTACACAGAGTGGCAGTAAACAATGCTATATAGTCTGGCTGAGCGGTGTACACAGAGTGGCAGTACACACAATGCTATATAGTCTGGCTGAGCCGTGTACACACAGTGGCAGTAAACAATGCTATATAGTCTGGCTGAGCGGTGTACACAGAGTGGCAGTACACACAATGCTATATAGTCTGGCTGAGCGGTGTACACAGAGTGGCAGTACACACAATGCTATATAGTCTGGCTGAGCGGTGTACACAGAGTGGCAGTAAACAATGCTATATAGTCTGGCTGAGCGGTGTACACAGAGTGGCAGTAAACAATGCTATATAGTCTGGCTGAGCGGTGTACACAGAGTGGCAGTACACACAATGCTATATAGTCTGGCTGAGCCGTGTACACTGAGTGGCAGTACACACAATGCTATATAGTCTGGCTGAGCCGTGTACACAGAGTGGCAGTAAACAATGCCATATATAGCGTGGCTGAGCGAGGTACACAGTGGCAGTACACACAATGCTATATAGTGTGGCTGAGCGAGCGGTGTACTACTGTTCCCAGCAGCGACACACAATGACTGGGGGGACCCTGGCTAGCGTGGCTGGAGCGCGAACTACCCTGCCTGCCTACCCAAAGCTAAACCCACAGACAAATGGCGGAGATATGACGTGGTTCGGGTATTTATTTACCCGAACCACGTGACCGTTCGGCCAATCAGAGCGCGTTCGGGCCGAACCACGTGACCCGTTCGGCCAATCAGAGCGCGTTCGGGGTCCGAACCACGTGACCCGTTCGGCCAATCACAGCGCTAGCCGAACGTTCGGGGAACGTTCGGCCATGCGCTCTTAGTTCGGCCATGTGGCCGAACGGTTTGGCCGAGCACCATCAGGTGTTCGGCCGAACTCGAACATCACCCGAACAGGGTGATGTTCTGCAGAACCCGAACAGTGGCGAACACTGTTCGCCCAACACTAGCGAAAACTAATCTGCAAAATTTGCCTAGTTAGGCTTCAGGAAGAGGCTAACACTGAGGAACAGTTTGGCATTAGGCATCAGGAAGTAAGGAGGTTAGGGTTAGGTGTCAGCAAGCGGATCAGCTAATATCAGCGCTCGGCTATCAGAGACTGGGCGCCCCATAAAAGCAATGCTATGCTGCGCGGGGCGCGTAGCGGTAATTCGGGGCTCTGGCAGCTGCCAGACCCTGAATTACATCTTCCTCTGAGTTGCGACAACTCGGAGGGGGAATAGTATTTATCGCCTCGGAGTTTAGCCGCGGTGGTGAGAGCTGTCATTCGGCTCTCACCGCGCCGAAATGAGCAGCGCCGAATTAATATGCACCCGTTAGCAAGGAGTTAACTTTGGGGGAAAGGTTAGGATTGGCTTTCACGAAGCAGTTAACACAATGGAGAAGGTTAGAGTTAGGAATTGGGATGGGGTTAACATGGGGGGAGGGGGGGATGATAGGGTTAGACAGATGGAAGTGGTTAAAATTGGGGAGAATTGGGCATCATGAGGAAGCAGGGGCATAGTAATTATCCCTGTAGCCCCTGCAACCAGGTAAGAGGCTGGGTTACTTTGGGGCCATCCCATATAGTTTGCGTGATGGAAGATGGGATGCAGTGGTGGATCTTACCCTGTGGGCAGTCTCTACATTTTCAGCCCCTCGACCATCCTCATCCATCCTCATCCTAATTGGTTGCTTCCACTATGTGGCTTTGCGGCTGCTGTGTAAGATCCACCTGTTTTCTGTAGCCCTGCCCCACATGTACGAATAGCTGGGCAGCAACACTAGGGCTAGTGATGGGAATTCCGGCTCTTCTCAGAGAATTGGCTCTTCTGAATCGGCTCCCATTAAAGAGTCGGCTCTTACGGCTCTGAATCGACTTTTCATTAAATGTCACTAGACACCACTCAGAATCGGAGTAAAAGCCCCGCCCCCGTCTCCATGACTGCTTATCTGACAGGGGCAATACCTCCTGCTACTGCTCTGCTCCCCCCATACATCCGCCCCATACACTCCTACAAGCTGAAAGAGAAGGACTACATCTCCCAGCATGCCTCAGCACCCTTTATCACAGAGCAAAGCAGAGCTGTGTGGGGCGGCTGAGGCATCGGCTCTTTTAAAACTGAGGACCGGCTCTTGTCGTTCGCAGCAAAGAGCCGGCTCTTAGAGCCGGCTCGTTCGCGAATGACCCATCACTAACTAGGGCTGGTGGGGAGAGGCAGGCCAGCCCCAAGCCCAGGCCACCCTTGATGCCACCTGAACTGCGAGCTTCAGGCGGCACCCTGCCCACTTTCCCCCACCTCCCGGTTGCTGCAGCTTCACCTGTTCCGGCACGGCCCATGGAGTGCCCAGATCTCCTTTGCCTTGCTGGGGTGTGGCAGCGGTGACCTGTACCAACCTGAAGATACAGGAGAACGGTGTCCCTGTGCAAGCGCATGTATACAAGAAGTGCCATACTTCCTGTACACGTGTGCTAGCAGGCAGGGATGGCGCTCTCATTTGTCTTCAGTGCGGTGTGAATCACTGCTGATCTGAAGACTGAAGTGCTGCCGCCACACCCCAGCAAGGCAAAGGGGATCTGGACACTTCATGAGCTGCACCGGAGCAAGTAAAGGAGCGGATGGTGAGGGAAAGGAGGGAGGGGGGGCAATCAGGCTGGATAAACCTGGCTACCTATACTGGGGACACGTATGCTTGGCTACCTATACTGGGGGCACCTATGCTTGGCTACCTATACTGGGGACACCTATGCTTGGCTACCTATACTGGGGGCACCTATACCAGGCTACCTATACTGGGAGCACCTGTGCTTGGCTACCTATACTGGGGACAGCTATGCTTGGCTACCTATACTGAGGGCAGCTATGCTTGGCTACCTATACAGAGGGCACCTATGCTTGGCTACCTATACTGGGGGCAGCTATGCTTGGCTACCTATACTGGGGGCACCTATGCTTGGCTACCTATACTGGGGGCAGCTATGCTTGGCTACCTATATTGGGGCACCTATATCTGGCTACCTATACAAGGGGCACTTATGCCTGGCTACCTACCTATACTAAGGTGTTTTTTTTTGTTCGCACCGGGGCTGTAAAAATTGCTGGGTGCTGTGCGATCATTGCTACAATAGCAACCTCACAAATTTGCATCAGGAAGCAAACAGTTTAGAATCGGCCCTGGCCAGTCCCCTGTACAGATGAATACAGAAGTAGGCGGAATACGGTAGTGAAGAGATCAGCATGTGTATGCTGCCTCCTGATCCAGCAGCCATCCCACAGACCATCAAAGATTAATTACATTAGAAAGACATAGCCAATTAGCAAGATTTTTTTCAAGAAATCTTTTTTTCTGTCAAAACTGGTTGTTGTCTCTTATTAAATCACATTCCTCTCTGTCAGCGCCGCTATCGGGTATAAAAATGACAATGGACAAAGGAGAACAAGAAATCCAGTCTGGGGCCAGCATGTCTTTCCGGTGCTCCGTGGAGCGTGGTTCGGCTATCTCAATCACATGGTTTCACAACAGCAAGGAGGTGGACAAGAACTGCATTCTATACGAGATTAGACAAGATGGAAAATTGCTGCTCATAAACTCAGTTCAGCCACATCATTCTGGAAGCTACCAGTGTAAGGCCACCAACGATGCTTCTTCACTCACAAGCACCAGCATAGCAATCAGTGTAATAGGTAAGATGGCACAAAATGAATTTACATGTTTTCACCGCCTCCATACTGGCATAGTTGGGATCTGCATTCTTTTGGTGGCTGTGTGGCTCGGACAGGATGTAGATTCCAAGTATTCACCACCATGCATTCACTGCTCCTCGCGGATCACGTCGCTGTTCCATCACAGCACTTGCTCTGCTGTCTCAGTGACAGCAGAACTTCTGCATTTCATTGGCTCCTGACCCCGTGATTACTGTGAGCCAGTCATAGTAATCACAGGGAATAATAAGGAAAGGACAGCTCTTGTTCTTACATAAAAGAACATTTGAAAGCATTCTCAAGTATTCCCATGAGTAAAATTGTCTGTTTTTACTGCAGAGAGCAGAACAGGCTTATTTATCTCTAGTCTTCGGCAAAAGCAAATGTAATCATTGCTTGTTCTCTGCATGTGCGTTCACTCTGCCTCTCTCCATCTGCTGAAGTGACTCAGCCATTGCCAGGGTGATGTATCTATTCAACAGAGGAAGGGGGACAGTGTGAAGATACAGACAGAGAGCCAGAAATTATTACATTTGCCTTTGTTGATGACTAGAGAGAAATACGCCTGTACTGCTCTCTGCTGTGAAAATAAAAAAAAAACATTTTTACGCACAGGGGATGCTTGGCAATTCTTTCAAATGTTCTTTTATGTAACTGATATTAGTTAATTAAATTGTAGTGTTTTGGGAGTATAATCCAGCTTTAAGTGTACAGCTACTGCATTTAATTGATCTGTTTTTAAGATGTATGAATTTGCATCCAATTTGCATCAACTCAAAGTAATTAGCATCTCATTAACCAATCATACTCATTCAGAAAGTAAATCTGTGACGGAAGTATTGTTCACTGGGAATGCTGACAAAAGTAGAGAATTCTAAATTCTTAAGTAGTAGAATTCTAAAAGATTTTAAAGAGGAACTGTAGTGACAGTAAAGCAATGAATCAAAGTTTTTTTAAACATTACTTTATAAATTATTAATCAGTGTTTACCCTTTGTGAAATCTTTCCTCGATCTGATTTACATTCTGAAATGTATCACAGATCTTAAGTGCTGTTTGGTGATCACTGTAGAATGTTTTAACCTCTTGGCAAGTGGCAACCACGTCGAGCCGATGGGCGTGGCAGCTTCGGCAGCCCCAGGACTGCCTAACGCCGATCGCCGCAAGGTCCTACGGGCCTGTTTTGCAGGCGATCATGCACGCTGATGTGTGCGCATCCCTGCTTGAATGACGGAGCTCCGCTCCGCCATCAGCCACCCATCGGCGATTGCCGCTAGAAGAATTTTCTCCTAGTCTATGTCTAATTAGTCTGTACAGCTCTACGATCCATGGCAGCGCTGTACTGGGGACAGCCATGTGACAAGGCTGTTCCCCTGGGGGAGACAGAAGCGATCCGCTGTCATAGGCTGAAGCCTATGACAGCAGATGGTAGTGATTGGCTGGCTGTGGGAGGGGGGGGGCAACATATAAATAATTAAAAAAATACACATTTTTATTAAACAAAAAAATAAATAAATAAATTGGTCGAGATCATTACAGCCGGCCAGCAGGGACACCGAGGAGGAATGGGGATGTGGCGAGGGACTGAGACGGCTGTGAGGGGCTGGAAGAATCCCCAGGTGAATAAAAAATAGATTAGATCTTTCACCTCAGATGTCTTTTAAGACCCTTTTGAATATAATTCACATGTGATTTACATAGTTACATTCATGACCACTACCGCAGGGAAACAGCGCGAGGAAGCTCCTGTTACTCACGGTAAAAAATCAGCAGGATTTACTGATATTTCCTTGCATGCTATGCACGCTAGTGGCATTGCGCTACTAAGCAATGGCCGATGCTTCATCTTGCCATGCGGTAGAGAAACTAGCGCGGCCGCTGCTACGTTTATTAACGTAGTAGTGGTGGTGCTAGTAAAGTATTGCGGTAGCAATATGTCACTACCGTCCAGCAAATTGAAGCATCAGCCATTGATAAGTAAAGCATGCTATGCTGCCACTAGCGTGCAAGGATATACCAGTAAGCTGTGCTGGTTCAACAGCGGGAGTATGGCCCAGTGCACACCAAAACCGCTAGCAGATCCGCAATACGCTAGCGGTTTTGGGAGCTGATTTCAGAGCGATTCTAGGTATGTTTAGAGAGGTTTTCTAAACATACCTAGCGGTTTTGCGTGCGTTTTTGTGTAGCAGATTACACATATTGTTACAGTAAAAGCTGTTACTGAACAGCTTCTGTAACAAAAATGCCTGGCAAACCGCTCTGAACTAGCGTTTTTCAGAGCGGTTTGCGGTTTTCCTATACTTTACATTGAGGACGAAACGCTTCCGAAATCCGCAAACGCGCAGCAGGAGGCGCATTTGCGGCTTGGCAAAAACCGCAAACCGCCGGTGTGCACCATCCCATTGCAATACATTAGACAAGCGTTTTTAGAGGCGGATGCGGCCGGCGGATCGCTCCAAAAACCGCTCGGTGTGCACTGGGCCTAACAGGAGTTTATTTGCACTGTTTCCCTGCATTAGTGATCCTGAATCAAGCCCATAGTTACATAGTCAATTTGGTTGAGAAACAGACATCTGTCCCTCAAGTTCAATCAGAAAAAAACAAAGCACCATCCTGAACCCACACGCATCCCAGTTGAACCAGGGGAAGGCAAAAAACTTTACAAGGCCTGGGCCAATTAGCCTTAAAACAGAAATATTCCTTCCCAACTCCAGATGGCAGTCAGATAAATCCCTGGATCAACTCTCCTGGGAATTACCTACTAATAGCCTAGGATGCCCTTCAATGCAAGGAAAGCATCCAATCCATCTTTAAATGCAGGTATAGCGTTTGCCAGAACTACTTCCTGAGGTACGATGTTCCAGACTCTTAGGCCACATACACACATCAGACCATAGTCTTTTGAAAATGAAAGATCACAGACCAATTTTACCCCCTTCCATGTAGTATGAGAGCCATACCTACACTGTCTATTCTATGGAGCTGAACTCCCCATCAGATAGAAATCTTTGCAAGATGCTGCACACACAGATGCTGTACAGACACAAAAGATCAGTATCTGCAAAAGATCTGTTCCTGCCAAAGATCCATACCTGCAAATTGCATTCATAGTCTATGAGATCTGCAGATCTCATACACACCTTGTTTAACTGACATTCATCTGCAAATCAGACAATCATCTGCAGATCTGAAAATCCATCCTGGTGGATCAGATCTGCAGATGAATGTCTGTTAAACAAGGTGTGTATGAGGATCTGCAGATATCATAGACTATGAATGCATTTTGCAGTAACGGATCTTTTGCAGGAACATATCTTTTGCAGACACTGATCTTTTGAATGTCTACAGCATCTTTGTGTGCAGCATCTTGCAAAGATTTCTATCTGATGGGGAGTGCAGCTCCATAGAATAGACTGTGTAGGTATGGCTCTCATACTACATGGAAGGGGGTAAGGTTGGTATGTGATCTTTCATTTTCAAAAGACTATGGTCTGATGTGTGTATGAGCCTTAACGGTGAAGGACCCGTTTCTAAATAGATGGGAAAACTTTTTTCCTCCATACACAGATCATGTCCCCTTGTCCATTTGTGTTTTCGCGAAATCGCATTCACCACACATCTAATACAAATCAATGGCAATGCAGTGTGATTTTTTTTTTCAGATGCAAATTTTCCATAGAAAAAAAAAATCTAGCATGCATGCTTTTTTTTTTTTTTTTTTTTTGCAATTCAAGTATCAATGTAAGTCAATGAAAACAAAAAAAAAAATGGCCTTCTTTGGTATGCACAGAAGTTGCATTCTCCCCCCCCCCCCCAGAAAAACCCCACAAACACATGTAAATTTGGAACCTGGAAAAAATCAAAACAAAATGGGTTTGAAAATCACAGGGCTGGCTTACACTTTTAGAGAACTAAAAAAAAATCAACCTGGAAAAACAAAAGACATCAGGGAATGTTTATTTTAATTTTTTTACTTTTGTTTAACCTTTTCGGGACCACGTGCATTAGATTCTACGCCGCACTTGTGGCTGTTCTAGCCTGATGCGGCGTAGAATCTACGCCGGCCCGCAATTTCCGTTCCCGACGCGATCGTGCGCACCCGGAGGGGGAGATTAAGCTGTCATATGACAGCCGACATCTCCCCCGAGTGATCAGCAGCCATCGCGTATGGCTGCTGATCACGTGATCACTACGATCGCCGTCCGATCGTAGTGATCAGTTTGACAGCTGCGGCAGCAGGGGGGAAAAGAAGAGGATCCACTTACCTCCCTGCAGTTCCCGCGACGATCGGCACCCCCCTCCGCTCCGGCCGGCATTTCCGCTCCGTCTGACATCAGCACCGGGTCCCGGCTTGATGACGTCATCAAGCCGCGACCCAGAACTGATCGTCAGACAGAACGGAGTTGCCGGCCGGAGAAGAGGGTCCCGTGCGGCTCATCGCTGGAGCCTGGAAGGTGAGTGAAGGGGGAGGCACAGGCCACCATGGGGGGACACCAATCTAGCCAGCCACACACGGGATCCGGCCGCCTGACCCCCCCAAACGCACGCACCCACTTCCCGCGCAAAATGCCTGGTCCTTAAGAGGGGGTAGGCGGCCGGTCCCGAAAAGGTTAAGATATACTAAAAAAATATGTGGTAAAGTAATGTCTTATCACCAAATAAACTGAATCCATATTATTAATATATATGTAATATAATAATCTCTTGTAGATCCTATACGTGATGTCACACTAACTATCGACAAAGATGTTTTGGAGACGAGATCTGGCGAAACTCTCACATTCTCTTGTGTTGCTGCTAAGAACTCAACTTCCACCTTTGTCTGGCTGCATAATGGCGTGAAACTCAATGAAATATCTGAAACTCATGAAGTCAGGGACTATGGGAAGCTTTTGTATATAAAATCTTTAGATGCTCACCATGGAGGACAATACCAGTGTCTGACCGTGCAATATATCTCCACAAAAGAACTGAAATTCCACAGCAATATAATAAATATCCATGTCTCAGGTAAGTCTAGTTCTAGCAGGTGGCCTGATGAAATGGCTATAAGCTCAACTTATATTAATATGAAACGCTATATAACTAAATCATTGCTTCGATAAGCAGCTTTGAGTTTGCGATTTTGCCACTTGATAAAGACCACTGTTATACATTGTACGGCAAAATTTGTTTGCGTAACAACCTTACCTACTAGAGGTAGGTCCCGCTGCGTCTCTGGCGTGGTCCGGGCGAGCGGCGGGACTTCGCAGCCGACGTCCTCTGGCGGCATCCCCGGCATCCCTCCCGCGGTGAGTTCAGGTGTGCATGCGACCAAACGGCCGCCGATAAGCCTTATAGGCTTAGGAGGAGGATCTAGCTGAGGTCAGCAGTGATGTCACTATAGTCACTAAGGGAGTGGTTTCTGGGGAATTGGGGATAGTACTTAAAGGAATACTATTGATTCACATATTTTTTTCAATTGACACAGGAATTGTTTGGGAAGTGCTGCTAAGTACTGGTGTATACATTTTAGTAGCAACTTCTTTGTTTACTGTTATCAAAATACTTTCAAACTTTACTGATGCCAAAACTGACGGCTGACTGAGCCATGAGGAGAGGGGAAATTCCCCTCACACTTGATCAGTTAACTCTATGTGTAGCTCTGTGTGTGACAGAGAGAACAGCTACAGCTTCTGTGTCCTGTGTTTCTGACTGAAGTGTCTGAAGAGAGCAGAGGAAATGTAACTAACTGTCACAGCTTTTCATACTGTTTTTGCTTTCAGAGTTTGATATGTTTGATATTTGCTTTCTGTAGTCTGATATGCAACTCTGGCTGTGCATTGAAGCAGACACCCCTTCTGCAATTGATTTGTCCCAATATAGCTAAATCCTACCCTCAATAAATGACAGCTTTTGCCTCTGATATTTAACATGAAAAGTAGGAAAATGTTTACACAGCTACTTAGACATTATTTGCACACTGTCATTTAAGAACACTTGGGTATCGATAGTATTCCTTTAAGGCCAGAGATTGCATTCACTCACTGGCCCTGATACTAATCAGTTCGCTGGTTCTTGGCCTAGCTAGCTATTCTTGAGTTACATTGATATATTGTGTAGACGCACAATATATATGTAATCCAGTTAGTCAGTCGTTTGTTATTTTCGTATTTATTATTATTATTGTAATTCATTCGTAATATCCTTCTGATATTATTGAAGTACCATTTTACTGTATATTATTCTGTGTACCGACCTCTCGCTTGCATTTTGACCTTGCTCCTGTCTAGTCCTTCTGTTCCCGACTCGGCCTGTCCCTGACTCTTGATCACTTTGATCTTTACAATACGACAACTACCACTTGATCTTTGCAATACGACTGACATCTGATACACGTGTATGACCCTGCTTGAATTTGACTAAGATTTTGTTTAAACGACTCTGTACTTTGACATATACTTGTGCACAAGTTTTGACTGATCTAGACGGTACCTTGTACTATTGTTGTGTATTATCTGTACGTTACCTCGTCACACACCAGCGTGACAGTTTGACTTACTAATCAATGACGGTATGTGTTTATTTCTTAGAGAAAGCAAGTGCGCACTTGGTTCCATCACTTATTGCTGTGGTGTTGGTAGTCCTAGCCATCCTCACCTCTATTGTGGTCTACAAATATCGTCATAGAATAACCATGTCAAAGTTTGCACTTCAGCCAAAGAACATTAGAGGTAAATTGAAAAAAAAGTATTTATTTTAATGGTATACACTGGGGTGTAACTAGTCTTGTATGTTTCTATAGGGTCCAAAATCAGTGAGGGATCCCAACTTGACTAGGTGTTCACTGTCCTTTATTATGTTTGTGTCACCCCACCATACGGACAACATACATTTTTATGTAATCTAGTGACTGTGGTTATAGAGAAGGTGTAGGGTGTGCCGTGTTAGTGAGGACATTAACTGGTATTTTCTGGTGAAGAGCCTACAGGGAACTTTTGTTGAGTGCACCAACATCTCCAAAATACAATTGGAAGTAAAGTTAATGTTGCACTTCTGAAATAGGCATTGAAAGCGTTGAGCCTCAGAACCTAGAAAATTGAATTTTTTCAGCAACTATATGTGGAATAAAGACCTTTCATTGTGTGTTGTGCAAGAGTCCAGGTCTGCTTTTTTATTACCATAGGGCTACATATGAGAAGTAGTGGAACTTCCATGTATTTGGAAGGCATTCATTAAGCACAGCTTCCAGCTAGGCTTTGCTTTTGTGAGTAATGGAGATGGAGAGAGGAACAACAAGCCTCATAAAAATTCTGCCTTGTTGCCCCACAGTGTGAAGTTATGGCTCTGGGAAGTGTGATGTAAAAAAAAACCATTAAAGTTTACCAATTACCCCTAATGACATAAAGAGTTTACTTGTAGTGGAACAAGTTCCCCGAATGGGCACCCACCTCATCAGAGGGAAGCCTCTGGATGATCCACAAGCTGATGGCTTGCACATGCGCGGACCCAATTGGTCTTGGCTTTTTCCATTGAAGCTGAATGGGTCCATGCTAGTGTGTAGTGTGACAGTGCTCATTCTCGTATGGTAACATGGCTGTGAGCTTAAGGAGGACACAGCACTGGATCAGCAAGATGGAGGGAGACGGGTGAAACCTCTGGAGGAGGACTTGTACTTTTGACATACAGGTTTGCTTTAAATGGATTAAGATCCTACTGTTTGCCTCTCGTGCAAGAAGACTCAGGCATTTTTTTTCATGGAAGGGTGAAGGTAGTAAAGGAGAAGAGGCTGTGGCCATGATCAGATGTGACTCGCAGAGCTGGGACAAGGTCCTTCAGCACCCAAGGCTGAGACACCAAAGTGCGCCCCTCCATCCCTCCGCCCCAGCCGTCACACACTGATTGCTACTAGACTAAGAGGCGCCCCAGGGCCCCCAACCTCCCCAACACCTTAATCTCTAGTTATCTTACTTGCAGTCACTGCCATGTATTCCCTTTTCCTATTTATTTCTGCTTCAAACACAATTGGGAATGACAACTGAATGAATTGTGCGCCCCCTCCTACACTGCGCCCTGAGGCTGGAGCCTCTCCAGCCTCTGCCTCGGCCCGGCCCTGGTGACTCGTCCCTATTTTTTGCTGCTGTGCTCGGTAACATCTAATGTTAGCATTGCTTTACTTATATATATTTTTTGTATAGCAAATCAAATTTGACCAGGCTTTGTTTTGTTATATAAAAGGCCGCACTACCAAGCAGTTGGCCAGGCTATTTTTGTACAAGTATCTTTTTTTTCAAATGATTTTTATTTAATCAGAAACTTATAAAATATTTTATTTTTATTTTTGTATTTTTTAACTCCACCGGCTAGTGTCATTAGCAAGTATTCCAACTAGAGAAGGTCCTTGTTCAACTTTACCTAATAAAGGAATGATCTTAAAAACGCAAAGCCCAAAGTGAGTGTAAGGAAGACTGCCTATGTGTGTACTTACCTACATTTGGTACTTACATTGCCAAACCAGCAGAGTCTTAAAATAAATCATAAGGCCCCATTCACACTAGAGCGATTTCGGCAAAACACTCAAACGCTAGCGCTTTTGAAAGTGCTAGTGTAATAAAACCCTATGGGCCTGTTCTTACTTGGGCGATTTGTGCTAATCGCCGCAAATCACCAAAAATCGTGAAACGCAAAAGCGTAGCCTGCACCATTTTCAGGCGATTTCCCGGTGATCGCATTTCAGTGCTATAGAAGTGCTAAACGCGATTGCGGGGAAATTGCTGCATTGTCCACTGTCCGTGAAATTGTTGCACTTAAAATTTAAAAATTGGGGGACAAACCGAGAGCCCAATATGGTGCAGTATGTTAATATGGTGAGATCTGTTGTGAATAAATGAGATGATTATACTCACAAGGGTGGGTCGCCACAAAGGCAACCACTGGACAGGCCGGCAGGGGGAATTGTAACCTGACCCCGCTCAGGTTTAAAAAGTCGCTCTCTGTCGATAGGAGAAAATGGGGATAACCCCTCCACCAAGAGTGGACTAGATAATATTGAAATACGATAACAGAGGCGCCAAGTAGAATAAAATTAGTTAAAAAGGGGGAAGTGGGTGGACTCACCTCCCTTCTGAAAAAAAGGCCGGACAATGGACAGGTTACTTACAGTCTAAAGTAACATTTATTAGTAACTCCAAAAGTGCAACGCGTTTTACTGGTAACAGTCTCGCTTCTTCAGGCAAACGATTTTTGGAGGGTGCAAAATCAGGTCATGAACCAGGCAACAGAGGTGCTCTACTTGGTTCATGACCTGATTTTGCACCCTCCAAAAATCGTTTGCCTGAAGAAGCGGGACTGTTACCAGTAAAACGCGTTGCACTTTTGGAGTTACTAATAAATGTTACTTTAGACTGTAAGTAACCTGTCCATTGTCCGGCCTTTTTTTCAGAAGGGAGAGGAGTCCACCCACTTCCCCCTTTTTAACAATTTTAACTAATTTTATTCTACTTGGCGCCTCTGTTATCGTATTTCAATCTTATCTTTAAAATAACTTTTCAGAATTTTGCAATTGAAAATGTCGTAAAAAATAGGTGAAAAAGTACTATCAAAATTATTTTCTTGTTTACTGGTGGTTTAAACAAGATGTGAAATATAACCTAGGAGAAAACGTAAGGAGAAAAAGTTAATTGCATATGGGCCACTATCTCTTCCTCCCACAAAGAGACATTGGTTCACATAATAATGCAATTACGTGTTGGTAGTGGCACCGCATGCAGGATATCTCATGCCCCTTCCTAATGAAAGGTAAATGATTAAAAAACACTGTGGCAGTGAAAAATTATTTGGGCAGCATGGTGGCATAGTGGGTGGCACTCTCACCTTGCATCGTTGGGTCCCTGGTTCAAATCCCGCGCTGAGTTTGTATGAATCTGTATGTTCTCCCCGTGTCTATGTGGGTTTCCTCCGGGCACTCGTGTTTCATCCCACATCCCAAAAACGTACAAAAACGCCTTTCCCCTAAAAAAATTGGCTCTAGGAGTACATACACAACACAATACATACATAGACATATGACTATGGTAGGGATTAGTTTGTGAGCCACTCGGAGGGACTGTTAGTGACAAGACAATATACTCTGTACAGCGCTGTGGAAGATGTCAGCACTATAGAAATACTAAATGATAATAATTCCTATGAATATGTAATTAAACTATATTTTTCAGTCTCCAAAGAACAAGATGAGGACTATCTCCTATATATGGACAATATGGACAACATGCAAAGGTCAGAGTTATTTGGCTTTAGAGTTTCCTTTTACCTTTGTAAAAAAAATGAGTTTCCTTTTGTATAAAAATAATTAATATTTTACTTTTCTTTAACAGAATTTCCAATTCCCACCACTAAGAAAAATAATAGACCACACAACGTGTGAAAAAAAGCATAAAATGGACTTTAACAATTGTTAGAATATTACTTGAAAAAAAAGAACTTGAAAATAACGTCTGCATAGCATCATGAAAGATCAGAAAATCAAGACATTTTTTTCTGTTTTTTTGTTTTTGTTTTAATTGCAAAAATCATTACAATTTTGGAAGATTAACTGTATGAAGATGATAGTATCTCCTCTTTATATAGCCTTTTAGCTCATATGCAAATCACTTTTTCACCTGAGTTTTCTCCTAGGTGACATTTTCAAACTTGTCAACAGAATTCTTTTTAAACCACCAGCAAACAAAAAAAAATACTCAAAATAATTTTGCTAGTATTTTTTTACCCACTTTTTGATACTTTTTTCTATTGCAAAGTGCTAAAAAGTTATTTTAACCTCCCTGCCGGTACGCAGTTTCAGATGCTGCGTCCGCGGGAGGGTCTTTTAAAATAAAATTTGATCCAAATGCTTAAGCTAGCACTTTGCTATCTAACTGTGGACCCCAAGTCCCCCGGCACCGCTCTGATCCCCCCGATCGCAGCCGGCGATATTTACCAGTCCGCGATCCAGCGAGAGAAGCATCGTCACCCTTTAGCTACAGTCGTCGCTATGGTGACGATTGGACATGATGTCATGACGTCATGCGCAGTCCTGATCCTCCCCATAGCGAAGCCTGGAGCTGATTGGGAGGCTGCGCCATCGCGGGATCCCTGGGGAGTACGTATAACGGCCTTGATCGGGGGAGATCGGTGGGGACCGGAGGGACTTGGGGGGCATCGTTGGCTAGCAAAGTGCTAGATTAATTATACTATTCAAATTGTATAAAAAAAAAAACTCCGTAGGCCATGTGATCCTCTCCGGCGGCGGCTAGCCTGAACGTAGGTCGGACTTACCGCCAGGGAGGTTAAACCGAAGATGAACATTTTTCTCCTAGGAGTAAGTTCAGGAGAAAAAATGAATTGCATATGGGCCTTTATATCATAAGACTTTTTACACTTTTAAATGTACTTTAAAAGACCCTTTGGCCCTTATCCAATTATTTTTTTTCTCCTGAGTTTTCTCCCAAGAGATAATTTTCTATCCTATCTAAAAAATAACTTTTTCACTACTGAAAAAGTACTAAACAGTAGGTAAAAAAGTAATATTAAACTTATATTGAGTCATTACTTGCAGGATGAAATCTTTAAATGTAATTTATTGGTAAGGTTTAATATATCTCCCTGGAGAGAACGCAGAAGAAAAAGTTAATAGGATATGGGCCTTTATACTGTATTTTTTAAAATGGCCAAAATATTATGTAGCATCTTTTATTTCACGAACACAAGATTAATCTGAGATTGACATTTAAAAGGAATGTCTGCACTTTAGCCTTAAAGAGGATCCAAGATAAACTTTTACTCATTGCAAAATTGTGTTGCTTTCATATAGTTTATAGGGCATTCCTCAAGCCAAATACTTTTTTTGTTTCGTTTTAATACTCTAATTCCCTATAAACTAAACAAGCCTCGCCCACAGCTTTTCCAGAGAGCCTTGGCACTTTCAGCCTTAGTAGCAAGGGCTTATGGGAGCTTAGTCTGGGCCGGAGGAGAAGGAGGTTGCTAGCCAGGGATTTCAGAGGCAGAGGGGAGGAGGGAGGAGTGGAGTTTTCACAGGCTGAGGGCTGGAGATGCAGATCAGCTTTGTCTGTGTGTAATGATCACAAGCAGAACATGGCTGCTGTCGTATCACAGGAAGAAATAAACATATACTGTTGAAGCTGTTTGCAGTTAGATTTGCTGTGTAAACGATCTAAACTTTAAATAAGATATATAGACAAGTTACTTTTATAGTAAGTTTTTCATCTCGGATCCACTTTAAAGAAAATAAATACTGTTTTTTATGTGTGTTTTATTTTGCATTTGTTTACAAATAAGTTTAAAGGTGTATACTAATGAAGAAAAAAATTAAATACTGTATATAACAAAAGTAAATGCGTGATTTTTTTTACAGGTCCACCTATTGGCTTGTCTGGCTAGCTTTAGTTGCAGACTCTGTAAAGAACAATAGGGCAACATGGTGGATGGTACTTTCACTTTGCAACACTATAATGCAAGGGTCAATTCCTGACCAGGACACTATCTCCATGGATAAAGGAACACCAAGAGCCCCAATAGTGTAATATGTACTGGTAAATGGTTACTAGATAGAGTAAATATTAATACTCACAAACCAGGGTTACCATTAGGCAACCACTGTAAAGGCAGATGGGGAGATTTTCCTGACCCCACTCAGGAATAAGAAGTCGCTCTCTGTAGATGAGAAAAAGGGGGTTCAACCCTCCACCCAGGGCGGACTCAATCTGTGAAGAGGTGCCTGGCTCTTCTACTGACCACACATCCTATTGCTCCATTGTTATTGCCTGATGAAGCGGGATCAAACCTGCGAAACGCGTTGCATATTTGGAGTTCATAAATAAAATATATTGACTGTCTTTACTACAGTTGTTGTGTGTCTACTTGGAGGAGGTAAGTCCACCACTACCTCCTCTATTTACCAAGAATTAGTTTTTTAAGCTCATTTAGCTTCCTTTTATCCTTTTGGCGCCTCTGTTCTCCTGCATACTATCTCCATGGTAGAGGCCTGCGCGGGTCCACTTTTTCATACCCACACCCACGACCCGCTACCCGCATCCGACCCGCGACCCGCTTTCTGGTGAATTTGATACCCGCAACCCGACCCGCACCCGCAGAACCGCTACCCGCACCCGACCCGCGACCCTCAGGCCTGCTACCCGCTACCCGCTTTTTTACATTAACATTGAGCTGTAAAGTTAATAAAACCTATTTTTATACACAAACCAAAGCTAAAGAAGGTTTACTTGCTTGCTTTCACTACCCGCGACCCGCACATGCAGACCGCTACCCGCAACCCTACCCGCACCCGCAACTCGCGACCCGCACCCGCAGCTTAAATCAATTCGGGTACCCGAACCCGACCCGCATTTCGGGTTACCCGCGGGTAACCGACCCGCTACAGGCCTCTACTTCATGGAGTTTGTATGTTGCTCTCCCCACGCTTGCATGAGTTTTACCTCATATTCCCCCAAAAACATACAGGCAGGTTAATCTCCCGGGCGAAACAACACAATACACAAATACATGCATGTTCCGATTTACAACCATGACCTAAGGTGGCCACACACGATACAATAAAATGATCCAATTTTACAGCAATTCGATAAACAAGATCGGATTTTCTGAAAATGCAAAAGCTTTTTTTTTTTTTTTTTTTATTCAAACAAGAAAGCCGATCGCATTTCCCGTTTTTATTCGATAAAAGTTGATCAGGGGTGCTGTATTTTTCTGATCAATTTTTCTGAAAATTGAATGGTGTGTGGTAGGTCAACTTATTAATATACACACCCAAGACATTTTCTCAGATTTTTCAATCATTTTTATCATAATTGAGGAAAAATTAAACATGTGTGTGGTACATTGTTCAGATTTTGAAAATGTTAGTCAAAAAATGGTTGCAATTCTTGAATTGAACAGATATTTAAAAAATGTATGGTGTGTGGCCACCTTTAAGGATATAATGTCCAAAGTCAGCTCTCCAATGCCGTTGTCAGACAATTAAAGGAGGAAAGGTAGCATCCAGGGCAGCTCTCTCAGTGGTCAGATTTGCCAGGTGTCCGTGTCTGTATCAGAAAAAAGATACGCACCTGCACTCGCACCTGCAACACCCCCCACCCACCCCGCCCTCCGGCTGCAGAGTACTCAATAGGAATAGGGAATAGGAACATGTGTTTCCATTCACTGATCAGAGTGCCCATAGTGAGTGCTCGTCCAGTATCAATGAGATGTCAATTGTCAGACACTAAATTAAAGTGAAACAGTTTTACACTACTTCCTGTGTACTGTTCAGTACACATAATAGTATGGGGATGTATAGTGGCGAAAAATACAACTACACATATTAAAATATATTTTTTTAAAAATCCTATCTTGATTTTAACCCCTTATTTCCTCCTCTGCTATAGTTACCTTGTTAATAAAAAAAAGGTGACAGCATTGAAAAAAAATATATAAATATTTACTTTGGGGACTCATCTTTAATATGTATATCATAAGGGTATATCACTATTATTATTTTTTTTACAAATTAGGGCTTATAATTATTGATGTAGTATAAAGAAACACAAACGGAATACATACATCTTTATTACCAAATAAAATATTGTCGCTCGTCATACGTTGTACTAGGAACATAGTTTAAATGTTTTAATAACTGGGACAAATGGGCAAATAAAACATGTTGGTTTTACGTATCACAGCACATTTTATTTTAAAACTATAATAAAAATAAAAGTTGTAGAATTTTGCCCCGGAATTTTTTGGGTGGTGGTGGTGGTGGTCGGGGGGGGGGGGGGGGGGGGGGGGGGGGGCAGTTCTGAAACATCTTAGCTCATACTGCTGAAGAGCATTCTGAAATAAAAATTGGTATTTTTTTAACGCTTCAGAGTCTCTTTAAAATACACACATATGAGATGCACATTCTCCCAGAGAAAAATGCACTATAAATTCCTTCTTTTCTATGATGCTGGAAATAAAAACATAAATAGAGATGGCCCGAACGGTTCACCCGCGGACAGTTCCCAGTGGATATCAGCTGTTCGCGTCCGCAGTGGGTCACATTCGACCCGCCCCTTATACCTCATCATTGGGCTAAACTTTGACCCTCTACATCACAGTCAGCAGACACATGGCAGCCATTCAGGCTGCACTCACCCCCCCCTCCCCCCTATAAAAACGCAGCAGCGCTGGCCATGTTCTCAGTCTGCTGCTGCTGCTGTAGTGAAAGGAAGGGAAAGTTAGAGATAGGAAAAGCGTAAGTTAGGCTGTTTTTAGCTTGCTCCTCGCTGAAATTTGTTGCTGAAAGCACCCCAAAAAATCCTTTTGATGGCTAATATTCTTCTGATGTGTTTTTGTTTTTTTTGTGTGTGGCACTGCATACAGCTTACAGTCACAGCTGGCCTCCAGCACAATGTATTACCAGTGCATATCTTTCCACTATATTTATGATTGAACTTATTATAGCATAGCTCTCTGTGTGGATGACACTGCATAGATACAGCCCACAGTCGCAGCTGGCCTTTTGTAGTTGGCCAGCACACTGTATTACCAGTCCATATCTTTCCACTGTATTTGTGATTGAACTTACTATAGCATAGCTCTCTGTGTGGGTGACACTGCATAGATACAGCCCACAGTCGCAGCTGGCCTTTTGTAGTTGGCCAGCACACTGTATTACCAGTGCATATCTTTCCTCTGTATTTGCGATTGAACTTACTATAGCATAGCTCTCTGTGTGGGTGACACTGCATAGATACAGCCCACAGTCGCAGCTGGCCCTTGCTGTACTGCACCAGCACACTGTATTACCAGTGCATATCTCTCCACTGTATTTGTGATTGAACTTACTACAGCATAGCTCTCTGTGTGGCTGACACACTGCATACAGCCCACAGAGAGACAGGGACAGTTAGTTAGGCTGTTCTTTATTGCTGAAAGCACCCCAAAACATAAGCCCTTTTGAGGGCTCATATTGTTCTATTCTGTTTTGTGTGTGTGTGTGTGTGTGTGTGTGTGTGTGTGTGTGTGTGTGTGTGTGTGTGTGTGTGTGTGTGTGTGTGTGTGTGTGTGTGTGTGTGCGTGCGTGTGTGTGTGTGTGTGTGTGTGTGTGTGTGTGACACTGCATACAGGCCAGACCACAGTCATTGTTGGGCCTTGCAGCTCTACTATCCTCTTCTATCTATTATAAGCCAGCACACTGTGTATCATAAGCAGTGCTTAGCTTGCAACTATATTTGTGACTGAACGTACTATAGGATATCTGTCTGTGTGGGTTAAACACTGCATACAGTCCAGGTCACAGTCATTGCAGGGCCTTGCAGTTCTACTATCCTCTTCTATCTATTACAAGCCAGAACACTGTGTATCATAAGCAGTGCTTAGCTTGCAACTGTATTTGTGATTGAACATACTATAGGATATCTGTCTGTGGAGTACATATTATTTCAGCGCCTCTCAGTTCGGCGTGGGGAGAGCCGAATGACAGCTCTTCCTGCTGCCACTAAACTCTGAGGCGACGTTAAATACTATTCACCCTCTGAGTTCTCGCAACTCGGAGGGAGATGTAATTTGGGGTCCAGCAGCCGCCAGAGCCCCTAATTACGATACACGGGGTGCGCATCATAGCATTGATGCTATGATGGCGCCCAGCTTCGGCGCTCAGCTCTCAGAGCCGAGATTACCTGATTCGCTGTCTGTGTGGGCTACACACTGCATACAGGCCAGGCCATAGTCATTTGCTTTGCCTTGTAGTTCAAAGCTATCTTCTTCTATATATTACAAGCCAGCACACTGTGTATCATAAGCAGTGCTTAGCTGGCAACTGTGTTATAGGATATCTCTCTGTGTGTGTTACAGTACACAGCCCAGTGATACATACACCCAGCTGCTGTGTGTATTTGACACTGATTGTAAGCCTCTTTGTAATTACACACACTGTCTACCACTATTGAATATTGTTAGTAGTACTGCATTCCCCTAATATGGAAAAAATGACAGGCAGAGGCAGCAAAAAAATGGGTAAAAGGCTGCGCATCCCTGACCTAATACTACAGTTGAATGGTTAATCGCTGTGGCGTACACCGCCCCTCCTGGACTAAAATGCACGACCGCATCCAAACAATGCAATACTGGTTTATGGAGAAAGTTTAGCTTCGATCATAGTTTGCATGCAAAATACAATTTACTGGACATCTGCACCAACGTTGAGGTAATTCTCCGGAGCAGATGTCCTACACTATCTGACCTAAGTTAAAAGCATATATCCTAACCCTGGCAGCAGCTAAGCAGAAATGTGTAACTTACATTCAATATGGACAGCAGAAAATAAAGCCAGCGCTCACCACATGGGCTGCATTTGAATGACTTATCACCTCATGTACACCACTTATACAGCTCAAATACACACTCAGCAATCAATCAAACGCAAGACATATGCATACCTAAATACCTACCATGAAAACAGGAAATTACAATGGGAGCTGCTAACCTGGTAGTTACAAAATTATGGAAACAAAAAAATGGGTAAAAGGCTGCGCATCCCTGACCTAATACTACAGTTGAATGGTTAATCGCTGTGGCGTACACCGCCCCTCCTGGACTAAAATGCACGCCCCACATCCAAACAATGCAATAATGGTTTATGGAGAAAGTTTAGCTTCGATCATGATGATAAGTCATTCAGATGCAGCCCATGTGGTGAGCGCTGGCTTTATTTTCTGCTGTCCATATTGAATATGAGAGGCATAGGCAGGCCACCCTGCAGGTCTTTTTGAGGTCATGCTGGTGTGATTTCGTGCGGCCCTCCACCAATGCACAGTGTTCAGAGGGCACATACCCTCAACCCCTAAAATTCTGTGGACATAGTTGACTGGTTAACATAGAACACCTCACCTTTTCTCAGCTTCCACATGGAACCATGACATTTCTTCCTCCTCCTGCTCTGATTTGGGCACCCCACAACTACTTACCACTTAGCCGACAGCCACCACCACTACTACTAGCACCACAGTCACTCCACACATTCCTCTGAAGAATTTATTGATGCACAACCATTATTGGTACAAGATGAAGATGCTAAGGATGTTACACCAACATCAACTCATATGTCTGAGTTAGGCATCACTACACATATGGACGTAAGGTGTGAGGATGATGATGAACTACCTGTTGTTGGTGCAGTTTTGGAGGTGTTTGATACAAGTGAAGCTGTGGGTGATGATGATGATGATGATCATGGCATGGATGTCACGTGGGATCCCGGAAGACAAGATGAACAGGGGGAAAGTTCAGAGGGGGAGACAGAGAGGAGGAGGAGGATATGAGTTGCTGTTAGCAGCAGAGGGAGTTCGTCGCAAACAGCTTGTGACAGTGTCCGATGGCATGTATCGCCACCTAAGGTCAGCCAGCCAACACGCCCTTCAATGCCTGCTGCTGCCACCACCAGAATGCCGTTATCTCAGAGCTCACCAGTGTGGAATTATTTTTGTGTCTGCCTTAGATTACAGCGATGCCATCTGTAATCTCTGCCACCGAAAACTAAGTCGAGGAAAAAGCAACACCCACCTAGGGACAACTGCCTTACGAAGGCACATGATCTCCCAGCACAAACACCAATGGGATGAGCGCATGAGGAAAAGCAGCACACAAATGCAAAGCCACCCTCCGCCTCCTCTTCCTCCTCCTGGTCCAGTATCTTCAGCCAATTTATCCTCTGCTGTCCTTGCACATTCACAGCCACCCTCCTCCACTCTGCCTCTCACCCTAAAGAGAGTCTGAAGCGAGAATAAATCTCGCTTCAGACCTTATAGTCATGTCTGCCCCTGCTAAAACGCCGCTATCCCGCGGCTAAATGGGGGTCCCTTACCCCCCGAAATCCCCTCCGAACAGCGCATCCCCTCTTCCGGATTGAGGCAGGGCTAACCGCCGCAGCCCTGCCTCTTGCGCGTCTGTCAGCGCGTATCCCCACCTCTCCCCCGCCCCTCTCAGTCTTCCTTCGCTGAGAGGGGCGGGGAGGAGGCGGCGATGCCCGGCTGATAGATGGCGCTGAGAGGCAGGGCTGCAGCCGTTAGCCCTGCCTCAACAGCAGCAAAATCTACGACCAAGTTGGTCGTTGATTTTGCAGGGGAGGGGTTGGGGGGTCAGGGACCCTCGCTTAGCCGCGGGATAGCGGCGTTTTAGCAGGGGCACACATGCCCTGCTGACTATGAGGCAAGAAGTGAGATTTATTCTCGCTTCAGTGTCTCTTTAAGCAGTTCCTGCTCCTCTGCCCACAGCCAGGTGTCCATTAAGGAAATATTTGAGTGGAAGAAGCCAATGTCTGCCAGTCACCCCCTTGCCCGGCGTCTGACAGCTGGCTCGGTGGAACTGTCAGCCTTCCAGCTATTACCATACAAGGTGGGGGACACTGAGGCCTTCTGAAAATTTGTGGAGATTGGGAAACCGCAGTGGAACATACCAGGCCGCAATTATTTTTCCAAAAAGGTGATACCCAAACTGTACCATTGAAAGGCAAGTGGTGTCATCTCTGGAACAAAGCGTTGGGTCAATGGTCCATCTGACCATGGATGTCTAGTCTGCAAAGCATGGTCAGGGCAGGTATATTACTTATACAGCACATTGGGGAAACCTGGTGACTGCTGGCAAGCAGGAAGTATTTGGCTGTGCAGTGGACCTAGTTGTGACACCTCCACGGCTTGCAGGCAGGCCTGCTTCCACCTCCTCTTTTTTTCTTCCTACTCCTCCTCCTAGATCCACTTTGCTGTCATCCTCCTCCTTGGCTGAATCCTACTCTACTGTTGTGCTCTCCTCTCAAACTGCACACCCCTAGCTCCCCACTCCCCAGGGCCTATTCCACATGCCAGGTATGATGATGTCGTGCCATCTTGGACATGTCTTGCCTTAAAGCCGAGAGTCACATTGAACCAGCACTCCTGGCCGCTCTGAACAAACAGGTCGATCAGTGGCTGGCCCCGCAATAACTGGATATAAGGAGAGATGCCGAGAGCCCAGTATAGTGTAATATGTACTGCAAATTGGGTGTGGAAGGTGTAACGATTGGTGTAGCACACAGACGTCTGATTATTGTGTGATCTGCAGAATCACCAATAATACAGACTCTATACCCGATTATGTGGTGATCTGCAGTATCACCAATAATGCAAGTATAGACGGCTGAGAAACAGAGGTGTAAAGTGTTTGGTGAAACAGTAGATTAAATCGATAGATCTCACCAGAGAAGCTGGTGAGTACTATCTGAAACAACAGTGCTAGACCTCACCAGGGGAGCTGGTGGGTACTAGCTACAATAACAGTGCTAGCCCTCACCAGGGGAGCTGGTGGGTACTAGCTGCAACAACAGTAGTATAAATAATAGATCTTTACCAGAGGAGCTGGTAAAGTACTAATAACAGGAGTGACAACAAAGTTTGGCTAAACCTTACCAGAGGAGCTGGTAAGGTACTATCAGCACAAGCGACTGAATAGTTTAACTAGACCTTACCAGAAGAGCTGGTAAGGTACTATCAGTCGCAGGAGCTGTATAACTTAAACTAAACCTCACCAGAGGAGCTGGTGGGTATTTAATCAAAAGAGCACCTCACCAGTGGCAAGGGCCCACTGGTGAGTAAAGAGGTCAGACAGGCAAGGTTTGGCAACTGAGAGGCAAATACAGTACAGAAACGTGAGGCAGAAGAATAGTGATTTATCAGGCAGAGGTTCAGCAACTAAGGTCAGATAGGCAGGAGTACAGAATCGATGAGCAACAGCAAGGTCAGAGTATAGCCAGAATCATACACAGGTAATCAGTAATACAATATACAATAGTCCTAGTCTTGTGTGAAATCCCTGGTTTCCTCCCAGATCAAAGCACACCGGATACTAGTCTAAGGTCTGAGCGCTAACACGAGTGTATTCGCAACAGCAGACAAGTTGCTAATGACCAGTGAAGGCTTAAGAAGTCGAGGAGAGCTCACAGCCACGCCCCTTACCAATCAGCCAATCCGAGCGGCGTGAGTCACCTCTGACGTCAGCCGACCGGCAGGTCAGCTGACGCGCCTTCTTCCAGCATAAAGGTTCTGTCTCCGCGCGCGCCCGCGTGATACAGCGACCCTATGAGCACGAGACAGTACTGTTCCCGACGTGCTAGACGCCGATGGAACGGATGAGGCCTGAGAACAGGGAACAAAGGCGGCTGCGAGTATACCCTGCGTGTCCGCAGCCGCCATAGTTGCAGATGTTACAGAAGGTAAGTATAAGTAGAATATACTCACAAACATGGGTAACCGTCCAGGTAACCACTATGAAGGCAGGTGAGGAGGAGATTAAACCTGTCCTCACTCAGGATTAAGAAGTCGCTCTCTGTTGATCGGGAAAAAGGAGAATTCCCCTCCACCAGGGGTGGAAACAACTGTAATAGTAGTATAGAGGTGCCAACAGGATAAAAACCGTTTTCTTAAAATCGGAAAAATGAAGTGGGTGGTGGTGGACTTACCCCTCCAAAACAGACACAAAAATTGCAATTTCAAGCAAAAATCAGTTTATTTACATACTCCAAACAAGGTGCAACACACGTGCCCTGCATGGCACATGTGCTGAATCTGAATCTTATATGTGCTGAATCTTATAAACCAAAGATTTATGTGCAAGTTCCCAGGCTTACAGGAGGTCCTGAGGCAGTCCAGGAAGGTGTGTGGGCATTTCAGGCATTCCTACACGGCCACGGCATTCTCCGAAATTCAGTGGAAAAATAACTTGCCAGCGAGGCGCTTGATTTGTGATAGCCCGACTCGCTGTAATTCAATGCTCCTCATGTTTGTCCGCTTGCTACAACAGGAGAACGCCGTGAACGAGTATCTGTACAGCTATGGTGCTAGAGCAGGCTCTGGGGACCTGGGTATTTTCTTGCTGAGGTAGTGGACAATCATGTGTAATGCCTGCAGGCTCATGCGTCCATTTGAGGAGGTGACAAACCTGGTGAGTCGCAGAGAAGGTGTCATCAGCGACCTGATGAGAGTGGTGGATCAAGCTGTAGAGGAGCGTGAAGAGGAAGAGGGAAGAGTTGTGGGAAGTGGAACCAGAACCAGATTTGTTGTCAACACCTGTGGCGGCACAGAGGAGGGGGAGGAGGAGTTGTCTGGGGAAGAGGAGTCAGAGTAGGAAGGTGGCTTTGAGGAGGAGGTGGAAGAACAACCGCAGCAGACGTCGCAGGGGGCTTGTGCTGCTCACCTTTCGGGTACCCGTGGTATTGTTCATGGCTGGGGGAAGGAGGAAAACTTACCTGACATCACTGACGAAGAGTCGTTCGGCCATGCTACAAACTTTCTGAGCTTCGATTATTGCCCGATGAAGTGGGATTGTGCCCGAGAAACGCGTTGCAAAGTGAAGTTTTTATAATAAATGTTATTTTTTATATAAAATAAAGAATCCCTGTCTGTATTACCTTGAGGGAGGTAAGTCCACTGCTTTCCTCTTTTTAAACTGATTTTAGACATTTTTTTTTATTTTGGTGCCTCTTCAGAAGAGGAAGAGGAGATGATTAGTAGGTCGGCATCCAACCGTGTGCAGATGGGGTCTTTCATGCTGTCCAGCCAGTTGAGGGACCCCCAAATAAACGGATCAGCTGATTTTGGCGCGCCGCTCTGAGAGCCGAGCGCCGAACTGGGCGCCCCATAGCAGTAATGCTATGCTGCACGGGGCGCATAACGGTAATTTGGGGTTCTGGTGGCTGCCGGAGGGGAGGATAGTATTTAATGCCGCCTCGGAATTTAGCGTCATTCGGCTCTCACCGCAACGAACTGAGCGGCGCCAAAATAAGATGCACCCCCGTATAAAAAGGCTCAAGGGGAATGACCTGTACTGGGTGGCAACACTACTAGACCCTCGAGTGGCAGAGATGTTACCAAATTACCAGAAGGCTGAAAGCATGCAGCACTTGCACAACAATTTGGCAAGTATGCTTTATACTGCCTTTAAGGATGATGTCATAGCACAACTGGAAAAAGGTGCCAGTAATCCTCCTCCTCCTTCCACGTCCATACAGGCAAGGACAGGACACTCTAGCGATCTGATGTGAATGTCGGACATGCAGACTTTCTTTAGTGCAATGCCTCATCTCAGCCCTTTGGGATCCATCCTCTGACAACGCCTCAACCAGCAGCGGCAGGTAGCCGACTGCCTGGCCTTAAGTGCGGATATAGACACTCTGTGCAGCGATGGACCCCTGGACTACTGGGTGCGCAGGCTTGACCTGTGGCCAGAGCTGTCGCAATTTGCCATCGAACCTCTGGCTTCCCCCACCTCAAGCGTCCTGTCAGAGAGGACCTTCAACGCAGCAGGAGGCATTGTTACTGAGAAGAGAAGTCACCTACAGAGATGGCTCAAACCTCAGATTTTGGGTTCGCGAACGTGAACTTCCACAAAAGTTTGCGAACCGGCGAACTTGGCGAACCGCAATAGACTTCAATGGATAGATGAACTTGAAAAGGTACAAACACTGTTTCTGGCCACAAAAGTGATGGAAAAGATGTTTCAAGGGGTCTAACACCTGGAGGGGGCACGGCAGAGTGGGATACATGCCAAAAGTCCCTGGGAAAATTACAGATTTGACGCATAGCAGGGTTATCATCCCTAAAGGGCAGAAATTGCATTCCTAAATTGTAGGCAACTGTACCATTGTTAAAGCTTACATCTATTTTTCTAAATTACTTTTTCTGCTATCTGGGCAGTTCCTTCAACAAGAATCTGTTATGGAGGACAAGTCTGCCATTCAACTGTGTGATAAACTTTCCATGGTACTTTCTCAGTACCATGGTGACCACGAGTAATGGGCCAGGAATCAGGGTTCGATTCCGGTCCGGAGTGGGAGCCTGAAAAACGGCTACCACCACACATTCAAGGAAGGCAGCAGGCACGGCACGCAAGTCCCGACTCAGGGAGGTAGTGACGAAAAACAACATTGCAGGGGGACTCTTTCGAAGGCCCTGCTGTATAATGATGAGACTAATACACTTGAAATCCTTTAACGAGAATCTGTTATGGAGGGCAAGTCTGCCATTCATTGAACTGTGTGATAGACTTTCCATGGTACTTTCTCAGTACCATGGTGACCACGAGTAATGGCCGGGGAATCAGGGTTCGATTCCGGTCCAGAGAGGGAGCCACAGATGCAGTGAAAGGTATGCAGTGAGTGGTGTAATACAGTGTGCAGTCACACAGATGCAGTGAAAGGTATGCACTGACTGGTATAATACAATGTGCAGTCACAGATGCAGTGAAAGGAATGCAGTGACTGGTATAATACAGTGTGCAGTCACACAGATGCAGTGAAAGGTATGCAGTGACTGGTATAATACAGTGTGCAGTCACACAGATGGAGTGAAAGGTATGCAGTGACTGGTATAATACAGTGTGCAGTCACACAGATGCAGTGAAAGGTATGCAGTGACTGGTATAATACAGTGTGCAGTCACACAGATGCAGTGAAAGGTATTCAGTGACTGGTATAATACAATGTGCAGTCACAGAGATGCAGTGAAAGGTATGCACTGGTATAATACAATGTGCAGTCACAGATGCAGTGAAAGGTATGCACTGACTGGTATAATACAATGTGCAGTCACAGAGATGCAGTGAAAGGTATGCACCGACTGGTATAATACAATGTGCAGTCACAGAGATGCAGTGAAAGGTATGCACTGACTGGTATAATACAATGTGCAGTCACAGAGATGCAGTGAAAGGTATGCACTGACTGGTATAATACAATGTGCAGTCACAGATGCAGTGAAAGGTATGCACTGACTGGTATAATACAATGTGTAGTCACAGAGATGCAGTGAAAGGTATGCACTGACTGGTATAATACAATGTGCAGTCACACGGGTGCAGTGAAAGGTATGCACTGACTGGTATAACACAATGTGCAGTCACACAGATGCAGTGAAATGCACTGACTGGTATAACACAATGTGCAGTCACAAATGCAGTGAAAGGTATGCACTGACTGTGCTAGGCCTGGCACAGTATAGCAATGGCCAGCTGTGACAGACAGGGCTGTATATGCAGTGTCAGTGACACACGCACACACACACACAAAACACACATCACAAGAACATTAGCTCTCAAGAGCTTTTTTGGGGTGCTTTTCAGTAGAGATGGCCCGAACGGTTCGCATGCGAACTTATTCGCGCAAACATCACGGGTTCGCGTTCGCGATCAAATGCAAACTTTATGTGAGTTTGACCCGCCCCCTATACTACATCATTGGGCTAAACTTTGACCTTCTACATCATAGTCAGCAGACACATGGTAGCCAATCAGACTGCACTCCCTCCTGGAGCCCCCCCTATATAAGGCAGCAGGGTCAGCCATGTTCTCACTGTGTGCTGCAGAATTAGTGAGAGAAGGGAGAGAGATTGCTGCAGAGATTAGGGAATGCTTAGTTAGGCTCTTGTTAGACTTGTTAGCTTGCTCCTTGCTGATACTTTTGAAAGCTAATGTTCTTGTGATCTGTTTTTTTTGTGTGGCCCACTGACACTTGCATATACAGCACTGTCTGTCGCAGCTGGCCCTTCAGTGCCTACCTGTTCACTGCACCTGACCTGTGTGGCTGTTGCACATTTGTAATACCAGTCTGTGCATACCTGTTCACTGCACCTGTGTGACAGCACGCAGTTTTATATACCAGTCACTGCATAACTGTTCATGGTACCTGTGTGTGTGACATCTGCACATTTGTATTACCAGTCCGTGCCTACCTGTTCATTGCATCTGACCTGTGTGACTGCTGCACATTTGTAATACCAGTCTGTGCATACCTGTTCACTGCACCTGTGTGACAGCACGCAGTTTTATATGCCAGTCACAGCACACCTGTTCACGGTACCTGTGTGTGTGACAGCTGCACATTTGTAATACCAGTCCGTGCATACCTGTTCACTGCACATGCGTGACAGCACACAGTTTTATATACCAGTTACTGCATACCTGTTCATGGTACCTGTGTGTGTGACAACTGCACATTTGTAATACCAGTCCGTGCATACCTCTTCACTGCACCTGTGTGTGTGTGACAGCTGCACATTGTATTGATACAAGTCCATGCATACCTGTTCACTGCACCTGCGTGACAGCATGCAGTTTTATATACCAGTCACTGCATACCTGTTCACTGTACCTGTGTGATTGCACATTGTATTAGTCAAGTCAGTGCATACCTTTCACTTCATCCCCCCCCAATATGGACAAAACAGGCAGAGGCAGAGACAGAGGCAGGCTACCCGGCAGGTCTGTTTGAGGTCGTGCTGTCATGATTTCGTGCGGACCTGGACCAAAGTACAGTGTTCAGAAGGCATATGCCATCAACCCCCAAGCTTGTCAGGACATAGTTGACTATTTAACACAGAACACCTCATTTTCCCCAGCTTCCGCATGGAACCGTGACATATCTTCCTCCTCCTGCTCTGATTCTGGCACCCCACTTAACACTCAGTCGGCCGCCACCACCAAAGTGCCATCACCCCAGGGCTCAGCAGTGTGGAAATTTTTGTGTGTCTGCCTGTAACGATTGTGGGATATCTCCGTGTTCAGCGCACAAAGATGTGCGCTGACACTGCGGAGGTCCTCCACAAGCGTGTCAAGATACTAGAACCCAGCTTTTGGTGCAAGCACCAGTAGAGGGAAAATTCCAGTCGGCAGATGGCGCTGGGGAGTGCAGAGGAACCAATCCTCTGTACCTCCACAAATGCCAGACAGGAATTTGTACGAAGCGCAGAACGCAATCGCAAGAGAGGCGATTGCGAATGAGAACGAGCAAAGGGACAGATTGTATGTGTGTGCACCAATCTAGTCGCCACCCCGCGACCGCGCACACCCAACAGCAGATATGAAATAGGAACGCGATCGCGAGAGGTGCGATCGCCAGACGTGACACAAGGCAGATCAGAACAGAATACGAGGTTAGCAAAGGCACAGCAAATAATACAATGAGAATATACGGAAAATAATAAACGCTAGCTAACCGCGAACACCGCACTCATTCGCAACAGTGCACGCGGTTATGCGCGGTCTCCACGTGATAAGCACAATAGAGACAAGCACGCCTAACTAACCATCAACAGACAAACACGAAACAAAGAACGTGAACGCTTGCTTAACGGTTACCTCATCGAGCCTACAGCAAGCGCCCGTATCAGACAAGACAGACAAACGAGAAACAGGAACTAGGCAGAAAGGATCCACCGCTCTTTCGCCAGAGCAAGTGTGATCCAAGCAGGAACACAGATCAGAAAGATCCACAGCCGCTAACGCTAGCGGCTTGTGCGATCTAAACAAGACAGATCAGATGAGGTAGCCGGTAGCAACCGCTGCTCCAGCTTACACTCCAGGAACTCAGATCAGAAGGATCCACAGCCGCTACCGCTAGAGGCTAGTGAGATCCAAACAAGACAGAGCGATTCGCTATCAACCGCCGCTGGTGACAGCGCAATCGCGACAGACAAGACAAGACAGAATAGGCAGTACAAATTATACACAAACTGACTGCACTAACTAGGAATGCAAGGAGCACTCCCCAAGAATTAACTATACTAAGATAGCAGTGGCTGACACTCCAGGTGAGTCCAGCAGGAACAAACCTCTATGAGCAGCGAAGCATTGTGGGACACACATAGTACTTATAGTACACGCCTCCAATGAATGTGGCCAGGCAATTTGCATGACAACGTATGCAAATTCCTCAACAAGCACAAGCTGCAAAACTGACAGAAGGTCTTCTTTCCAGAGTCCTGCAGCATGCAGACCTGAATAATGATCAAAAGGCTGCCTGCCTGCGCAGGCAGCTGAGCGGATCGTTACAGTACCTCCCCCCCCCTCTAGGGATGAATTCCAGACGTCTTTCAAAACTGGCGTTACCAAAAAACTCTAACTGAAGACTCATGAAGGTCGGGGCAGCCCGACAAGGTCCAATTCCAGAGTCAGTCCACCCGAAACCGACCTCATCGGAAACAGAAGCCACCGAAACATGCCCATCAGTACTACCAGTCTTAGCGTAACACCCATCAGGACTGTGGATACCAGAGAAAAAGCCATCGACACCCTCCAGACAATACCCACCACCTTCCAAGGAGCGTCCGAAAATACCAAACCTGCCACAATACCTGTTCGAAGTGTCCCTTACAACACAAAAGCCACCGTTGATATTATCCAGGGGACCAAGCAAAATCTCTCCCGGAATCTCCCAGAACCTTTTGAAGCTCCACAGAGATCCCAAGAGGGCAGAACAATCACCAGGCTCACATGGAGAATTACCAAGAACCCCCATGGAACCAATGACAATTCCGGATTCAGAATTACGAGGACACCCATCAAGATCAAGACTTTCAGGGACCACTTCTGGGCATGCAAGCAGGCAGGCTAAATCAGAGCATGTCTCCACCGAGGAAGCATCTGAGTACGCTGGTAACCGAGGCACCCTTGGGCTTTCTGGGTCACAGAGCACACTGGGGTACACCAGCACAGGAGAAACCTCAGTACATGTCGGGGAACTGCCAACCTCAGAGTCCGGCACGACAAGACCAAAACCAGTACCGGACAGAGAATCATCATGAGTGGAGGTCACAGGCACTGGACTTTCACAAGAAGACTCGGATACAAATTCAGAAATTTCTGTGACAATAATATCATCATTGACTACATATGAGTGAAGCTCCATCAGAGCTGAAAAGGTAGCCAGCAAGGCAGCAATGCCTACGGAAGAGGGTAACACCTCAGAAGGACTTGGGGGGCAGGAGACATCTCCTACAAGTTCTGCACCCTTTGGGAGGAACTCGGAGACCTCCAGAACATCAAACAAGACCTCAGGAACATCATTTTTCAAGTTTTCTCGGAAGGATTCTGAACTATCCATGTTACAGGGCAAAACTGGAACTTTATTTTGTGGACAGGGCAGATGTCCCAGGAATGGTTCCACCATAACCTGAGACTGGATCTCATCATCATGAGGGGAATGTACAGGTATATTTACTGGAACACACACTGACTCCCTAACTTCATTCTCACTGTACCCAGAATTCTGTGTGGCAGTCAAACTAGCTTGTAACTCCAAAACTGCAGAAAAACAGGTGAGTATAGTGGCAATACCTAGACCAGCCTCTAGGGACATTGCAGGAGACTCTAAACAAGGCCATCTTAACTCATCCAGAGTACAGGGTGCAGAATCAGCACTTTCCTCAGAACAAGAAAGGTACTCACAAATGTCAGTGTGATTGGACATCATATTGTTATTCATGGTACAGGGCAGGCTCAGAGAAACTTTCTCTGGACCCAGCAAAGATGTTTCAGAGTCAGATTCGCAAAACCGAAGCGCTGTCTCACTCTTAGATTCGGCTAACAATGTCAAATCCGAGGAGCCAGAACGCAAAACTTGCGAATCCAAGATCGCTTTAGGTTGTGAAACTGACGCTTCCATAGCGCAAATCTCCGCGATCTGCGGAGCAGACTGCAAGGCATCTAGGGTCGAAACACTGGAGCAATTGTCCCCAGGCAACAGGCCTGCACAGGTGTGAACAGGGTGAGATAGAGACTCATCTGCAGAAGAAATAGCGACATCAACAGAATAAACTTTATTAGGCATATTAATTTCACTTTTGATGCTGCATAGTTTAGGAATTTTTCCCATAGCAGGATCATAGATGGAAGATCTTAAAGATCTGTTCTTAGATGACAAGGGATCCCACATATCTTTGAGAAAACTGGCACATTCATGTTGATCACAATCTGCAGGAACATCTGAGAAACAGGCATTACATCGCATAGATTCAAACTTCACGCAATCAGGAGAGAATCTTTCAAGATTCGCACAAGAATCAACCACAGTAGTGCACCCATTCATGTCAGGTCGCACAATATCTAGACTCACATGCTTTACCCCAGAAAGGCAGGAACAATCATCCGATAACGATGTCTCTTTATTGAAGTCAATTGATTGGTGTGTGTGCAATTCATCCAAAATCGTCTGCCACACATAAGTCACCGGATTCACAAAACATTCGTCACACTCATCAGAGTCAATCAAAGCGTACACCGAATCAAGACAAGCATAAAGAATCTCTGCGCTTTTTGCGATGTAAAAATCGCAAAACGCCTTCCAATCAATCTCGAACTCCTCAATTAATGCTCCAATATCCCATGGAGCAAATGGGGGTTCAAACAACTCGGTTTCCAAGAAACCCTCATAAGGGTTGGGGTCAGGAACATGCAAAGACTTTCTTACTCCTTTAATATAGAAAATAATTCTGCCTATCAAAGGATCCACAAATGCCCTTTCTTGGGGTAATGAAACCTGAGACTGAGAAATTTCAGACTTTACAGAAACAATTTTTTTATTTGTAGTTGCTATGGGCAACGGATTTTTCAGCTGAGAAGTCTTCCTTTTTTTCCTGCTTTTAGTCCTTGCTGCTTTAGGTGGCTGCTGTTTAGACACAGGGGAATAGTTACTGCATTCATTTTCAAACTGAATGGTTTTGCATGAAGTAGGTAGAGCAGCTGACTCATTAGCAACTACACACTCATACAGGGCAGGTGGCAAGCAAGGCAACTCAAACCAGTAGGAGAATGTAAATGTAAGAAACTGATATAGATTATCATTCCAAGAATTGTCTTGCAAGATTTCATGAGCCCATACAAACAGATCGTCTTTCAAAAGCACATAAGCTAATTGGAGAGCAGACGTGGACGGATCAGTAATTTGAAAAGTAGGATTCAGACAAAATTTTACGCATTCAGAGAGAAAATCCTCTTTCGTCTCTGAATTTAATATTTTGAAACTCTTAAAGACACAGGAACCATACTCAGCAAAATCGTACAAATCAGAAATTCCCTCTACACTGGGGTTTTGGGTTGGGCTGCTCATAATGTAACGATTGTGGGATATCTCCGTGTTCAGCGCACAAAGATGTGCGCTGACACTGCGGAGGTCCTCCACAAGCGTGTCAAGATACTAGAACCCAGCTTTTGGTGCAAGCACCAGTAGAGGGAAAATTCCTGTCGGCAGATGGCGCTGGGGAGTGCAGAGGAACCAATCCTCTGTACCTCCACAAATGCCAGACAGGAATTTGTACGAAGCGCAGAACGCAATCGCAAGAGAGGCGATTGCGAATGAGAACGAGCAAAGGGACAGATTGTATGTGTGTGCACCAATCTAGTCGCCACCCCGCGACCGTGCACACACAACAGCAGATATGAAATAGGAACGCGATCGCGAGAGGTGCGATCGCCAGACGTGACACAAGGCAGATCAGAACAGAATACGAGGTTAGCAAAGGCACAGCAAATAATACAATGAGAATATACGGAAAATAATAAACGCTAGCTAACCGCGAACACCGCACTCATTCGCAACAGTGCACGCGGTTATGCGCGGTCTCCACGTGATAAGCACAATAGAGACAAGCACGCCTAACTAACCATCAACAGACAAACACGAAACAAAGAACGTGAACGCTTGCTTAACGGTTACCTCATCGAGCCTACAGCAAGCGTCCGTATCAGACAAGACAGACAAACGAGAAACAGGAACTAGGCAGAAAGGATCCACCGCTCTTCCGCCAGAGCAAGTGTGATCCAAGCAGGAACACAGATCAGAAAGATCCACAGCCGCTAACGCTAGCGGCTAGTGCGATCTAAACAAGACAGATCAGATGAGGTAGCCGGTAGCAACCGCTGCTCCAGCTTACACTCCAGGAACTCAGATCAGAAGGATCCACAGCCGCTACCGCTAGAGGCTAGTGAGATCCAAACAAGACAGAGCGATTCGCTATCAACCGCCGCTGGTGACAGCGCAATCGCGACAGACAAGACAAGACAGAATAGGCAGTACAAATTATACACAAACTGACTGAACTAACTAGGAATGCAAGGAGCACTCCCCAAAAATTAACTATACTAAGATAGCAGTGGCTGACACTCCAGGTGAGTCCAGCAGGAACAAACCTCTATGAGCAGTGAAGCATTGTGGGACACACATAGTACTTATAGTACACGCCTCCAATGAATGTGGCCAGGCAATTTGCATGACAACGTATGCAAATTCCTCAGCAAGCACAAGCTGCAAAACTGACAGAAGGTCTTCTTTCCAGAGTCCTGCAGCATGCAGACCTGAATAATGATCAAAAGGCTGCCTGCCTGCCAGGGCCGGATTTACCATAAGGCACTGTAGGCACGTGCCTACAGGCGCCTTATAGAGCAGGGGCGGGCTTTCAGAAGGTCCCCTTCGCAATTGTAAAGCCGGGAGTATGATGCCATTATCACTCCCACTCGCCCCGCCCACTTACGTGCGATCGCGCCTTGTAGTCTGCAGCCGCACAAGTGAGGCTAGTGTGTGTCCTGTTTCTAGCAGCTGCCCGATGCCGCTGTGTTCAGATTGACGCAGCTCTGCAACTTCAGCTGCGTGCAAAGGCACCCGGGGGGCGGCACACTGGCTCAGTCTCTGGCTGCTTCTGTGAACCGTATGCCATTCTCCTGCAAAAAAAGGTGTCGGGAAGAGAAAGAGCAGAGGTAGGATGATGTGAAAAGCTGCGCGTACTACTTTTCACATGGTCCGGGGACACTGCAGTCAGCGTGACAGGCAGGAGGGGAGAGGAGGAGGGAAACGTGGGGCAGCTCATTGACCACCAGTATCCCTGCACAGGTTACAGCTCTTCACATGGTGCAGGGATACAGCAGCCTATTGCGTAGTGACAGGCAGGGAGCAGGGAGGAGGGGGGCAGCGTGGACAGGGCCGGATTTGTACTTTCCAGTGCCCTAGGCCTGCAGTCACCAAGTGCCCCCCCCCCAACACTGACTAGCGATCATTGGTTTCAATGGGCTCATTTCAGTTGTGCTGCTCTGCCCCCCATTCAACAAATAATTCCTGTAATTTGCGCTCCTGCCCGAATGTGCACAGCAGCCGATAGTGTTCAGGACATGCATACTTGAGAAATGACGCTGATGTATGACTGGTACTTGTCAAGAATACATAACACTGTACCGGCCTCGGTTGCTGTGCACATCTGGGCAGGAGCGAGAAATTACAGGGAGTGCGAGTGGCCAGAGCATGCGCTGCTTCTTTGTCCTCTGTGCGACTGGCTGCAGTCAGAGCCACAAACAGGTGACAGGGAGTGCGAGTGGCCAGAGCATGCGCTGCTTCTTTGTCCTCTGTGCGACTGGCTGCAGTCAGAGCCACAAACAGGTGACAGGGAGTGCGAGTGGCCAGAGCATGCGCTGCTTCTTTGTCCTCTGTGCAACTGGCTGCAGTTGGAGCCACAGACAGGTGACAGGGAGCGTGAGTGACCAGAGCATGCGCTGCTTCTTTGTCCTCTGTGCGACTGGCTGCAGTCAGAGCCACACACAGGTGACAGGGAGCACGAGTGGCCAGAGCATGCGCTGCTTCTTTGTCCTCTGTGCGACTGGCTGCAGTCAGAGCCACACACAGGTGACAGGGAGCGCGAGTGGCCAGAGCATGCGCTGCTTCTTTGTCCTCTGTGCGACTGGCTGCAGTCAGAGCCACAGACAGGTGACAGGGAGCGCGAGTGGCCAGAGCATGCGCTGCTCCTTTGTCCTCTGTGCGACTGGCTGCAGTCAGAGCCACAAAAAGGTGACAGGGAGCGCGAGTGACCAGAGCATGCGCTGCTTCTTTGTCCTCTGTGCGACTGGTTGCAGTCAGAGCCACATACAGGTGACAGGGAGCGCGAGTGACCAGAGCATGCGCTGCTTCTTTGTCCTCTGTGCGACTGGCTGCAGTCAGAGCCACAAACAGGTGACAGGGAGCGTGAGTGGCCAGAGCATGCGCTGCTTCTTTTTCCTCTGTGCGACTGGCTGCAGTCAGAGCCACAAACAGGTGACAGGGAGCGCGAGTGACCAGAGCATGCGCTGCTTCTTTGTCCTCTGTGCAACTGGCTGCAGATGGAGCCACAGACAGGTGACAGGGAGCGCGAGTGACCAGAGCATGCGCTGCTTCTTTGTCCTCTGTGCGACTGGCTGCAGTCAGAGCCACATACAGGTGACAGGGAGCACGAGTGGCCAGAGCATGCGCTGCTTCTTTGTCCTCTGTGCGACTGGCTGCAGTCAGAGCCACAAACAGGTGGCAGGGCAGTGCGATGGAGAGAAGCCCATCCAAAACAGAGAACAGGTAAGTAGCAAACATCCTGTCAGGACCCACTTTGGCTGTTCTGTTGTAATTAGAGTGGACCTGAACTCAGAACTTCCTCTCTGCTCTAAAAGATACGCAACAACATAACCTTTAAATAAAAACATTTCTTTGTTACAGCTGATACAAATCCTGCAATAAATCTGCAGTGTGTCTACTTCCTGCTTTTATGGAAGCAGACATATTTTTAACATCCTGTGCTTTCAAATGAGCTTAGCTGTTTTGGCAGTCAGGTGACACAGTGTAGAGATTAAATTACAACTTGTGACACAGAGGAGGGGGAATTAGACAGGCTCTCTAAATACATACAGGGTACAGTTCTCTGTTTTCCTTCTATCCTGTGCAAGAGTTCAGCTTCACTTTAAAGCATCTGAATGACATTTTATATTTGCTGAAAAATCTATGCATCTCTTTTGAATGCTGAATGTACATATGGTGGTGTGCTCTAACATATTGACAGTATACGGGAACAAAAGGGGCCCATACACTCAGCCGATTTTCTGGCCGACCGATCGATCCCGATCGATCGATTGATCGTTTGCAAATCGGTTGGCCAATCGACCGATCGATGGCCGATTTCGATGGATTTTCATCGAGCTGGCAGGATGGAAAATTTAGGTCGATCTGATGAGATTGCTTATCAGTTTGCATTGGCCTTAATGGAAATCTGATGGCAAAAAAATGCCATCAGATAGAATTCCAATAGATTTCAAACTGAAATCTATTGGAATTCTATCCTGGTAAAAAATGTTCTAAAAACGCATCAGATAGATCATCAGACGCATTTCTTATCTATCTGCTGCCAATCTGACGAGTGTATGGGCACCTAAAGTCTGAAGAAGGCTTATTTAAATTGCCTTTAAAACGTTTTTTAGGGTAAATGAGGCATGTAACATCATGTTTTTTTAATGATGTGGGGACTTAAAATCCCTCTCTCTCTCTCTCTCTCTCTCAGATGGGAAATCCGAGTTTGCTCAGATAGTGCTATTCAGATTTTAAAAATATCCGAATTGCTATTCAAAGTTCAGGTAGTGGAAAAAGTTCAGATTATCTGGGTAGTTCGGATACCCAAATATTGGATGAGCACCACTGCTCAGGTGTCATTTAAAATGACAATTTAGCAATGAAAGGGAAGAAAACAGCATTTTTTTTATCCTGCAGTCTCATAGATTTTAGGAGCTGGAGCACAGAAAATGAGTCAGGAAAGAGTTAACTAAGGAACAGAAGAGACCACTGCTAGCTAGGAAAAAAAAGTCTTAACAGTCATAAATTAGGAGTAGATAAATTAACATCTGCTGAGGTCAGTGTCAAAGTTGTAAAAAGAGGAGAAGAAACTGCAGAGCTCACTGGTGTTTGGGAATGCCAGCATTAAAACTCAGCGGAACTTAGTTCTATCTGCTTTGTAATGTAAATCTCTGGTATTTCTCACATCGATCTGTAAGTCCATCATAGAAAGGAATGGATTATCAGATGACCGTTATGATTGATCCTGATTGTTTTAACACATCAGGAAGTGAGAGAGAGATGCAGGGATTGGGGAACTCTGGAATTCAGCTATTAGTGCAGAGCAGGGCGCTGGATGGCTGCACTGCGGGACCAGAAGAGATGATTTACTTTGACATATGACCTCTTCTCTCTCCAAGTCATGCCGCCCTTCTTATCTTATCTAATTTTTTCGCCCTAGGCCGTGGCCTTTCTGGCCTTTCCAGAAATCCGGCCCTGAGCGTGGAGCAGGCTATAGCTCTGTTTTTAACATGGTGCAGGGATATAGCAGCCTAGTGCACAGTGACAGGTAGGAGGGGGCTTCGTGGGGCAGTTTATTGACAGCTGACCAGTATCCCTGTACAGACTATAGCTTCGTTTTTAACTTGGTACAGGCAGGATACGGCAGACTGGTCTGGTGTATAAGTGACAGGCAGGAGGGGAGGGGGTCAGCGTGGAGCAGCTCAGAAACAATTATCTCTGTACAGGCTATAGCTCTGCCCTGCCCCCATCTCCCTCCGTAAAGGCTACAGCTCTTACCCTTTCCCCCCTTCCCCAGCACAGGCTACAGCTCTGACCCTTTCTCCCCTTCCCATGTACAGGCTACAGCTCTGCCTCTGACCCTTTCTCCCCTTCCCATGTACAGGCTACAGCTCTGCCTCTGACCCTTTCTCCCCTTCCCCTGTACAGGCTACAGCTCTGACCCTTTCTCCCCTTCCCCTGTACAGACTACAGCTCTGACCCTTTCTCCCCTTCCCCTGTACAGGCTACAGCTCTGACCCTTTCTCCCCTTCCCCTGTACAGGCTACAGCTCTGACCCTTTTTCCCCTTCCCCTGTACAGGCTACAGCTCTGACCCTTTCCCCCCTTCCCCTGTACAGGCTACAGCTCTGACCCTTCCCCTGTACAGGCTACAGCTCTGACCCTCTCCCCCTTCCCCTGTACAGGCTACAGCTCTGACCCTTTCCCCCCTTCCCCTGTACAGGCTACAGCTCTGACCCTTTCTCCCCTTCCCATGTACAGGCTGCAGCTCTGACCCTTTCCCCCCTTCCCCTGTACAGGCTACAGCTCTGACCCTTTCTCCCCTTCCCCTGTACAGGCTACAGCTCTGACCCTTTCCCCCCTTCCCCTGTACAGGCTACAGCTCTGACCCTTTCTCCCCTTCCCCTGTACAGGCTACAGCTCTGACCCTTTCTCCCCTTCCCCTGTACAGGCTACAGCTCTGACCCTTTCTCCCCTTCCCATGTACAGGCTAAAGCTCTGCCTCTGACCCTTTCTCCCCTTCCCCTGTACAGACTACAGCTCTGACCCTTTCTCCCCTTCCCCTGTACAGGCTACAGCTCTGACCCTTTCTCCCCTTCCCCTGTACAGGCTACAGCTCTGACCCTTTTTCCCCTTCCCCTGTACAGGCTACAGCTCTGACCCTTTCCCCCCTTCCCCTGTACAGGCTACAGCTCTGACCCTTCCCCTGTACAGGCTACAGCTCTGACCCTCTCCCCCTTCCCCTGTACAGGCTACAGCTCTGACCCTTTCCCCCCTTCCCCTGTACAGGCTACAGCTCTGACCCTTTCTCCCCTTCCCATGTACAGGCTGCAGCTCTGACCCTTTCCCCCCTTCCCCTGTACAGGCTACAGCTCTGACCCTTTCTCCCCTTCCCCTGTACAGGCTACAGCTCTGACCCTTTCCCCCCTTCCCCTGTACAGGCTACAGCTCTGACCCTTTCTCCCCTTCCCCTGTACAGGCTACAGCTCTGACCCTTTCTCCCCTTCCCCTGTACAGGCTACAGCTCTGACCCTTTCTCCCCTTCCCATGTACAGGCTACAGCTCTGACCCTTTCTCCCCTTCCCCTGTACAGGCTACAGCTCTGACCCTTTCTCCCCTTCCCCTGTACAGGCTACAGCTCTGACCCTTTCTCCCCTTCCCCTGTACAGGCTACAACTCTGACCCTTTCTCCCCTTTCCCTGTACAGGCTACAGCTCTGACCCTTTCCCTCCTTCCCCTGTACAGGCTACAGCTCTGACCCTTTCTCCCCTTCCCCTGTGCAGGCTACAGCTCTGACCCTCTCCCCCCTTCCCCTGTACAGGCTACAGCTCTGACCCTCTCCCCCTTCCCCTGTACAGGCTACAGCTCTGACCCTGTCTCCCCTTCCCCTGTACAGGCTACAGCTCTGACCCTTTCCCCCCTTCCCCTGTACAGGCTACAGCTCTGAGCCTTTCTCCCCTTCCCCTATGCAGGCTACAGCTCTGACCCTGTCTCCCCTTCCCCTGTACAGGCTACAGCTCTGACCCTTTCCCCCCTTCCCCATTACAGGCTACAGCTCTGACCCTTCCCCTGTACAGGCTACAGCTCTGACCCTTCCCCTGTACAGGCTACAGCTCTGACCCTCTCCCCCTTCCCCTGTACAGACTACAGCTCTGACCCTCTCCCCCTTCCCCTGTACAGGCTACAGCTCTGACCCTGTCTCCCCTTCCCCTGTACAGGCTACAGCTCTGACCCTTTCCCCCCTTCCCCTGTACAGGCTACAGCTCTGAGCCTTTCTCCCCTTCCTCTATGCAGCCTACAGCTCTGACCCTGTCTCCCCTTCCCCTGAACAGGCTACAGCTCTGACCCTTTCCCCCCTTCCCCATTACAGGCTACAGCTCTGACCCTTCCCCTGTACAGGCTACAGCTCTGACCCTTCCCCTGTACAGGCTACAGCTCTGACCCTCTCCCCCTTCCCCTGTACAGACTACAGCTCTGACCCTCTCCCCCTTCCCCTGTACAGGCTACAGCTCTGACCCTGTCTCCCCTTCCCCTGTACAGGCTACAGCTCTGACCCTTTCCCCCCTTCCCCTGTACAGGCTACAGCTCTGAGCCTTTCCCCCCTTCCCCTGTACAGGCTACAGCTCTGAGCCTTTCTCCCCTTCCCCTGTACAGGCTACAGCTCTGAGCCTTTCTCCCCTTCCCCTATGCAGGCTACAGCTCTGACCCTTTCCCCCCTTCCCCTGTACAGGCTACAGCTCCTCAACCCCCATCTGTGAATGCTATTGATGCTGCCTGCACATGGGACACACTGTTGTGGAGATAGAGCCAGCTATCTGCAAGTGACACCTAGATAGCATGTTGTAGGGTTTTAGTGACCCTAGGTACATAGTTCATCATGACTGTACACTGTAGCATACCATTTGATGGCCTGCCGCCTGCATCATGCAGGCCCGAATTGTGGGGCATAATTCTGGCCTGTATGCAGGCCATTAAATGCATGCTGTTGCCCACAGACAGTACAGCCATGATGAGCCATCAAATTTAGGGGCACTACCAGTATCAGATGGTCAGCAAGATGCCTGACACAATTCTGGCCTGCATGCAGGTCATCATCAAATTGTATGCTACAGACAGTGTACAGCCAGAGGAGCCATCAAATCTGGGGACACTACCAGATGTTTAGCAAAAATTTTGCTGACCATCTAGTAGTGTCCCCAGATGTGGTTGTTAATGGTTGCTGCTGTACTGTCTGTAGGCATGCAATTTGATCGCTTGCATGCAGGCCAAAATTGTGGGTATCTCGCGGTCTATCCTACAGAGACTGAGTGGGGTGGACAAGGGAGTGTGGGGGCACATCGGAAGGCCATAAGTGTGTCAAAAAGGATGCCCAGATATTTGGGAGACCAGTAATCCCAGTAGTAGAATATCAGTAAATTTACAGATATTTTACTTTTAAAATGTAAAAATGATAGTAAGATATTAATATTAAATAATGATATTTTACTATAGCTAAACCTTTTTTTTGGCTTGATTGTGACTGTTAGTGACATTTTGATTCCAAAACCAGGTTGAGTGCTTTGTGTCATAAGGTTAGAAGGGGGTGTGGCCTCTGAGGGGGTGGAGCTTAGGGCGCCAGAACCCCTGTGCCTACAGGCTCCTGAATTGTAAATCCGGGCCTGCTGCCTGCGCAGGCAGCTGAGCGGATCGTTACACTGCCTCAATGAGAGCAATGCCATCTGTACTCTCTGCCACCGAAAATTGAGCTGTGGAAAGACCAAGACCCGCGTAGGGACAACTACCTTACGAAGGAATATAAGGAACATAAGACCTACCTTATATTTCAAGCATGCTTGAAATATAAACCATCCCCTGAAAATAAGACCTAATTGCGTACAGAGTGAGGAAAGTTGGGGTAATACCTGCCCCCGCCACCACGCAGCCACTGCTGCGACCGATTTACCTCCCCTGCTTCTGCCCCTCTCCTCCAGAAACTCGGATCCCCCTGCGGGCAGCGGCTCGCGCTGTGCATAATTCAGATCTTAGATCAGAGGTGAAGACAGCTAAACTTGAACAGTAACAGAGCCGTGTACAAGAAGTGATCTCTATTTACTTCCTGTAGAGGGCGGTGCTGTTACTGTACAACTTTAGGGGCAGAAGCAGGGGAGGTAAATCAGCCACAGCAGTTATCTGCTACTTATACTAGCTAGGGGATCTGGCTATATACATGGGGGGAGGAGGATCTGGCTATGTACTGGGGGAACCGGCTATATACTTGGGGGGATCTTGCTATATATGTGGGGGGAGGGGGATCTGGCTTTGTACTGGGGGATCTGGTTATATACTGGGGGATCTGGCTATATACTAAAGGGGGATCTGACTACCCCCATATATAAGACCTCCCCCAAAAATAAGCCCTAGCACATATTTTTTAGGAAAAATTAATACTGATTAATGCAGCGAGCTATCAGGAGATTTTGGAGCACTTCATGCTTCCATCTGCTGAAAAGCTTTATGGAGATGAAGATTTCATTTTTCAGCACGACCTGGCACCTGCTCACAGTGCCAAAACCACTGGTAAATGGTTTACTGACCATGGTATTACTGTACTCAATTGGCCTGCCAACTCTCCCGACCTGAACCCCATAGAGAATCTGTGGGACATTGTGAAGAGAAAGTTGAGAGATGCAAGACCCAACACTCTGGATGAGCTTAAGGCCGCTATCGAAGCATCCTGGGCCTCCTTAACACCTGAGCAGTGCCACAGACTGATTGCCTCCATGCCACGCCGCATTGAAGCAGTCATTTCTGCAAAAGGATTCCCGACCAAGTATTGAGTGCACAACTGAACATAATTATTTGAAGGTTGACTTTTTTGTTTTAAAAACACTTTTCTTTTATTGGTAGGATGAAATATGCAAATTTTTTGAGATAGGAATTTTGGGTTTTCATGAACTGTATGCCAAAATCATCAATATTAAAACAATAAAAGGCTTGAACTACTTCAGTTGTGTGTAATGAATCTAAAATATATGAAAGTCTAATGTTTATCAGTACATTACAGAAAATAATGAACTTTATCACAATATGCTAATTTTTTGAGAAGGACCTGTATAAGACGGTATCTTATTTTAGGGGAAACACCGTATTATTTCCCAAACTAAAGACTAATCTGAGATTGACATTCTGAAGAAAAGTCTGCACTTTAGCCTTAAAGAAAATAAATACTGTTTTTTATGTGTTTGGTTTAACCACTTCAGCCTAACTGGACGAAAATTTTCGTCCAGTTAGGCTGCGCGCACTCCCACGGGTCGCGCGCGCTCCCGCGGGCCTCCCCGTGCGCGCTCCCACTGGGGCTGTTAGCCCAGCGATCAGTGAAAGGGATTATAAATCCCTTTCACTGATCGGACCCCCCCCTCGGAGAAAAGCCGACAGCGTCTCTTCAGACGCTGCGGCTTTTCTGAGATCAAAAAGTTCCCCGTCTTCTTTCTTCTTCCTGGGAGCGAGATCGATCGCTCCCAGGACTTTTTGACTGTGGCCATCTTGTGGCCAAATAGCAAACTACACCAAAAAAAACCACTTAACATTGAATAAATACATTTTACAACATTTAAATTCCCCTGTTTACCTCCCACACCAAAAATTACCCACAAGTTTTAATCAAAAATAAAATAAAAAATGACAATAATAAAAAAAAAACATAAATAGTTACCTAAGGGTCTAAACTTTTTAAATATTCATGTCAAAGGAGTATATCAATATGATTTATTAAATTATGGGCTTCTTAATAGTGATGGATGCAAATTGAAAAAATGCACCTTTATTTCCAAATAAAATATTGTCGCCATACATTGTGATAGGGACATAATTTTAACGGTGTAATACCCGGGACATATGGGCAAATACAATACGTGAGTTTTAATTATGGAGGCATGTATTATTTTAAAACTATAATGGCTGAAAACTGAGAAATAATGATTTTTTTCCGTTTTATTCTTATTCTTCCTGTTAAAATGCATTTACAGTAAAGTGGCTCTTAGCAAAATGTAACACCCACAGAAAGCCTAATTGGTGGCAGAAAAAAACAAGATATAGATCAATTCATTGTGATGAGTAGTGATAAAGTTATTGGCAAATGAATGGGAGGTGAAAGTTGCTCAGATGTAAAAAATTCTCAACCCTGTAGGCTGAAGTGGTTAAACATAGGTCTAAAGGTGCATAGATATTACTAATAATGAAAATATTAAATATATAACAAAATTAAATGTGAGATTTGCTTACAGGTCCACTTAGTGGCTTGTCTGGTAAGGTTTACGAGGACAAGAAAGGCCCACTTTAGTTGCAGTACTCGGTAAAGAACAGTAGGGCAACACAGTGGATTGCACTTTCACTATAATGCAAGGATCAATCCCTGGCCAGGACACTGTCTCCATTGAATTTGTATGCTGTCCCCTTGCTTGCATGAGTTTTACACTATATCCCAAAAAAACATACAGGCAGGGAGGTTACCCTCCCTGGTAGTCTGATTATGTCAGGGTTTTGCTTCTAAAAAGAGATACATTATGGTAATACAGTGTGAGACTAGAAATCCCAGCTAGCCTGGCTGGCAACTGCCTGTGGGCTCTGGGTATATGCAGTGTCACTCAAAGACAGCTATGCTATGCTTTAGTAAGTTAAATGACAAATGCAGTGAAAAGATATGCAATGGTAATACAGTGTGGGACTACAAATCCCAGCTAGCCTGGCTGGCAACTATCTGTGGGCTCTGGGTATATGCAGTGTCACCCACAAAGACAGCCATGCTATGCTTTAGTAAGTTAAATGACAAATGCAGTGAAAAGGTAATACAGAGTGTGGGCCTGGCACAGTACCGCAACTAGGCCCAGCTGCAACAGGGCTGTATCTATGCCTGTCTGTGGTCACACACACACACACACGCACGCACGCACGCACACACACACACACACACACACACACACACACACACACGCGCGCGCGCGCGCACGCACGCACGCACGCACGCACGCACGCACACACACACACACACACACACACACACACACACACACAAACAGATCAGAAGACTATTAGCTCTCAAAAGTAATTTTTGTGGGGTGCTTTCAGCAACAAGATTGAGCGAGGAGCAAGCTAACAACAACAGCCTAACTAATGCTTTACCTATCTCCAAATGTCTCTCCCTTCCTCTAACTAGCAAGAGATCAGCAGACTGAGAACATGGCCGACGCTGCAGCATTTTTATAGGGGGGGGGGGGGGGTAGGGGTCCTTGGGTGAGTGCAGCCTGATTGGCTGTCATGTGTCTGCTGACTGTGATGTAGAGGGTTAACGTTTAGTCCAATGACAAGTATGGGAAGGTGGGGCGAAGCGCGCCATGTTTCCGCTACCCGGCACGGACGTGGATAGCTGATATCCGCGCAAACTTCCCACCGGGCGAACCGTTCGAGCCATCTCTAACTGCTAACTGTTCACTTACTCTTATTTCGCCAATGGTTTCCTCACGCGCCCAATCCAGCCGTCCGCTCGAGCGCTTTCCACCTCACTCTCTTTGCTCACGTCCCCACTACTTAGTAACAAGGAAGGGGCGTATGCATCAATAAGTATGCGTACACGCCCCCTTTCTCTCTGTAACCACAACCAACCAGCGATTCACCTGCCAGGCAGACAGTCCTGTGTCAGCAGCAACTCCATCACAGCTGCTGACCAGGCTACACCCCCATGTCACTTACTTACACCCAGGGCCGGTTCTAGACTTTTTGCTGCCTGAGACAAATTTGGGAGGATGCGCCCCCCCCCCCCTTCCTCCATTTGGAATGATTGCACAGCACCCAAAAATTTGCACCACATGTTATAGTCATGATGCAACCCCCCCAAAACGTATACCTATACCTATTAGTATAGGTAGGTAGGTAGGTAGCCTGGTATAGGGACCCAATGTATAGAAAGCCAGGTATAGGTGCCCCCAAGTATAGGTAGCCAAGCATAGGTTCCCTCAGTATAGGTTAGCCAGGTATAGGTGCCCCAGTATAGGTAGCCAGACATAGGTGTCCCTAGTATAGGTAGCCAAGTATAGATATAGGAGCCCCGAGTATAGACAGCCAGGCATAGATGCCCCCAGTTTTAGGTAGCCAGGGATAGGTGTCCCCAGTATAGGTAGCCAAAAATAGGTGCCCCCAGTATAGGTTAGCCAGGTTTAGGTGCCCCAGTATAGGTAGTCAGACATAGATGTCCCCAGTATAGGTAGCCAGGTATAGATATAGGAGCCCCGCGTATAGACAGCCAGGCATAGATGCCCCCAGTTTAGGTAGCCAGGGATAGGTGTCCCCAGTATAGGTAGCCAAAAATAGGTGCCCCCAGTATAGGTTAGCCAGGTATAGGTGCCCCAGTATAGGTAGTCAGACATAGGTGTCCCCAGTATAGGTAGCCAGGTATAGATATAGGTGCCCCAGTATAGGTAGCCATGCATAGGTGCCCCCAGTTTAGGTGCCAGGGATAGGTGCCTCCAGTATAGGTAGCCAGGCATAAGTGCCCCCAGTATAGGTTAGCCAGGTAAAGGTGGCCCCAATAGAGGTTAGCTAGGTATTGGTGACCCCAGCATAGGCTGGCCAAGTATAGGTGGCCCCAGTATAGGTTAGTATGGTAGAGTTGCCCCCATTATTGGTTAGCCAGGTATAGGTGGCCACAGTATAGGTTAGCCAGATTTAGGTTCCTCCAGTATAGGTTAGCCAAGTATAGGTGGCCCCAATATAGTTTAATTTAGCAAAAACAAAAAAAAGTTAACGTGCGGTCCTCAGCTGGAGTCCATTTAACACTGGAAATCACAGATCCATCACATCTCAGAAATCCAGTGCATTATATACAAATCCATTCCGGACTCACCCACTCATATCGGAGGAATTCTTCAATTATTCATGTTTATTTTCAGCGGTTATACAGCATATATGGACCAGCACAATGTTTCGGACAACACACCTTTGTCAAGCACTTTGCAAAAGGTGTGTTGCCTGAAAAGTTGTGCTGGTATAACCACTGAAAATAGACATGAATAATTGAATTCCTCCCATATGAGTGGATGAGTCCGGATTGGATTTGTATATAGTGCCCAGTATAGGTTAGCCAAGTATAGATGGCCCCAATATAGGTTAGCCAGGTATAGGTGCCCCCAGTTTATGTTAGCCAGGTATAGGTGCCCCCAGTATAGGTTAGCCAGGTATTGATGCCCCCAGTATAGGTTAGCCAGGTATAGGTGCCCCCAGTTTAGGTTAGCCAGGTATAGGTGCCCCCAGTATAGGTTAGCCAGGTATTGGTGCTCCCAGTATAGGTTAGACAGGTATAGGTGCCCCCAGTATAGGTTAGCCAGGTATAGAGGCCCCCAATATAGGTTAGGCAGGTTTAGTTTCCCCCAGCATAGGTTAGTCATAGCTAGGTATAGATGCCCTCAGTATAGGTTAGGCAGGTTTAGTTTCCCCCAGTATAGGTTAGCCAGGTTTATCTGCCCCAGTATAGGAAGCCAACCTGTCCCAACCTCCTTCCCTGGCCTTCACTCCTTTACCTCCTGGAGTTATTTTTTCATAATAATGTTTTAGAAATGGTTTATCCTCATGTCATGTGAGCTTTCTGCAATAAATGACCACTCTGCAACTTCTTAATCTGATTTCCTACAAAACAGGAAGCTGAAACCTTGCTTTCAGAAACAAAAAAAGAAAATAGCATTCTGTATGGACTTTGCTAAGGAACATGCCTGTCTATCTACTTGTGATTTTAACTTGTAAGTACATTTATATTTTTTAGGCATGGGTGTTGTTTTAAATGTATTTTTTTTTTACTGTGGAATACTTTTTGTTACATTGGCCCCTATTCAATTCACTTTTTCTCCTATGATTGTTCATACACTCATTGATTTTCTCATCGATTCCTTGTAGATTCAATTATTCTGTTGGGAATCGATTCACCAAAATGGCAGATCGATTTTGACTAAAAATCGATCAAAGCTATCGATGGGACAAGATGGAAAATTTAAAACAATCAGGGGAGGGGCAAGAGCATTGGCAGATCGATGGCCTATAGCTTTGCACTGCTTCGAACAGTACAACTCTGCAGCTGTTCGACTGATTTTCAATAGATTCCCTGCTGAAATCTATTGGAAATTGATGTGCAGTGTATGGTTTTCGGGGCTCTGCAATGGATAAAAAACCAAAAGTAGGTGAATAACGTAAGTCCTGTCAGATTTATTTTCAGTGTTTTCTTTTTTGCTGGTGGCTTAAAAGACAAGTTATTGATAGGGAGTTAAAATATCACCTAGGGGAAAACTTTAGAGGAAAAGTTTATTGAATAGCAGCCATTAAGTGTTATATTTGTTTCATGGAGTCATAACAAATTATGCATTTCTGAAACAGTAACCACAATGTGTTTTTATGATGAAAAATACTTGATTTTACTTTGATTTCATTGCACTTTTCTTTGTTATACATGTATTGGGGCTATGGGATATTTATAAACTCAGTATCAGGTAAACATAAGAGAATCTGCCAATTCTATTTGAAAGAAAATAATCGTGTACTTAGATGTCATATTGATTGCAATTATTCTTTAACTGACATCTTCTATCTAGAGCACTTTACATGTACATAGATGGTCATGTCACTGACTGTCCTAAGAGGAGCTCACAATCTAATCTTACCACAATCATAGATAGTCTAATGTCCTAATATATTAATATTGTGACATATTCTGCAGCACTGTACAGAGTACATAGTCATGTCACTGACTGTCCTCACAGGAGCTCACAATGTAATCCTACCTCATAGTCTAATGTCCTACCATATTATTATTGTGTATTTATTTACCACGGACATCTGAAGTGTCTGAATCACACCAGAAACAAGCATGCAGCTAATCTTATCAGATCTGACAATGCTGTCAGAAACATTAGATCTGCTGCATGCTTGTTTAGGGTCTATGGATAAAAGTATTAGAGGCAGAAGATCAGCAAGACAGCCAGGCAATGTGCATTGTGAAAAAGGAAATAAATATGGCAGCCTCCATATCACTCTCATCACAGTTGTCCTTTAAGTTGGGAGGGATTATCATCACCTGGTTCAGGGGCACAGGAGGGAAATTTGGCTGCAGAAAAGGACCCCTAATACTTTTTGGTCGGAGGGTGTCTGTTGGGGGCCCCAGGGCTAATTTTGCCCTGGGGCCACATTGTTACTAGAACCAGCCATGTGTGCATCGCAGCTGCAGATTGACACTTGCCACTCATGCTGCTGCTGGATTCCTGGAGCTGTGACAGCCGCAATGTCCTTAGGCTTGGCCAGTGATCTGCAAACTTGGCTCTCCAGATATTAAGGAACTACAAATCCCACAATGCATTTGCCTTTATGAATCATGACTGTGGCTGTCAGACTCCCGCAATGCATTGTGGGACTCGTATTTCCTTAACAGCTGGAGAGACAAGTTTGCAGATCACTAGGCTAGGCTGATACCTCCCGCTCTCTTTCCGTGTTCATGTACAGTGGCTGCAGCCTGAATAGACCAATCACGTTGGAGTGTCCCAAGAGCAGCAGCTCTTCTCTCCATAGCCTGGCAGGCATTGAACTTTACGGTAGATCAGGGCCCTCCAGAGCCGGATTATCCACCAGGCATCGGAAGCAGTTGCTTTTGATCTAGTAAAAGGTCAGGGGCCCGCCAGCCCCAATCAAGATTTTTTTGCCCCTGTTCATGTGGTCTTTAAGTAACTCTTTATGGTCTGTTAAAAGCCAAGTCGGCAGGAATGCTCTCTGTAACATATATAATGCTAGGTACACACCACACAATTTTCTAGCAGATTTTCCTTACATATCATTTTTTTCCATATACATATACATATCTTTCCTGCTCTGCTATATAATACCTTTATATATTTCTTTAGGGTGTTGTACTTTAGCTTAGTACGACATGTATATTGAAACATGGGCCAGTGGAAATTGATTGTGTATGTGCAGTGTTTGTAGCTTTTTGTGATTTTGTAACAGCCAATAGCAGTTGGTTCCCAAACCCTTATATATGCCTCCCTATATAGCACCTGTATACCCATACAGTTACCATTCTATTAATCACTTCCCATATTATACCACCAAGTCCCTCCCCCTTTCCACTTGTCCCCACCCTCTCCCTTTTCTGTTATCTTCCGAGCCTCAGATCAAATTTTTTTTGCCATAAATTACCACTCCTTTATCCCTTTATTTCCCACCCCCTCAACTAAGATTGTATTTGCATAAACCATCCCTAAAGGGAGACATTTTATTCTCCAAGATGTATTTATGAATATTCAATATTTTTAAATAGCTCCACCTTCTTTATGCCTATTGGCTAATTTTAAAATATGTGTGTACTTTGTATAAATTGTATTGCCGCCATGTTGTTTTAATTAATGACCTGATGAAATGGAGAGTGGTCCTACTTGAAGCGCGTTGTCATAACAAAACTTTTTTCCCACCCAAAAATCCCCCCGCCATACTTCTTTCTAGATGCCTTAGCATTGCCTAGCAATGGTGATGCTATTCTCCAGGTAGCAGCATGACACAGGCAGACGCCCATCTCCCGCTATCCACCATAGCGGTGAATAAGGCTGCCTTCCCGGCCTGGTAAACCCACTTTCACTGACACCTCCTTCATACTAAGAGTGGGTGGTGGCTTGATGCGGTCGGACGCCACTCCTCCACTTTCCACTATCAGTGGCGAGCAGGCTGTCTCGCGGGTGTATTGACAGATAGTGCCGTCCGGAAGCAGCCTTCCTCACTGAGTATCACGCATGCTCATTGGAGACATAAATGTTATTTTTTCAAAATATCTCAATTTCTGCACCTCCTACACTACCCAAATTTTCAGGGTAGGGAGGGGACTCTCTGAACTACATCTGCATCAAATTGCAGCCCCCGATCCCCGCTGGTTCCTGAGATTGATTACAGCAAACCTATCTCGGGAATAAGCAGGGTTCGGGGGCTGCAATTTGCCTGCTTACTGGGCAATGGGTTCCACCTGACAGCTATGCAGCCAAAGTAAAAGAGAGGACCCGCCACTAATCGTGAGGGGCCTACAGAATATGTGAAAAGAAAAGGAGAAGGCACTAATCCAGGTGAAGGACAGAAGATAGGCAGAGGACAACTCAAAGAGGCATAGGCAGTGTGAAAAAAACTAAAGCATACCAAAGGCAAACACTATTGTAACAGCCATGCTATAGAGTAAAGGGTAACATTGGATTGAATGTTGTTTTACAGCAGCCGCAGCAAGGTGATAAAGGGGTTGTCAGCTGGTGGGGTGAGCAGCGTTCAACAGGTTCCTACTCCAGCTTTTAAAATTGCTGCATCTTCCAGGTGACAATGTCTACGGGCAGCTGGAACAGCCACTCACTTAGTGGTAAGCACAGGAGCCAGAGGTTATGGTTTGGAGCCCAAGCAGGAGCTACAGGAAGCCAGAGCCACAATGACACCAAGTACGGGCAGAAGAGGGGAGTGTGAGGTTAAAAAAATCTGGTCTCACTTGGTAGACAATTACTACGGTTCTGATGTGAGCCCCTAGGACCCTCTACATATAAGATCCTTAACTACACCATACACTCCAGTTTTGCTCGTAATACACAATAGGACCCCATCACTCCCAGGGTGCCCACGTCCTCTCCTGCTAGTCCCCTCCACCTCTAACATTTATTTTTTCTTTCTTTCTAAGACTTTCTAAGACGTCCTGAACCTCATTAGCCAATAATAAGCTCTACAAGGACTGACACTGCAGCAATTACGGTAGTTTCAACTGCTCATAGGCCTCACACACGGTGAACCCGACAACATGGAAATTTCTGTCCTAGACGAATGAAGTTAACCAGTTCACCACTATATTTCCCCTTATGCACCAGAACAATTTTTCACCACCAATAAGCCTTTCTTTGGGTGTTACATTTTACTAAGAATTATTTTATTCTAAATGTATTTTAACAAGAGTAATTTAAAAAATGGAAAAAAAATAATTATTTCTCAGTTTTCAGCCATTATAGTTTTAATATCAAATGTGCTTCTATGGATAAAACCCACACATTTTATTTGCCCATTTGCCTGGTTATTTCAACATTTGTCCTTAGTACAATATATGGCGACAACATTTTATTTGGAAATAAAGGTGTATTTTTTCAGTTTTGCGTCCGTCACTAATTACAAGCCCTAATTTGCAAAGATAACAGTAATATAACCTCACGACATACATATTAAAAACATTGAATCCCTGAAGTAACTATTTTTCTTAAATGTCCTTTTTTTTATATACAAATGTTTTATTTTGGTAACTATGAGAGGGTGGGAGAGGTTAGGTGTTAATTTTAATGAGGGGTTTATTTATTTTTATTTAATTCAATGTATCAGCGTGTATTTTTACTATTTGGCTACTAGATGTCCCCCCACTTTATAATCCTGCCTACCATGAGTACGCTTACAGGAAGTAATGTATTTATGTTCAATAAAAAAAATTAAACAAGAGAAAAATAAATAATTCCCTAAACCTGTTGCTGCATTTAAGAGAACCTGAGCCGGAGCTCGGGTTCAAAATGAACAATTACCTCTCAGAGAGGGAAGGTCAGGATCCATTTGAGGCTTCCCTTGGTGCCCCTGATGCTAAGCGCAGACCTCCTTGTCCTGGCTGCGCGGCTCCTCTTCTGCAATCATGACGGCGCATGGTAAGCTCGAGTCCCGCCCGTGCATGTGCAGTAGCACGGAGCCACATGCTTCGACTCGGGTACTTTGATGAGCAGTGACATATCCCCATACAAATAGAGCCATGTGTATGAATACCTCTTAGATTGTGAGCTCCTCCGAGGGACAGTTAGTGACAAGAATATATATGTACTCTGCAGCGCACTGCGGAAGATGTCGTTGCTATATAAATACTAAATAATAATAATAAAACCCAAAACAGGTAAATTGGGTGTAATGCACACCTGGTAAATTAGGCCCACCATAGGCCATGATGTAATTAGCAGTTAAGGCCAGAGATGGGCTTTTGAGCGATTCCGAGTAGCAAGCTACTCGGAATTGAAATGCTAATGTCCGCTGATTACATCGGTGTAACCACAGGCTATGGGGGGTTAACTTACCCAGAAGTCTTCACGATTGTCTGCGCTCCATTCCGCATCATAGGCTAACTGTTGGCCACGTTCCATGACTTCAAGCTGAAAGGAGGAATCACAGTGAGTCGCGGAATGTGGCCAACAGTTTGCCTATGATGCGGACGATTGTGGGCGAATGGAGCGCAGACGATTGTGAAGACTTCTGGGTAAGTTAACCCCCTGTAGCCTGTGGCCACACTTGTGTAATCAGTGGGGCATTAGCATTTAAATTCCGAGTAACTTGCTACTCAGAATTGCTCAAAAGTCCATCTCTGGTTATGGCGTCACAGACAGGGTAATTTGGACACCAGAGTTCCACAATGGTACATTATACTCTGGCTAGTGATAGTGGCTGCGCTGTGGTAATGAGTGGTTGGCTACAGTAAACCTGAACACCATATGGCTCTGGTGTTTCAGCTGAGAGTTTGACTATTGTATAGCCTAACCCTGGCAAGCGATAGTGGCGGTGCTGCGTCAGCAAGTGCTCAGCTATAGCTCAGCTTGGTTCCACTGCAGGCAGCAGCAGTTCTTTTGAGTATATGGCTATAACATACCCAAGTGCCAAAGGTTTGTTTCGGCAATGTGGGTTTGGCTATAGCAGCATAATAAGGGTTATGAAAAAGTGGTGAGCACTGAGCTAGTGTAGGTAGGGGGTAATTAGTGTTATGCGTAGGTAGGGAGAAGGGTAGTGTTTGGCATGAGTAGGATAGGGTTAAAGCAGTTTAAAACTCTGACAAAATATTCAACAAAAATGTGTTTTCCTACTTTTTATAACCCATACAATTATCATATTAGCTTTTGTGCACAAGTATTATAATTTATTTACAAATGTTAACTTTCCAAAGTTCAGTTTATTTACTTTGAAAGCTGCTGGTGCATTTTATTCATAACTGTTGTAATTCTGTTTTAAACGCAGCCATCAGTGATTACTGACCTGTGTTTCACTCCAGGACTCATTAGCATAAGTTTCTTCACAGCCAGAGAATGTTTACTTAATTGTATCAAGTAAAGAATGTATACAGAAGATAAGCTAATCACCAGTTCGGATGCGGCAGCCCCTGCAGGAGAAAAAGTCAGTCCTGTGATGTAACCCTTTAAATGCTGTTTTACTAAAAAAAAAATAAAAAATAAAAACAACAACATTGCGTTAGTATATTATATGCTGTAAATAATCTTTTAGAGCAAAGAAGAAATACTGGGTTGCATTCCACTTTAACGTGTTGTTAAAGTGAGGACGTGTTACGTTATGGAAGCCTATAGCAGAGTATTGTTAATGGTATTCTACTGTTTGCAAAATTTAATGTCTAAATTGACAGGCGTCTCTATTAAATGTACAATCAAAACCGGCGGAACTAGCAGATTACCTGTGCCTAGACTTATTTCAAGACTATCAGCTGAGACTTCACATTGGAAGATGCTGAACCTGGGTGGAGGCGGGCTGTATGATAGCTGCCAAAGAGTGACCCAAAAAATTGTACAGTGACACGTTATCATTTGAGTATATACTGTATATGTAGGAGGAATTAAAAAATAACTTCTTTCATTTCTTTTTGTACAGCAACTATTCTGTGCATTTCAGGTGAGTAATGTTTTTTTTTAATTGATATTACTATTTGCATCGCATAGCTCAACTAATAAATTATCATTTTTTTTTTGTTTAGAAAGGCACAATACATATATTATTTCAAAAATATAAATTTGGTGAAAATAAAAGTGAAAGTATATTAGGGCGAAATTCAGATAGTTCCTTTTTTTTTTTCAGAGAAGCCAATCGTCAAACTAAAAGCCTGATTTGCTAAGTTTTTTTAGAAGCTGTAAAAAAACAGTACCTGAATTGACAGGAAACAAAATGAAGAAAACACCTGTATGCACTATCCCAATCTTATTCCCAGCTCCGCAGCCAGGCACAAGCAAGGCAAGCTGTTGCTTGGGGACTCACTATAGAGGGGGCCTCAGTTGCTCCTTGCACCTCATGTCACTGTGTCACAGCACTCAGTAGGCCAGATTTATGAAAGCATTAGTGACAGTTTTTTCTTCTTAAACAGTTCTAACCACCAGCAGGAGGAACTGTTATAATGAGAAGATTCTTAAAGGATTTCTGATGCGAGAATTAATAAACAACTTTTACTCACCTGGGGCTTATTCCAGCCCCTAGCAGCAGTCTCAGTCCCTCGCCGCAGCCCCAGTCCTCCGCGTTGTACCACTGGCTGCTGGTAAAGATTGCGACCCCGTCAGCGGGTCCAGTCTTCTGCGCCAGAGCGGGCATTTGTGCCTGTGCATGCATGTAATCTGGCATGTACTGCATCTGCGCAGTAGTGGGCGCAGGCGCAGTATGCCCAGATGACGTGGATGCGCAAGCACAAATCCCTGCGCAAGCACAGAAGACCCAACCCGCCGGCGGGGTCACAATCTTTACCGGCGGCCAGTGGGACAACGCGGAGGACCGGGGGGCTGCAACAAGGGACTAAGACTGCTGCTAAGGGCTGGAATAAGCCCCAGGTGAGTAAAAGCTGTTTATTAATTTTCGTATCGGAAGTCCTTTATAAGCTACTTAATAGCAGCAGTTTAGCGTGAATTACTAGAACTGCACTACAGTTTAAGAAACATGCAAATCCATCTCTAAATTGCCGCATATTAAGAAGTGCATCATAGCACTTCTAAAGATAGTGAAGTGTAGACTACACATGATTTGTGATGTGCTCCTCCCTCCCTGCTGAATTCCTCCTCAGAGCCTGCAGGTATCAATACAGCAGGTGTGTTGGTTACCTCAGCAACAGCAATTTCCCTCACACACTGCACTGTCTGAGAAACCTTCCTAACCCCTTCTATGTAATCACAGTTGAAGAAGGAAACTGCACTATCTGGTGATTTTTACTTAATGACATGCTGACTTATAAAAACGTCCTGCTAGAGCCTCTTAATGGCTCCAGGACGTTTTTATAAGTCAGACAGTGCTGCTGTGCATATGCGTGTGCACGGGGATCGCGGGTGCACGTGCATCCCCGTGCACGTGAAAATTGTGAAAAAAATACACCTTTACTTCCAAACGATATATATATTGTCACCATACTTTTTACTAGGGACATAATTAAAATCTTGTGATAACCAGGACAAATAGGCAGATACAATGTGTGGGTTTTATGTACAGTAGCCGTGTTTATATTAAAACTATAGGGGATGAAATTGGAGAAATAGTGTATTTTTTCATTTTTTCCCTGTATTTCCCTTTAAAATGCATACAAAATAAAGTAATTACTGAAAACAAATATCAACCCCAAAAAGCCCACTTTGTGGTGAAAAAAACAAGATATAGATCATTTAATTGTGATTAGTAGTGATTAAGCTATTGGCAAATGAAAGGGATTAGCACTGAAAGGTGAAAATCGCTGTTGTCCGTTAGGGTAAAAACCGCCTTGGGGTGAAGTGGTTAAGGTTAAGTTCTGCACAAATTTCTAAAAACCTACCAATACCTCCACTGTCTGTTACACCCTGCGGCTCTTGGCTCTGCCCGGTTGGTGTAATATCAGATAATGCTCCCTCTATTGTTGCTCGGAAAACATTATGTTCTAACTCTATATCCACTTGGGGGTGAACATCTACAAGTACAAGGCTTTTAGGCGTGATAACTGAGCAGAGCCGGGACGAGGTCCTCCAGCACCCAAGGCTGAGACACCAAAGTGCGCCCCTCCATCCCTCCACCCTAGCCGTCATACACTGATTGCTATTAGACTAAAAGGCGCCACAGGGCCCACAACCTCCCCAACACCTTAATATCTAGTTATCTGACTTGCAGTCGTCACTGTCATGTATCCCCTTTTCTTATTTCTTTCTGCTTCAAACACAATTAGGAATGACAGCTGAATGAATTCTGCGCCCCCTCCTACACTGCGCCCTGAGGCTGGAGCCTCTTCTGCCTCTGCCTCGGCCCGGCCCTGTAACTCAGTTATCACTGTTTTGTTAATCAAGCCCAATGTACACAATAGGGATGATCAGAAATGCCAAATTCTGATTCCGTATAATTACAATTACCGAAAATGCAGATAACTGATTCCACAGATTTTACGGGAAATCCTAATTTCCAATACCCATTTCCACGGAAAATATTTTTTAATCATTTTTGTAAGTTATGTAATTTAGAAAAATATGTTTTTGTTTTGTATTATGCAAAAATGAAAAAGAACAGAGGGTTTCCGAGCACCAATTTGCATAAGTAGTCACATTTAATCTATACTCCCAACACCTTCAAAAACATAAATGCAGTAAAGATCAGCCTAAGGCACATTTGCTTTTTGCACCTACATCTTCCGACCTGCCAGGAGCTCATCTTGTGCCGATTTTTTTCCCTGTTCTTGTGGACCAAGTTTTGTATTATGCGGACATCCTGGATGCATTACTGAATGCTCTCAATTACTTTAGAGTTGGAAGCATTGGACCATTTACAGGCTGCACAATTTTTCCATGAAAAAATTTAAATACTGTGGAAATTTCAGACCAATCATAAGACTTGGTATAATTTGGTAGTATCCAAGTCTTGTGATTGGTCTAAAATTTCTGGTGTATTCTCTTATTGATCCAATACTACCAAGTATTTCCAAGTCCTGCGATTCACCTAAAGTTTCCTGTTCTATGATTGGCCTAAAATTTCCCATTTTAGACTAATCACAACACTTGACATTTCAAAATACTGAGCAGTATTGGACGAATCAGAGAACACGGGGATTTACCGCGGTAATCAGAACACCACGGAAATTATAGACCATTCACAAGACACAGATACTACCGAATTTTACAGTCCTGTGATTGGTCTAAAATTTCCACAGTATTTCCATTTCCACTGAAAAATTCTGCAGCCTGCGATTGGTCCAATGCTTTAAAGGATACCGAGGAGACATGTGACAAGATGAGATAGACATGTGTATGTAAAGTGCATAGCATGCTAATAATTATGTGTTGCTTTTTTTTCTTTCTCTGCCTGAAAGGTTTAAAAATCGGGTATGTAACAGACAGTTTCTGTCTGGGTGGACCGGGTCGGACAACAGGGTGACCCTCTCTGATAAGGAATTACAGCCATAAAACAGTTTCCAAGCAGAAATTTTTTTCTGAGAGCAGAAAAGAGATTAAAGGGGTCAATAGTTCATAGATTTTAGCTCTGGCACACTTCAATGAATGTGACATTGAGCAGAAACATTGAAACACAAGAAACTTGATTTAAAGAGAATCTGTATTGTTAAAATCGCACAAAAGTAAACATACCAGTGCGTTAGGGGACATCTCCGATTGCCCTCTGTCACAATTTCGCCGCTCCTCGCCGCATTAAAAGTGGTTAAAAACAGTTTTAAAAAGTTTGTTTATAAACAAACAAAATGGCCACCAAAACAGGAAGTAGGTTGATGTACAGTATGTCCACACATAGAAAATACATCCATACACAAGCAGGCTGTATACACCCTTCCTTTTGAATCTCAAGAGATCATTTGACAAGACAAGACAAGACAAATAACATTTATATTACGCTTTTCTCCTTGCGGACTCAAAGCGCCAGAGCAGAGCAGCAGCCACTAGGGCGCGCTCTATTGGCAGTAGCAGTGTAAGGGAGACTTGCCAAAGGTCTCCTACTGAATTAGTGATGGCTTACTGAACAGGCAGAGCCGAGATTCGAACCCTGGTCTCCTGTGTCAGAGGCAGAACCCTTAACCATTGCACCATCAGCCAACTGCACCATTACACCATCAGCCAATTTGTGTGTTTCTTTCCCCCTGCAGTTCTCATGCACTGAAGTTTCAGGCTGCTCTTTTCTTCCTGCAAATAGCTTTGCCCTTGTCTATAATTCCTCAGTATGTGAAAGCCCAGCCAGCTCAGAGGACGATTTATCCAGCTTGTAAAAGATAAGAGAGAAGAGAGAAGCTGCCCTAATCTAAATAATACACAGGCAGTGTGCATAGAGGGGCCTGGAAGGGGGAGTTCATAGCAGAACCACAACACTGAAGAACTTGGCAGCCTTCCAGACACAGGCCGACAAGTCTGACAGGGGAAAGATACATTGATTTATTACAGAGACTGTGATAGTAGAAAGTGCTGCAGTAAGCCAGAACACATTAGAATAGCTTTTAAAACTTGTAGGATGATAAAAAACAGGATGCAATTTTTGTTACGGAGTCTCTTTAAATATGATATTAAACTATGGGCTATCTAAAAAGTAATTTCTAGCAGAAAGAGGATAGATGCAACTGTTTATCTTATCAGTTTATTTTCACCTCGGGTATCCTTAAAGAGACACTGAAGCGAAAAAAAAATGTATGATATAATGAATTGGTTGTGTAATACGGATAATTACTAGAACATTAGTAGCAAAAAAAAATATTCTCATATTTTTATTTTCAGATATACAGCTTTTTTTTTTTTTTTTTTTTTTTTTTTTTTATAACATTGCATCATTCTCTAATATTTGCAGTTTACACACTACTCAGCTTTCTAAATGTTTTTTACAGAACAGGCAGTAAACTTTTGACTTGTCTTGAACTGTTCTCTGCAAAAGAAAAACCAATACAGTTAAGATAACAGCCTTCAGAACACAGAGCTCTCTGCAACTTTGAAAGTCGTGGAGCTCAATGGCAATTTGCATAGATAACAACTGTAGTTTCTTAACTCTCCCTGTACTGGAAACAACATTAGACTTATGTCTCTGCTCCTAATGCTTTATTTCTTAGCTGTACTACACATACAAATCATTATATCATATTTTTTTTTCTCCTTCAGTGTCTCTTTAAAGCTCCTTGATTGAGCTAAAATATCCAAGAGATTTTGATTACTGCTGCAGTAAGCCCATGTTTGCATAAACAGCAGTAAACTTCACATGTGCTGAGCACTCATGTACATTTTATGTACATTTTACTGATGCTTCCTGAATCTGCCACATTTTGTTTTGGCTGAGTTCTCCAGCCAAGGTTTCCTCCTCAGTAATTCAGGGCCTATAAATCACCACTGAGTGGAAAGCAGCAGAATATCCATATTGTGCCTAATGTTTTATGCCTATTATTTCTGTCCTACATTTGCATCAAAATGCATAAGGTATCAGAGTTCTACTTAACGACCGCCTAACGCCGATAGGCGGCGGCAGGTCGTAAGTGGTATTACATGGAAACGGCTGCTCGTACGAGCGGCCTTTCCATGTCAGTTCACAGAGGGTGTCTCCGTGAACAGCCTGCGAGCCTCCGATCGCGGCTCGCAGGCTAATTGTAAACACACGGGGAAGAAATCCCCGGTATTTACATCATACGGCGCTGCCGTAAAGGAGATCGGCGATCCCCGGCCTCTGATTGGCCGGGGATCGCCGGCATCTGATAGGCTGAAGCCTATCAGAGGCGGTGCAGGACGTTGCCGTCCGGTGCCACCCATGGGAAGGAGGGGAAGGAGGGAAAGAGAGGGAGGCCTGATATCGCTGCGGAGGGGGGCTTTGAGGAGCCCCCCCCCCCGCAACACGCAGGTAGCCGGCGACGATCAGACCCCCCCAGCAGGACGTCCCCCTAGTGGGGAAAAAAGGGGGGAAGTCTGGTCGCCCTGCTGCAAATACAATCTGTGCTGTGGGCTGGAGAGCCCACTCTGCACAGATCAATCCAAAATAGCCCGGTCCTTAAGTGGTTGCTTGAAAAAAAATATTCCAATGTGTTTTTTTTTTTGTGAGGGCTGAATTAATTTGTCTTTTTGTTATTATTTTAGTTTTCACCTTTTTTTTGTTTGTTTCTGCAGCAAGCACAGACACTGAACATCCAGGTAAGCAGTATGTTTATTAAAGCACATTGGTACTCATTTTAGTCCGATTACAATGATTGCAGGGGGAGGTTCTGGACGTCACAATGTGCCTTTCAGAGAACAAACAAAAGAAGCAGAGGGACACCAGGAGCCCTATGAAGGTTAAGAAAGATTGAGTAAGTTGAGATTGGAGTGAATAAATGTGGTGTAATAATATACTCTCAGAGTCCAGGCTGCAACAGCGGTAACCACGGTAATGTGCTTGAGTAAATGTTTCAGTCCATCTCCCCTCAGAACGTGGGTAATCGTAGGATCTTGATTGTCAATCTCCAGAAAACAAAAAAACGTCACCGCATAGATCCTACTTAATTAATTCCTAATTTGGCACAGTCCCCTTAAGAGTTAAGAACATAAGGGATAGGAGGATGTACCCCAATTGTGATAAAATATTCTAAAAACACTAAAGAGTAAGGGTTGCCTTATCTCAAGGAGGCGAGCGAAACAATTTTATTGGTAACGTTACAGGTTTTCAACCATTTCACAGGCTGAAATCCCGCTTCCTTCAGTCAATATGAGTGTCTGTGGCAAGCAACAAAGCGTTGTTCGTCTACATGCAATTGTTTTGCTCAGCTCTTGCTGTCACTGTACTTCCTTAAGGTAAGCCAACACATAAGTTTGAAACTATTTATAGAGGATTTTATAGAGCACTAGCTGATGACCCGGCGTTGCCCGGGTATGTATTTGGCTGGTGTTGGATCCGTCCGATTTTTCTAACCCTAACACACAAACACTCAATGTCCAAGTTTGTGAGATTTGGGGTCCTTGGCATCAATAATTTGTATTTTCCCATTGAAAATAAATAAATCTGATTCGCTGTTTGTGGCTCCACCCTCTCCAGCATTTGAACCCCAGTCACCCAATGACCAACTGTAGTAGGTTTGAGGCATCTGCTATTAACAGTGTAAAAATGGCAGCAATTTAAATATTCCCCTTGAAAATCAACAGGTGAATTTTGATTGACTATTATAGGCTCCACCCACTTCCCTGAATATTAATCCCAGTCACCCAGTGACCATCTGGGCAAAGTTTGAGAACCCTGCCATTAACAGTGTAAGAATGCCTGCAGTTTATATTTTCTCAGTGGAATTTGTTTTTGGCTCCACCCACTTTTTGTAACCTTGACAGACAGTCACTCAATTACCAAGGTTGTGAGCTTTTGGGTCCTTGGAATCAAAAATGTGTGAATGGGAGCAGTTTATCTGGCAAAGAAATCTAATTGGATGTTTGTGGCTCTGCCCCTGTAGTGAATTTGGACTTCAGTCACTTAATGACCAACTGTAGCAGGTTTGAGGCCTCTGTCATTAAAAGTGTAAGAATGGCAGCAGTTTCAATATTCCCCTTGAAAATTAATAGGTGAATTTTGATTGGCTGTTGTAGGCTCCACCTACTTTTCTGAATATTAATCCCAGTCACCCAGTGACCAACTGTATGAAGTCTGAGACACACACAAGCGCGCACACGCACACGCACACGGTTTTATATATATAGATAGAGTTTTTAGAGTATTTTATCACCATCTGCAAAAATGCTTTTATTTCAAATAGAACAGTTATATAATGCTCAATGTTTAAAACTGCTTCACAGCTGTTATTTTATCTCCAAATACTGGCAGAAGATAAAAATGTTAGTTATTTAAAAGAGGTTGTTGTTGTTTTTTTTTTTAACCCTTTCCACTCAGAGTTTTTTTTGCTAAAGGGAGTCGTTTCTACGCTGAGTTTTTTTTGTTTTTTTATTACAGAAATGCACTCTCCCTCTTACTCTCTCTCCCAGACAGAGGCGCTCACTTCTGTATCTAGACCCATTGAGTTATACTCCTGTTTGCCTGATGAAGCAGGACCACACCTGCGAAACACGTTGCACTAAGTGGAGTTCAATAAAATATTTTTGTATTGATATATTGTGACTCAATTGAGTTTTATATTTTTGAGGGAGGTAAGTCAACCTGAACATCCCCCTCTTTTAGACGGTTTTTAAACGTTTTTATTCTACTCTGGCGCCTCTGTACACCAAGCCTTGCTGAAATTACTCTCTCTCCCATTCTTACATGGAACGAAACACTGTAACATGGTATATCTTATTTTAAAGAACACATTATAACGTTTCATTTCATACCTTATTTGGACAGTTTGGTGTCTTCTATTAGCTGGCAGCAGAGAAGTTGTCCAAAGTATGGTACACTTTAAAACAATTTCCTGGGTGTAATCCTGGCCTGTGTGAGCAAGTTTCGCGATCGGAATAATTAGCAATAAAATGCTGGATACCATTTAGACGCTCCTCCACGTCTAATGAAGAAGGGCGGCCATATCTTTGCTGAGGCCTAGAGGCTCGTTGTTCGTGAACCAACTCAAGAATTAGGTTCTTGCGGTAGCTGATATGATCCTTTGGTTCATGTGGATGCAACTGGTTGTAAACTATGAAGCTATTCACTACTGCCAGCTCCAACAACCAAAAAAAGGTCTTCCTCCACCACTTCACTGACTTCCTGTTGAAAGAGTAACTACTGGTGTAATGATCAAATCGGTCAACCGCTCCCATGTGTTTAGTATATTCTACAACTGCTGTGGGCTTCTCAACATTTTCAGTCACTCTACCTTTTCTTCTTCTCTGCTGTCGTTGTAGTAGCAGGGTAGAAAGTGCTAAGCATGTGTATAATACGCTTATCCTTCCATGCCAATACCATCTCTTCACTGTCAAGTTTCCAAGCACGAACTTTACAACTCTTCAGTTTCAGTTTTTTTTATTTCACTTGGTAGACCGATTGGGCATGACCGTTCCAGTTATGTGAATTTTTTCTTTTAGTTACTCTAAATGTAACTAATATGTGACTGGTATAAAATTGATCTGTAAATAAATGGTATCCATGTCCAGGAGTGGCTTGTTTCAGATTTGTACAAAGATGAAGGACAATGCGAGCTGAAAATGGCAAGTCTGGCCTTGGCAAGCTTTCCGTAGTTGCAGATTCATAAAACGGTTCAAACGCAAAGAGGTATCCAGTCTCACAATCAGCCATAGAAAACACTCGTAGTCCCCACTAGCTTGGTTTCTGAGGATTGTACATCTGCTACTTTGATCTTCCTTTGAAACTAATTGTGCTTTCGTCAATCACTACATTCCTATGGGCAGTGGCGTAGCTACAAACCTCTGGGCCCCGATGCGGAATCTGTATGAGGGCCCCCCCGCCACCCCTTGCCCCCCCCTATGAACACACACGCCAATTTACTAGCAACCTACTTTGATACACACACGCCAATTTACTAGTAACCCACTTTGATACACGCACGCACACACACACATACATTGTACACACACACACACACACACACACACATTGTACACACACACCCTGATGCATACATAAGTTCTACTGTACATACTGGCGGTAGCAGAGATCAGCACATGCTGCAGCTAGTTTACTATCAATACAGACAAAGAGTAATACCTTATACTGTACATACTGGAGACAGAAGAAATCAGTACATGCTGCAGCTAGTTTACCATCAATACAGACACAGAGTAACAGCTTCTTCTGTACATACTGGAGGCAGCAGAGATCAGCACACACTGCAGATAGTTTATTATCAGTACAGGCCCAGAGTAACAGCTTATACTGTACATACTGGGGGCAGCAGGGATCAGCACACACTGTAGCTAGTTTACTATCAGTACAGGCACAGAACAGCTTATACTGTACATACTGGAGGTAGGAGAGGTCAGCAAGCACTGCAGCTAGTTTACTGTCATTACAGGCACAGAGGACAGGGCACGCATGCACACACACACACACACACACACACACACACACACACACACACACACACACACACACACACACACACACACACACACACACACACACACACACACACACACACACACACACACACACACACACACACACACACACACACACACACACACACACACACACACACACACACACACACACCTACAATTAGCTGGTGAGAAATCTGTGCAAATGAGGCAAAAAAATCTGAAAATAATGTTCTTTATTGTGGGTATTTAAAGAGAACCCGAGGTGGCTTTGTATAACGTTAGTGGGGCACAGAGGCTGGTTGGGCACACTAACACCAGCCTCTGTTGCCCCATCGTGTGTGTCAAAGACCCCCCTGCTCGCCGCTATCCTCCCCGCAGTGCGTCGCCAGCACAATGTTTACCCTAGCGCTGTCTGTCAGCGCCGCTCCCCCGCCTCCTCCGCATCGCCGCTACCCGCCCTCGTCCCTTCCCTCCAATCAGCGGGAGGGAAGGGACGAGGGCGGGTAGCGGCGATGCGGAGGAGGCGGGGGAGCGGCGCTGACAGACAGCGCTAGGGTAAACATTGTGCTGGCGACACGCTGCGTGTCGCCAGCATTGCGGGGGTATAGCGGCGAGCAGGGGGGTCTTTGACACACACCATGGGGCAACAGAGGCTGGTGTTAGTGTGCACAACCAGCCTCTGTGCCCCACTAACGTTATACAAAGCCACCTCGGGTTCTCTTTAAGTAGTGCAACCTGTTTGTGCCCTGTAGAGGAATTTCCCAGATCAGATTTCTCCAGTGATTCAATCCAACAGCATTTGCATTATTCAGCAGGGTATGACTGTCAGTTTACAGCACTGTAGTGTCAGCCTCTCCCAGACAGACTTCCGTGAATCTCCAACTCAGTCTCAAGTGGCATGATAACAGAGAACATTAGATAACACAATGAGCACTGCACAGTACAGACCAGACTTTGCTACATCTCTAGACTGAGGCTGACATGTCACAATAACAGGTGCATCTGCAATATTTCAGTAGACAATCTACCGGCTGCAGTGAAAATGGATCCTTTCTTCAGGCTGACAGTGGCATCCTCCTCCCTGTCATTTGACCTGCCCCTGCATCCTCCGTGTCCCGATGTGCTGCCTTCCTGGTCCTGGGCTGTGGGCTGCCTGGCTCAGCACAGAGTCTACTCTCCCTTCCTGCTCCCCATCAGCCCGGGCTCCATTCAAACACTTCTGGGGGCGGAGCTACAGCTGTAGCATCAGAGCAGCAGGCGACAGGGAGAAGGGGCAGAGCGGCTTGTTACTACAAGCTACCTGGCCACTGCGATACATGGGGAGTACTAGAGAGCGGCTGCCATAGCAACAACAGACGCTGCATGAGGAGCAGAAAGCGGCTGCCATAATAACAGATGCTGACGGCCCGGGACACCGCTTCTGCTCAGCGCATCATGTGGCTTGAGGTTCGTGGCACAGTGAGGAGGGTCCGTAGCACGTGCTTCGGATCTTCAGGCCTAACAACGCCCCTGCGCGCTGCAATCCTCGTCCTCGCAAAAACATTATTTTATGCAAACAGGGAGGGGGGGCCCGGCGGCCGGGCCCCCCCTCAAGGCTTCAGGTCGGCGGGCCCTGTCGCGAATGCGACCTCTGCGACCTCCATTGCTACGCCCCTGCCTATGGGGTATAAACAGACTTCTGCGTCTTTCTTTCATATGCTCTGTCAAGTTCCTGACCTCCCAACCACTAGTTTGAGGGCCTTCAGGACCACTGATGGGTGGAGAAACATGTAGCATCCAATGGATCTGACTAAATCGCTCACGAAAAAAGATATCTCCAAAAAAGGGGGTGTAATTGATCCACTGAGTTGAGAAAAAATCCTGGATAGATCCCCTTTCTTGCAGTGCCATCCTAAGAATGACTCCAAAGTATGCTTTTATTTCCTGCATAGTAACATCAGTCCAGCTCCTCCAGATGGATCTGGGTGAAGGAGGGTTATTTTCTAACTTCCTTTTGGCATAAACATTTGTTTCATTAATAATTTCTTCTAAAAGGGCCGGTGTAAAAAAAAAAGCTAAAAAAAAACCACTGACAGTTTCTGGAACATTAGCTGCAGGCAGTTGTACCCCTGCATTACACACAGTAAAGGGAAAATTATGCAGCAAGCAGTCACTGGTAGGAGAGAAGCTTGCCCATTTTCTGTGATCACCATCACCCTCCCCACTTTCAGCAGCTTGCCCACCTTCATCAGCCTCATCAATATCAGTGTCATCACTGTAGCAATAATCCTCATCATCAGTGACAGTATAGTCAATGTCATCACCAGAATCCTGCACACCTGATTCTGAGCTGCTGTCATTCATAATCTGCTGTGCCACCTCAAACGCTGTCATTTTTCTTTTACGTGCTGCAGAGGATTCCATTGCTCCGCTGTGTAAGGTATTTGCAAGGAATTTTCAAAAAAATAACCGGAAGGGATCTGCAAGAAGGAATATGCAAGGGATAAGCCAGGAATCTGTCAGAAGTTTTCTGCCAGGAATATGCCAGGAATCTGCAAAAAAAGGCCATGCAGAAAAGCAGGAACAATCAGCAACAACAAAGCAGAGTTGATGCTGCTACTTCCTGCCAGCGCTGATCACCCACTTCCTGTGTAGGGGAAGGGGGTACCATCTGTGTTGGCATGTAGTTTTACATGCCCACTAAGTATAGGGACAGAGATCAGGCTTTCCGTGCGGCCAGATGCGCCGCAAAACACCGCTGAATTAAATGTCCCGCATAGCGGGACATTCGACTAGAGCGCGGATTTCGCGTTGTCCCTCTATGCGGGTTATTGTTTTAAGTTCCTGGGCCTGCCTCCAGTATTTCACAACAGCGAAAGCCTAGCACTATATAACCAATGCATAAGAAAGAGAAACGTGGGCACCATTACCAGAAGCTTTAATTTAAGCAGGTAAGGACCACAGGCTTTACCCCCCCACCTTTTCTGCCCACCAACAGAGTTTTCTGTTGGTGGGCTCTGATTGCTGCTGCAGGCAGTGTTATTTTTTTTATTAATTTAATTAGCTTTTTTTACTAATAAAAATGACAATTTAAAAATATATATATATATCCCCGATCCCTTCCCCCTCCCGCCTTCGATCACAGCGATCAGCTCTCATAGACATCTGCTTATAAGAGCCGATTGCTCTGTGAGCCTCCCAAGGGGACAACCGAGTGACACGGCTGTCCCCTGCACAACACTGCCATAGATCGCAGTGCTTTACAGTGTAAATAGACAGCAATTTCGCCAGTCTCATAGCGCTGGGAGACTGATGGCGCTGGGAGACTGATGACAGAGCGGAGCACCATCATTCAAGCGGAGATGCGCGCGCATTGGCAAGCGTAATCTCCTGCAAGACGTGCCCCCAGGATTGCACGCCAATTGGCGTTAGGCAGTCTTGGGGCTGCCGCCGTGTCCACGCCAATTGCGTGGAGTGGTCTTTAAGTAGTTAATCCAGTTACGTGAACAGTGCTTGTTAGATGATAAATCACATATATATCACCCTTTCAGGGCTGCTGCTAGTCACAGGGACAAGTAGTCGACAATTGTTTCATGCTAATTGCACTATATAACAGTAACAAGCTTATCACAGCATGCAAAATGAAAGCTTCCAATCTTTGATAAGATAAGGACACTAAGGTTTTGTCCACACTTGTCAGGTTGCAGATCGGAAAACCTTTTAAATGGATCAGTTTTTCTAAAAGCTGATCAGTGTGCTTTTGCTTTTGATGCAGAGGGGAGGCGCAGTCAGTAAGCAATCGGCTTTGGCATCCGTTTTGTGTGTTCTCTGTGTAGAGGCAGATCCATTTTTGGTATCTGGGCTCCATGAAAATGTGGCAAATCCGGACTCTCCGTTCAGTTTTCCAAAACAGAGCCCACAGATCTGGTTTTTTAAGTGTGTGAAGATGGCCGCTATTTTTAACATTGGTATCCGTTGCTCCGTTTTTGTCCAGGCAAAAAAAATGGAGCCACGGATAAGGTTTTGAAAGAAGTGTGAACCAACCCTGTTCACTAAACCTGTCCAACCTACATTTCCGATCTTACTCAGAGGGACACACCTAGCCGCTCATTCCGCTCCTCCAATGAACTTCGCCTGACCGTCCCCCGCATCACCCAGTCCCATGCACGCCTCCAGGACTTCTCAAGAGCTGCTCCAACACTATGGAACTCCCTACCTCCACCCATTAGTGCAGCCCCCTCCTTCAACATCTTCAAGAAGGCCCTCAAAACTCACCTTTTCACTCTGGCCTACCACCCCTCACAAGTGCTCTAAACCCACAGCTGAACTCTGGTCCCCTACCTTTCGTGTCCTTACCTCTCCCTCTAGATTGTAAGCCTTTGGGCAAGGTCCTCCTCCTTTTGAGTCCTACCTGATCATGCACCTCCATTACTGTGCACCCATGCTATGCATCTGAGTGAACCTAACTTGCCTAATCTCCATGCTCCATCCAGTGACTGACTAAGCATTACCTTGTACTCATACTGTGCTGCCTGATCTGGTCTTTCTTGTATTCCTGTATTGTGATATTGCTGAATGTCACCCCTAAATATTGTCTGTAACCTAAACTAATGTCCAGCGCTGCATAATATGTTGGCGCTTTATAAGTACAATAAATAAATAAATCCTAAGGCCCAGTGCACACCAAAAACCTGTAGCAGATCTGCTAACGATAGAGGTTTTTGAAGCAGATTTTCAGAGCGTTTCCTAGGCATGTTTAGAGAGGTTTTCTAAACATGTTTAGCGTGTTTTTTTTGGAGCATTTTTGTGTATCAGATTACAAATATTGTTACAGTAAACCTGTTACTGAACAGCTTCTGTAACAAAAACGCCTGGAAAACCGCTCTAATCTAGTGTTTTTCAGAGCTGTTTTCCACTTTCCTAACATTGAGGCAGAAACGCCTCAGAAATCTAAAAAATGCTGCAGCCCCCGAGTTTGCGTTTGTGGAAAAAACAAACTGATCTGGGGTGCACCATCCCATTAAAATACATCACCCAAGCGGTTTTCAAACAGCTAGTGTTTTTAAAAAGGCTCCAGAACCGCTCTGGTGTGCACCAGCCCTAAGACCAGAAGGTAATTGAATCCCTGTCTCCCTTTGAAGAGTTTACACAGTGATGTAAGCCTGTTGTCTAGGTCAGGGGTCCCCAACCTTTTTCAGCCCGAGGACCTCTATCCAGGCCAAACTTTTCTCTGGGGCTGTGGTCGGGGTTAGTCGGGGGGGGGGGGGGGAGAACGGACGGTGAAGTCGGGGTTAGCGGAGGGTTAATGGGGTTAGCAGCGGGTGCCCCCCCATTTGGAGAGTATAGATAGGTAGGTAGCGAGGTATAAATGTCCCCTGTATAGGGTATCTAGGTATAGTTGCCCCTTTATAGCTAGTATAGTTGCCCCCACATAGCTAGTATAGTTGCCCCCACATAGCTAGTATAGTTGCCCCCGCATAGCTATTATAGTTTCGCCGGCATAGCTAGTATAATTGTCGCCGCATAGCAAGTATAGTTGCCCCCACATAGCTAGTATAGTTGCCCTGCATAGCTAGTACAGTTGCCCCCGCATAGCTATTATAGTTTCGCCCGCATAGCTAGTATAATTGTCGCCGCATAGCAAGTATAGTTGCCCCCACATAGCTAGTATAGTTGCCCTGCATAGCTAGTACAGTTGCCCCCGTATAGCTAGTATAGTTGCCCTGCAGAGCTAGTATAGTTGCCCCCGTATAGCTAGTATAGTTGCACCAACATAGCTAGTATAGTTGCCCCCACATAGCTAGTATAGTTGCCCCCACATAGCTAGTATAGTTGCCCTGCATAGCTAGTATAGTTGCCCCCGTATAGCTAGTATAGTTGCACCCACATAGCTAATATAGTTGCCCCCACATAGCTAGTATAGTTGCCCTGCATAGCTAGTATAGTTGCCCCCGTATAGCTAGTATAGTTGCACCCACATAGCTAATATAGTTGCCCCCACATAGCTAGTATAGTTGCCCTGCATAGCTAGTATAGTTGCCCCCACATAGCTAGTATAGTTGCCCCCACATAGCTAGTATAGTTGCCCCCACATAGCTAGTATAGTTGCCCTGCATAGCTAGTATAGTTGCCCCCGTATAGCTAGTATAGTTGCACCCACATAGCTAATATAGTTGCCCCCACATAGCTAGTATAGTTGCACCCACATAGCTAGTATAGTTGCCCCCACATAGCTAGTATAGTTGCCCTCACATAGCTAGTATAGTTGCCCTGCATAGCTAGTATAGTTGCCCCCGTATAGCTAGTATAGTTGCACCCACATAGCTAGTATAATTGTCGCCGCATAGCAAGTATAGTTGCCCCCACATAGCTAGTATAGTTGCACCAACATAGCTAGTATAGTTGCCCCCACATAGCTAGTATAGTTGCCCCCACATAGCTAGTATAGTTGCCCTGTATAGCAAGTATAGTTGCCCCCGTATAGCTAGTATAGTTGCCCCCGTATAGCTAGTATAGTTGCCCTGCATAGCTAGTATAGTTGCCCTGCATAGCTAGTATAGTTGCCCCCGTATAGCTAGTATAGTTGCACCAACACAGCTAGTATAGTTGCACCCACATAGCTAGTATAGTTGCCCCCACATAGCTAGTATAGTTGCCCCCACATAGCTAGTATACTTGCACCCACATAGCTAGTATAGTTGCACCCACATAGCTAGTATAGTTGCCCCCACATAGCTAGTATAGTTGCCCTGCATAGCTAGTATAGTTGCCCTGCATAGCTAGTATAGTTGCCCCCGTATAGCTAGTATAGTTGCCCCCATATAGCTAATATAGTTGCCCTGCATAGCTAGTATAGTTGCCCCCGTATAGCTAGTATAGTTGCACCCACATAGCTAGTATAGTTGCCCCCACATAGCTAGTATAGTTGCCCTGCATAGCTAGTATAGTTGCCCTGCATAGCTAGTATAGTTGCCCCCGTATAGCTAGTATAGTTGCCCCCATATAGCTAATATAGTTGCCCTGCATAGCTAGTATAGTTGCCCTGCATAGCTAGTATAGTTGCCCCCGTATAGCTAGTACAGTTGCCCCCGTATAGCTAGTATAGTTGCCCTGCATAGCTAGTATAGTTGCCCCCGTATAGCTAGTACAGTTGCCCCCGTATAGCTAGTATAGTTGCCCTGCATAGCTAGTATAGTTGCCCCCGTATAGCTAGTACAGTTGCCCCCGTATAGCTAGTATAGTTGCCCCCACATAGCTAGTATAGTTGCCCCCACATAGCTAGTATAGTTGCCCCCATATAGCTAATATAGTTGCCCCCGCATAGCTAGTATAGTTGCCCCCACATAGCTAGTATAGTTGCACCCACATAGCTAGTATAGTTGCCCCCACATAGCTAGTATAGTTGCACCCACATAGCTAGTATAGTTGCCCCCACATAGCTAGTATAGTTGCACCCACATAGCTAGTATAGTTGCCCCCACATAGCTAGTATAGTTGCCCTGCATAGCTAGTATAGTTGCCCCCGTATAGCTAGTATAGTTGCACCCACATAGCTAATATAGTTGCCCCCACATAGCTAGTATAGTTGCCCTGCATAGCTAGTATAGTTGCCCCCGTATAGCTAGTATAGTTGCACCCACATAGCTAGTATAGTTGCACCCACCTAGCTAATATAGTTGCCCCCACATAGCTAGTATAGTTGCCCTGCATAGCTAGTATAGTTGCCCCCGTATAGCTAGTATAGTTGCACCCACATAGCTAGTATAGTTGCCCCCACATAGCTAGTATAGTTGCACCCACATAGCTAGTATAGTTGCCCCCACATAGCTAGTATAGTTGCCCTGCATAGCTAGTATAGTTGCCCCCACATAGCTAGTATAGTTGCCCCCGTATAGCTAGTATAGTTGCCCCCACATAGCTAGTATAGTTGCCCCCACATAGCTAGTATAGTTGCCCCCGTATAGCTAGTATAGTTGCACCCACATAGCTAGTATAGTTGCACCCACATAGCTAGTATAGTTGCACCCACATAGCTAGTATAGTTGCCCCCACATAGCTAGTATAGTTGCCCCCGTATAGCTAGTATAGTTGACCCCGTATAGCTAGTATAGTTGCCCCCACATAGCTAGTATAGTTGCCCCCACATAGCTAGTATAGTTGCACCCACATAGCTAGTATAGTTGCCCCAGTATATCCCACTCCCCCCGCGGACGCCGCTCCTGTTACCTTATGATCTGGCGGCCGCTTCCTCTCTTAGATTCCCCGTAGCATCTCTCCTCTTTGCAGCATCTCCTATTATAGCAGCTCGCCCCACGGCTGCTGTAATGAGGGAAGGAAGGACAGCGGTTCCCATGGTAACGGCAATCGCCGCTACAGGAAGCCACTGTACCGCTTCCTTCCCTCCATACAGCAGCCGTGGGACAAGCTGCTGTAATAGGAGATGCTGCAAAGAGGAGAGACGCTATGGGGAATCTAAGAGAGAAAGCGGCCGCCAGATCATAAGGTAACAGGAGCGGCGGCCCCGGAGGGGGGGGGGGGGGTTGAGATGACAGACCCGCCGTGGCCCGGCTGAAAACTGCCCACAGAGCGGCAGTGGGCCGCAGCCCGGTGGTTGGGGACCCCTGGTCTAGGTTATGTGTGCTGTCGGAGGGAAAGTAAGCTGTGGAAGTAGGGAGGAAAAATGAACTCCCAGAGAAGCAGTAAAGATAGAAACCAGCAGAAATATTAATTCTTTTTTTTTCATATCACATTTCTCCTAAATCTGACAGTGAGTACCAAAAACAACAATATAGATAAGCTTAATAGGTAATGTCTTATTGGTTGATTTCTTTTTTTTCAGTTAATATGGTATTCTCATGTCACTCATGCCAATAGCAATTCTAAGGGTACGTACAGACATACGATAACGATCGTTCGTTCTGAACGACGAACGATGTTAAAGGAGGTATCGACCGATGATCGTTTGAAGAAAGGCCACTTTGAACATCGTTCGTGTATGAACGATCTTGGAACGAGCGTTGCGTGCGCAACATGATGTATAAACTGATTTCAAACACAAGTGTCAAAAAGAACTGTTTGAGCATGTGCAAAGCTTTGAGAACGAACGATCAACGACCGATCGTTGTACAGACATTACTTTTTGAACGATGGTCGTTGGAAAAGATCTGGCAGAATGGATCGTTCTTTACCAACGACATATCTCGTTGGTCGGTCGTTTTAATGATCGTTCGTGCACTTTTTACGAACGATCGTCGGGCAATGATGTCGGTAAAGATCGTTTTAAACGACTATAGTCGCATGTCTGTACGCACCCTAAGAAGTTCATCAGCTACTGGCTTTGATAAGCTTAAAAAGGAACAGCAGTAACAATAATATAATGAATCCATTTTTTTTTACAATATCAATTTATAAATGATTTAGTCAGTATTTGCCTATTGTAAATCTTTCCTCTCCCTTGTTTATGTTCTGAAATTTATCACAGGTGGAGAAATCTTTAGTCCTGCCTAGAGACGGCCTTAACTATTCACCAGCGAACAGTTCCTGGTTTAGGCCTCGTTCACATCTGAGGAGCGCAGATGGTCGTGCGATCCGAACGCAGCGCATCCGATTGCACGCCATCTGCTGTCTGCTGCGCTGCTGATCCCATCCATTGACAGTGATGGGATCAGCTCGGCGCTTGCGGGCAATTTGCAGGCAGCAGTACGCAAGCGCTTCCCAGTGCATCGTACTGCTGCGCAGCGCAGTAGATGTGAACAGTAGAAGGGATGTCTATGCCCTTCTGCCGTTCCTGCGTTTCAGCACATCATACGCGCTTCCATATCCGCACGAAAGCGCGTATGATGTGAACAAGGCCTAACTTGGGCCATTCACATCTAACACTATTTTTTTTTCAAAAATGATTTTGTTTGCATTTTTTACATTAAAGGAATGGGTGCACCAGGTGCCAGGCTAGGTGAGGGTGACAGGTGAAGGCAGGCGGGGAGGACAGTGGGAGGCAGTGGCTATACGTCTGCGTAGGACAAGCTTCTCAGCTATACTAAAGTGTATAGTTGAAAAGCATCCTTACATTTTGGCTCCAAGGCTCCCCATTGGTTCTTTAACAGACCAATGGGGGTCAGGAGAATCCCCATTGGTCTGTTAAAGAACCAATGGGGAGCCTTAGAGCCAAAATTTAAAGATGCTTTTCAGCTATACACTTATGCGGATATATAGCCGGTGCCTCCCGCTGTCCTCGCCGCCTGCCTTCACCATGGGCGCACCAGGTGCCAGGCTAGGTGAGGGTGACAGATGAGGGAGGCAGGGAGGACAGCGGGGGCAGCGGCTATGCATCCTAAAGGACGCATTCTCACCTATGCTAATTAGTATAGCTGCGCGGGGGTGTCGTGTGTGGCGGCAGAGATCTTCAATCAAGCCAATGAAGATCGCAAGATTAGAGGATATTGGCATGGTAACTTTTTTTTAAAGGTACAGGTAAGTATTTATTGTTAGTTTAGAATAATAAAATACTTCTTTGTTATTGTGTTTTTATTTCATTTAACCCTTTGCGGAAATGTGTAAGGGGTACCTTGTACCCTTATACTCATTTCTCCTGGGGGGGGTGGGGGTGGGCATCTGGGGGTCCCTTTCTTAAAGGGGGCTCCCAGATGCCACCATGGACCCCCCCCCCCAGGGAGTTGTCACCCCCACCTCCTCCTAGGGCACCGGAGGAGGGAAAGAGCCCCTTGTCCATGGATTGGACAAGGGCTCGGGGGAAAAGGGGAAGGCTTGGCCGCCCCTCTCCCCCGGAGCCCACCCATACCATGGACCATGCAGGCTGGTATAGCAAAGGGTGCAAAGTCCCAGTCGGCCGGGGCTCCGCATTCTGGTTATACCAGCCTACATGGCGGACAAGGGGCTAAAGACATCATTTATTTTTATATGTCCCACACTATGAAATATATATATATATATATATATATATATATATATATATATATATATATACATTTATGTGCATGTTAATACATTATCAGTTATTTTAGCGCAGTGACTTTGCTACTTTTTCCCGCTAACTTTAACATTGATTTTCTTCAAAACGTAAGGTCTTTAAAAAAAAAAATGTTTCTATTGTCCCCACTGTCTTCCTTAATGGGTACCTAAACTGAGACAGATATGGATGTTTCCATTTAAACCATACCAGTAGCTTGGCACTCCTGCTGACCTATTTGGCTGCAGTAGTGGCTGAATCACACACCTGAAACAAGCATGCAGCTAATCCAGTCTGACTTCTGTCAGAGCACCTGATCTGCTACGTGTTTGTTCAGGGCCTGTGGCTGACAGTATTAGATCAGCAGGAGAGTCAGGCAGCTGGTATTATTTTAAAAGGAAAAATCCATATCCTTCTTAGTTTAGGTTCCCTCTAACATACCCTACAAATTTGGTGTTTCAAGCACTTATGTGGGCTTTGCTATTAACTGCGAAAGTCAGTGGCTATCTCCCTGCCATTTAAGTCTATGGAGCCCATCGCAAATGGCTTGTGAACACTTGCAGTAAATTTACATTTGCGTACCTAAAATTTGATGTCCGCTACATCACTGGTCCTTCCAGGTGAATTCTGCAGAACATTCATTTGCTGAGAGTTCTATGTATTGAGGGAGATACTGTCTGCTTGGCAGTTTCCCACAATGCAATGGGGTTCACAGACAGAAAAACTGTTAGGGCCATTGCTCTGACATCAATAGAAAAGAACGACTGGATCTTTACCTAGATGTTGTGCAATTGTAGCAATTTAATGTGCCTATTGCCCGAACAACATGTTGTTTCTGCCAGAAGACCTTTACCTTCCATTACTCTGACATCACACTGTGGGAGGGGTTTCACCACAATATCAGCTACATAGACCCCTCTGATGATCTGTTCAAAAAAAAAGGTAACCATTTTTCATGGGAAAGGGGGTATCAGCTACTGATTGGGATGAAGTCCAATCCTGGGTTAAAGCTCCTCTTTAGGGGGTACCCGAGGTGACATGATGAGATAGACGTGTGTATGTACAGTGCCTAGCACACTAATAACTATACTGTGTTCCTTTTTAGATTACATTAGGTATGTAAGTGGCAGTTCCTGTCTGAGTCAGGGCTGGGTCAGACTACAGTGTGATAAGAGAAATCACAACTATAAAACACTTTCCTAGCAGAAAATGGCTTCTGAGAGCAGGAAATAGATAAGAAGGGTCAATAGTTCATAGATTTTAGCTCTGGCATACATCAATGAATGTGTCATTGGGCAAAAACAATAAAACAGTAAAAACTTAAAAAGTAGATTTAAATATAAAATAAAACTGTGGAATATCTTAAAAAGTCATTTTTAGGAGAAGGAGTATAGATACAATTGTTTATTTCCTTAGTTTATTTTCACCTCAGCTATCACCACCAGTCATCAAAACAGGAAGTGGGGCAATTAGTGGCTAGTGGTTCTAACCCTTATCCTCCAATAAGGTTCACAAGCTGTTTCATATCATAGTTAGCTGGTCTGTGAGATACATATAATCCTGTCTTGCATGCAAATTTACAGAGATTTGTATGCAGCTTAGAACTGGGCAAATTCAATGCACTTCCTGTAGTTTTGCATGCAAGTTGGAATTATTTTGATCTCATTGGCAACTTCTTATCATGTTTGCCACATGACTTCCATGTTTACTGAAATTAAAATATAAGATAGAATTAAAAAAAAAGATATATATATATCCTATATAATAATGACAGTTGTCTCTGTGTAGCTGGGTCCGTGCTTTTTGCCTTTTGCTACTGCACATGTGTGCAGCACGGACCCAGCCTCACACAGACAGGAGGACAGGGCCGGGGCCAGGGAGCAAGGCGGGCGTGTGAGCGGGTGTGCGTGGCGGGTGCGTGTGAGGTGGCAGGTGCGCGTGCATGGCGGACGTGTGCGACAGGTGCGTGGAGACAGACCTAGCCCGTTTTTAAACGGGATAAGGTCACTAGTATATACAGTGGCTTGCAAAAGTATTCGGCCCCATTGAAGTTTTCCACATTTTGTCATATTACTGCCACAAACATGAATTAATTTTATTGGAATTCCACGTGAAAGACCAACACAAAGTGGTGTACACGTGAGAAGTGGAATGAAAATCATACATGATTCCAAACATTTTTTACAAATCAATAATTGCAAAGTGGTGTGTGCTTAATTATTCGGCCCCCTTTGATCTGAGTGCAGTCAGTTGCCTATAGACATTGCCTGATGAGTGCTAATGACTAAATAGAGTGCACCTGTGTGTAATCTAATGTCAGTACAAATACAGCTGCTCTGTGAGGGCCTCAGAGGTTGTCTAAGAGAATATTGGGAGCAACAACACCGTGAAGTCCAAAGAACACACAAGACAGGTCAGGGATCAAGTTATTGAGAAATTTAAAACAGGCTTAGGCCACAAAAAGATTTCCAAAGCCTTGAACATCCCACGGAGCACTGTTCAAGCGATCATTCAGAAATGGAAGGAGTATGGCACAGCTGTAAACCTACCAAGACAAGACCATCCACCTAAACTCACAAGCCGAACAAGGAGAGCGCTGATCAGAAATGCAGTCAAGAGGCCCATGGTGACTCTGGACGAGCTGCAGAGATCTACAGCACAGGTGGGAGACTCTGTCCATGGGACAACTATTAGACATGCACTGTACAAAGTTGGCCTTTATGGAAGAGTGGCAAGAAGAAAGGCATTGTTAAAGAGAACCCAAGGTGGGAATTACTAATACTATTGGGGCACAGAGGCTGGTTGCGCACACTAAGACCAGCCTCTGTTGCCCCATCGTGTGCCTCCATGTCCCCCCTGCTCGCCGCTATAGACCCCGCAGTGCTGGCGACACGCAGCGTGTCGCCAGCACAATGTTTACCTTAGCGCTGTCTGTCAGCGCCGCTCCCCCGCCTCCTCCGCATCGGCGCACCCGCCCGTGTCCCTTCCCTCCCGCTGATAGGAGGGAAGTGACGCGGGCGGGTAGCGGCGATGCGGAGGAGGCGGGGGAGCGGCTCTGACTGACAGCACTTAGGTAAACATTGTGCTGGCGACGCGCTGCGTGTCGCCAGCACTGCGGGGTCTATAGCGGCGAGCAGGGGGGACATGGAGGCATACGATGGGGCAACAGAGGCTGGTCTTAGTGTGCGCAACCAGCCTCTGTGCCCCAATAGTATTAATAATTCCCACCTCAGGTTCTCTTTAAAAGAAAGCATAAGAAGTCCCGTTTGCAGTTTGCCGCAAGCCATGTGGGGGACACAGCAACCATGTGGAAGAAGGTGCTCTGGTCAGATAAGACCAAAATGGAACTTTTTGGCCAAAATGCAAAACGCTATGTGTGGCGGAAAACTAACACTGCACATTACTCTGAACACACCATCCCCACTGTCAAATATGGTGGTGGCAGCATCATGCTCGGGGGGTGCATCTCTTCAGCAGGGACAGGGAAGCTGGTGAGAGTTGATGGGAAGATCGATGGAGCCAAATACAGGTCAAACTTGGAAGAAAACCTCTTGGAGACTGCAAAAGACTTGACTGGGGCGGAGGTTCACCTTCCAGCAGGACAATGACCCTAAACATAAAGCCAGGGCAACAATGGAATGGTTTAAAACAAACCATATCTATGTGTTAGAATGGCCCAGTCAAAGTCCAGATCTAAATCCAATCGAGAATCTGTGGCAAGATCTGAAAACTGCTGTTCACAAACGCTGTCCATCTAATCTGACTGAGCTGGAGCTGTTTTGCAAAGAAGAATGGGCAAGGATTTCAGTCTCTAGATATGCAAAGCTGGTAGAGACATACCCTAAAAGACTGGCAGCTGTAATTGCAGCAAAAGGTGGTTCTACAAAGTATTGACTCAGGGGGCCAAATAATTACGCACACCCCACTTTGCAGTTATTTATTTGTAAAAAATGTTTTGAATGATGTATGAGTTTCGTTCCACTTCTCACGTGTACACCACTTTGTATTGGTCTTTCACGTGGAATTCCAATAAAATTGATGCATGTTTGTGGTAGTAATGTGACAAAATGTGGAAAACTTCAAGGGGGCCGAATACTTTTGCAACCCACTGTATATATATATATCTATATATCTATATATATAAAATCGGATGTGTGTATGTATGTATGTGTGTGTGTGTGTGTATGTATGTGCCGCGATCACGCAAAAATGACTTTACCGATTTGAATGAAACTTGGTACACAGATCCCTTACTGCCTGGGATGATATGTTCTGGGGGTCTCGCGGCCCCCCTGCACACATGGGTGGAGCTACAAACAGCAAATCAGATTTCACCCATTCAAGTCAATGGAAAAAATGTAAAAGGCTGCCATTCTCACAGTAATCAAGCCAGAGTCCCCACACTTGGCACAGTTGGTCACTTGGTGACCAAGGTTACAAATCCAGGAAAAGCGGGCGGAGCATAAAACAGCCAATCAAAATTCAGCCATTCATTTTAAATGGGGAAATGTAAACTGCAGCCATTCTTAGACTGTTAATCGCAGGGTTCTCAAACTTGGTACACTTGGTCACTGGGTGAATACGATTACGATTCAAGAAAATGGGTGGAGCCTACAACAGCCAATCAAAATTCACCTATTGATTTTCAAGGGGAATATTTAAACTGCTGCTATTCTTGCACTTTTAATGGCAGAGGCTTCAAACCTGCTACAGTCAGTCATTGGGTGACTGGGGTCCAAACTCACTAAAGGGGCGGGGCCACATACAGCCAATCAGATTTCCTTGGTAAATAAACTGCTTCCATTCACATATTTTTTTATGCCAGGAACCTGAAAGCTCACAAACTTGGTCATCGAGTGTCTGTGTGTGTCAAGGTTACAAAAAGTGGGCGGAGCCAAAAAAAACTTTTATTGGGAAAATATAAACTGCAGCCATTTTTACACCGTTAATGGCAGGGTTCTCAAACTTTGCACAGTTGGTCACTGGGTGACTGAGATTAAGATTTTGGAAGGTGGGTGGAGCCTACAACAGCCAATAAAAATTCACCTTTAGATTTTCAAAGGGAATATTTCATCTGCTACCTGTAAGGCTTGGTGGTGTATTCTCCACAGTCAGCATGCAACGCATGAGCTGGCGTGGAGGAGGTACACACACTAGCACAAGGAAACAGGCTATCCCTAGTATAGTGGAGGGGAGGACTGACTCCAATAGGAGATTGTGGCGCACAGAGCCGGTGCAGATCCGACAGCCACAAACAATACTTTCGCTATAACGTCTCAGCGCAAATTAGCGCTGAGCGCATAAACCAGAACTGAGGAGATCAGGACAGGTAGACAGAATGAACGCTTGCTAGCTAGCGGCTACTTAGTGACAGCAAGCGTCCAAAACAAGACAGACTGGAATGAGGCAGCCAATGCGTTTGCAGCGATGGCGTGCCTCACAAAGACAGGACAGGATAGTCAGGAAATAGCAGGATCAAGATAGATGAACGTAACACAGACAAATATACAATAAGTATGTTTTCCTAGCGTATTACAATTACAGCTATCAATGAAACTATTTGTAACGTCTGACTAACATATGTATATATCGGCAATGAACCGTTATATGACATAAGCAGGAACACTGACTAAGACTGGAGTAATACAGGGAACAGGACTCAGAAGGATTCGCTATCTCTTCGCAGAGATGAACGCAATCCACAAACGGTAACAGAACAGGATTCAGAAGGATTCGTTATCTCTTCGCAGAGATGAACGCAATCCACAAATGGTAACAGAACAGGATTCAGAAGGATTCGTTATCTCTTCGCAGAGATGAACGCAATCCACAAACAGAACCAGGAGCAAGGTAACTAGCTCAGCACGGGTGGTCACGATACGCGCAACCTACCAAAACGTGCTGGAAAGCTGACTAACTGCACACAGGATATAAACAGTTCGTGTACGTATACATCAGCGACACTGATGTATCCACGTAACACGAATACAAGGAAAATAATAAACGTGCTGGTATGCATATATATTGGCAATGAACCAATATATGATGCAAAACCAGCAAAGTATCTTTAGAACAAGAAACACGATCGGGGGCTGAAGCAACAGCAAGACAGGCTTAAACTGAAGCTATGAAAAACCCGAGGAGTCATGCAGGAAGCAGATCTTTATACTGAGGTCATCCAATGGGAGCAGACATGCAGATTCCCACACAGGTGAATGATAATCAGTCACAAGCTGACTGCAGGGAAAGGCAGACAAAGCTATGCAGCTTGCATGGAAAGAGATCAGAACTGCCTGAGCTGCAGCACTACTACTTCCAGCAATACCTGCTGCAGCAGCGATCATGACAGTACCCCCGCCCTTAAAAGCGGATTCCAGACGCTTTTCAAAACTGAAATTCCCAACAAAACAGTCTGACTGATAATTCATGATGACCGGGACAGCCCGGCAAGACCAAATTCCAGAATCAGTCCCCACAAGACTGGACCCATCAGAACCAGAACCTACAGAACCATGCCCATCAGTACTACAAGCCCCAGTGTGACACCCATCAGAACCATGATTTCCAGAAGAAAGCCCTTCGAAACTCCCTGAGCGATACCCACTGCCTTCCAGGGACCGTCCAAAAATGCCAAAGCCTTTGCAATGCCCACCGGAACTGTCTTTACCAACACAAAACCCACTGTTGAACCAGTCCAAGGTACCAGGACAAGCTTCCTCAGAGATCTCCCAGAACACTTTAAAGCTCCAAAGAGATCCCAAAAGGTCAGAACGCCCTTTAGGCTCACATGGAGAACTATCAAGAATCCCCATGGAACCTATGGCAATTCCCGAGTCAGGGTTACAAGGACAAACATCAAGATCAGGGCTTTCAGGGACCAGAACCATCTCTGGGCATGCAGGCAGACTGGCAACATCAGAACATGTCTCCCCTAAGGAAGCATCTGAGTACGCTAACACCTTAGACACACTTGGGCATTCTGGCACACAAAGCACATCTGGGCACACTGGTACAAGAGAAACTTCTGGGCATGTCAAGGAACTGTGAACCTCAGGGTCAGCCAAGATAGGACCGAAACCAGTACTGGACAAAAATTCATCATGACTAGACTTCACCAGCACTGGACTCTCACTAAAGAATGCAGGAACAGACTTGGATGTCGCTGATTCTAGCAAAGTCAGTAACAAATCAGATTCAGGGGCACTAACAAGACAGGACAAATCTTCTGATGTATGCACTGAACCAGATAGGGACTCCACAACTACCTCTGGACTGGACAGAGACTCATCTAATACACTGGATTGGAGCTCATGAGGGGCTGCAGAACAAGTCAGTATTGCAGCAGCCCCCACTGGACCAGGCAAAACTGAGGAATTCCCTGGACAGGAAGGGGACTCTGAAACCTCTGCCACAGCGGCCAGAGAACCAGAATCTTTCAGGATAAAGGGCTGGGTTTCAGGAACACTCATCAGACCGGACTGAAATTCTGAGATTTCTATTATTTTGACCAGAGAATCAGAATTATCCATGTTACAGGGCAAGACTTCTGAAATATTCAGAGGAAAAGGCTGGAGTTCCTCGGCTGTTACAACACTGGAGAGGGACTCAACAACATTGGTTAAATCAGACTGTGTACAGGGCAAGGTATCTAACACACTTGCTGACGAGGACAATATTTCAATGGCTTCTGCTTCGCTGGGCAGAAATTCATCAAGTTTTATTAGAGCAGACTGTAATTCCAAAACAGCTGCTAAACAAGTGAATATTACTGCAACACCAACTGAGGTAAGCAGTGCCTCAGACTCCTCTGCTAGAGGGTTTGAAGTATCCAAAGTACTAGGTGAAGCATAAGACTCTGCGACCACAGCTTCACTGGACAGGATCACTGAACAGTCCATATTGCAGGGCAAAACCATGGAAGCACCTGCTGGACAGCATAAGGATTCTGTGACCTGAGCTTCATAGGAGAGATCTACTGCACAATTCATGGTACAGGGCAAATTTACTGGAACATTTTCTGAACAAGGCAATAACTCTGCAATTTCAGGTTCACATAGCAGATGCTCTGAGCTATTCACGAAACTAGAGCGAGGTGTAGAAACAGGAAGATCAAGATACAATGTTTGCGCATCTGAATCACCATTCATTTGTAAAATTGGGAAATTCAGATGCTGGGGTTCTGAGGTTTCTAGGCAGGATTGCTGGGACTCAGAAGATAATGTAATGCATCTATTGGCATCTGCTGGATCAGACAGGAGTTGAACTTTATTAACACAGGTAATTTCTGCAGAAGTGTTTGCAGAAGCAGGCAAGATTTTTCTGATGTCTGTTTCACTGAACAAAGAGTCATGAGTACTGGCTAGGCTGGACTCGGAAGTCAGCAGGACCTCTGGATTCTCTGCTGAGAAATTTGCGCAGGGCAAGGTTAAGAATGTATCAGTGGCTTCTGTTTTACTGGTAAGTAACACTGAGTTATCCATGGTACAGGGTGGAATTGCAGGAACTTCAATTTCACACAAAAAGAGCTCCGAATCACCTGCTGAATCAGCCAAAGGTGCTGAAGCAGGCGGGTCAGAACGCCAAATTTGCGAATTCGGAGTCACATAAAAATCATCCAAAATCAGTTCCCACACATCAATCAATGGAGCCACAAAGTCATACCCACACACACCAGTTTTTATTAGGTTATAGGCAGACTTAATGCATGCATTCAATACTAATTCACTTTTTGCACTGTAAAATTGACAAAATGAACTTGAATCATTCTTCCATTCATTGACCAGAGCTTCCATCTTTCCTTTCTCAAATGGAGGATTCCAAGCATACTTAACAGGCAGATCATGGTTTGCAGATATGATTGTGGCAGGGACATATATTGGGTTAATTAGCAGGTGATTGGCAGATTCCTTATTCCTAAGAATCTCCAATACCTGTAGCAAGTGCTGAACTGTAGTGTATGCAAACTTTCCTTGCTTCACAAATAAGTTGATTTGTTCAATACTCTGTAATATCTCCTCATAATCATACTCAGATAATTCTTTTAAACAAAAATCTTTATTTTCCCTAGCCAGGGAGGAAAGTTCATTAGTAGTTTCATAAGTCCATTTAACTCCCCTGAAAGACAACTGCATTTCATTATCTGTTAATGGCAGAATCTCATTATAGGTCTCAGTCGCTAAGGATAACGACTCTGCAGATCGGACACGTTTCTTAGAACGTTTGCGTTTTGCCTTAGACCCTGCTGTTTTTGGTGATTTATTCAAGGCTGCAGGAAAATTATCAGTAACACTTTCTGCTTGCTGATCATTTTTGCAAGCAATTGAAGGAGAAGCTGATTGGCCTGCTGCCAGGAGTTCATTTAGAGGAAAAGGCAATGGATCTATGCGCAACCAGTTATGGATCACAAACGCTAGAAATTCCAGCGGTCTCTATTTCAAATCAGAATGATTGAGAACATCAAATGCCCACTGAAATAATTCCCCTTTAAACAAAATATAACTTAGTTGGAGTGCCCAGGTTGAAACAGGAGTCGCTTGGAGATCAGGACTGGCCAGGAACCTGGCACATTCAGAGAAAAACTCATTTTCTGTTTCAGAGTTAAGTTCTTCAAATTTCTTAAAGGAACAGGAACCATAATTAACAGTGTCATACTTTCTGGGAATCCTCCCCACAATGGGGATTGGTAATGGGGTTTTCATACTGTAAGGCTTGGTGGTGTATTCTCCACAGTCAGCATGCAACGCATGAGCTGGCGTGGAGGAGGTACACACACTAGCACAAGGAAACAGGCTATCCCTAGTATAGTGGAGGGGAGGACTGACTCCAATAGGAGATTGTGGCGCACAGAGCCGGTGCAGATCCGACAGCCACAAACAATACTTTCGCTATAACGTCTCAGCGCAAATTAGCGCTGAGCGCATAAACCAGAACTGAGGAGATCAGGACAGGTAGACAGAATGAACGCTTGCTAGCTAGCGGCTACTTAGTGACAGCAAGCGTCCAAAACAAGACAGACTGGAATGAGGCAGCCAATGCGTTTGCAGCGATGGCGTGCCTCACAAAGACAGGACAGGATAGTCAGGAAATAGCAGGATCAAGATAGATGAACGTAACACAGACAAATATACAATAAGTATGTTTTCCTAGCGTATTACAATTACAGCTATCAATGAAACAATTTGTAACGTCTGACTAACATATGTATATATCGGCAATGAACCGATATATGACATAAGCAGGAACACTGACTAAGACTGTAGTAATACAGGGAACAGGACTCAGAAGGATTCGCTATCTCTTCACAGAGATGAACGCATTCCACAAACGGTAACAGAACAGGATTCAGAAGGATTCGTTATCTCTTCGCAGAGATGAACGCAATCCACAAACGGTAACAGAACAGGATTCAGAAGGATTCGTTATCTCTTCGCAGAGATGAACGCAATCCACAAACAGAACCAGGAGCAAGGTAACTAGCTCAGCATGGGTGGTCACGATACGCGCAACCTACCAAAACGTGCTGGAAAGCTGACTAACTGCACATAGGATATAAACAGTTCGTGTACGTATACATCAGCGACACTGATGTATCCACGTAACACGAATACAAGGAAAATAATAAACATGCTGGTATGCATATATATTGGCAATGAACCAATATATGATGCAAAACCAGCAAAGTATCTTTAGAACAAGAAACACGATCGGGGGCTGAAGCAACAGCAAGACAGGCTTAAACTGAAGCTATGAAAAACCCGAGGAGTCCTGCAGGAAGCAGATCTTTATACTGAGGTCATCCAATGGGAGCAGACATGCAGATTCCCACACAGGTGAATGATAATCAGTCACAAGCTGACAGCAGGGAAAGGCAGACAAAGCTATGCAGCTTGCATGGAAAGAGATCAGAACTGCCTGAGCTGCAGCACTACTACTTCCAGCAATACCTGCTGCAGCAGCGATCATGACACTACCATTCTCTTATACTGTGAAAAGTAGATTCCTCAAACCTGGTACAGTTGGTCGCTGGGTGACTGGGGTCCAAATTCTGAAAGGGGGCGGAGCCACAAACAGCCAGATTTGTTTATTTTTCAATGGGAATATACAAAGTATTGATACCAAGGACCCCAAAGCCGATAAACTTGATAACTGAGTGACTGTATAGCAAGGTTAGAAAAAGTGGGCGGTGCCAACAACTACATTTTTTACATGGCAGGGTTCTCAAACTTTACACAATTGGCCACTGGGTGACTGGGATGAATATTCAGAAATGTGGGTGGAGCCTACAACAGCCAATCAAAATGTACCTATTGATTTTCAAGGGGAATATTCCCATTGCTACCATTCTCACACTGTTAGTGGCAGAGGCCTCAAACCTGATACAGTCAGTCATTGAGTGACTGGGGTCCAAATTCACTAAAGGGGTGGAGCCACAAACAGCCAATCAGATTTGTTAGATTCATTTCAGCCATTCTGTTATTGGCAGGGTTCTCAAACGTGACACAGTTGGCCACTGAGTGACTGGGACTAATATTCAGAAAAGTGGGTGGAGCCTACAGCAGCCAATCAAAATTCACCTTTTGATTTTCAAGGGGAATGTTTACATTGCTGCCATTCATGCACTCTTAATGGCAGAGGCCTAAAATCTGCTACAGTCAGTCACTGGGAGACTGGGGTTTAAATTCTGAAGGGATCAGGCCAAAAACAGCCAATTAGATTTGTTTAATTTCAATGGTAAAATGCAAAAATGTTCAAATTCAGTAAAGGTGCGGAGCCAAAAACAGCCAGATTTCTTAGCTGGATAAACTGCTTCCATTAGCACAATTTTGATGCCACGAACCCAAAAGCTCAAAAACTTGGTCATTGAGTAGTGACTGTGTGTCAAGGTTACAAAAAGTGGGTGGAGTTAAAAACAGATTTTTTTTCACTGTTAATGGCAGGGTTCTTTAAGAGGAACTGTAACATGAAAAGATCCCCTGGGGGGTACTCACCTCGGGTGGGGGAAGCCTCCGGATCCTAATGAGGCTTCCCACGCCGTCCTCCATCCGTCAGGGGTCTCGCTGCAGCCCTCCGTGGAGTCCGTGCAGCGTAGACGTCAATATTTACCTTCCTGGCTCCTGCGCAGGCGCTCTGACGGCTGTCGGCTCCGAACTACACGGAAATACCCGATCGCCGTCGGATCTGCTCTACTGCGCAGGCGCAAGTTTCCTGCGCCTGCGCAGTAGAGCGGACCCGAATGAGATCGGGTATTTCCGTGTAGTTCGGAATGGAAAGCCGCCACAGCGCCCCCGCTGGAGCCAGCAAAGGTAAATATTGAACTGACAGTCGGCAGAGGGCTGCGGCGACACCCCCGTGGGACAGAGGACGGCGTGGGAAGCCTCATTAGGATCCGGAGGCTTCCCCCACCCGAGGTGAGTACCCCCCAGGGGATCTTTTTAATGTTACAGAGTCTCTTTAAACTTAGCATAGCTGGTTACTGGGTGACTGTGATTAATATTCAGAAAAGTGGGAGGAGCCTAAAAATGGCAATCAAAATTCACATGTCACTTTTCAAGGAGAATATTAAAATTGCTACCATTCTTGCACTTATGGCACAAGTCTCAAACCTGGTACAGTTGGTCATTGGGTCACTGGGGTTCAAATTCAGAAAAGGGGACAGAGCTACAAATGGGGAATCAGATTTGTTTCATTTCATTGGAAAATACAAATTATTGATGCCAAGGACCCCAGAGCTCACAAACTTGGTCATTGAGTAGTGACTTTGTGTCCAAGTTACAAAAAGTGGGCGGAGCCAAAAACAAATTTCACTGGGAAAGTGTAAACTGCAGCCCTTCTTACACTGTTTATGGCAGGGTTCACAAACTTTGCCCACATGGTCACTGAGTGACTGAGATCAATATTCAGGGAAGTGGGTGGAGCCTACTAGTATATATATATATATATATATATATATATATATATATATATATATATATAGAAAGAGAGAGAGAGAGAGAGAGAGAGAGAGAGAAAGAGGGAGAGAAAGAGAGAGAGAGAGAGAGAAAGAGAGAGAGAGAGAGAATATATATATATATATATATATATATATATATATATATATATATATATATATATATATATATATATATATATGTACATATATATATATATATATATATATATATATATATATATATATATATATATATATATACTAGCTGATTGCCCGGCGTTGCCCGGGTATGTATTTGGCTGGTGTTGGCTCTGCATACTTTTTCTAACCCTAACACACAATTACTCAATGACCAAGTTTGGGAGCTTTGCGGTCTTTGGTATCAATAATTTGCATTGAAATTAAAAAATCTGATTGGCTGTTTGTGGCTCCACCCCCTTTTCTGAATTTGAACCCCAATGACCAACTGTACCAGGTTTGAGGCCTGTGCCATTAACAGTGCAAGAATAGCAGCAATTAAATATTCCCCTTAAAAAGCAATAGGTGAAGTTTGATTCACTTTCGTAGGCTCCACCCACTTTTCTGAATATTAATCTGTCACCCAGTGACCAACTGTGCAAAGTTTGAGAACCCTGCCATTAACAATGTAAGAATGGCTGCAGTTTACATTTTCCCAGTGAAATTTGTATTTGTCTCCACCCACTGATGACCCGGCATTGCCCGGGTATGTATTTGACTGGTGTGGGCTCCGCCCACTTTCTAACCCTAACGCCCAAACACTCAATGACTAAGTTTGTGAGATTTGGGGTCCTTGGCATCAATAATTTGTATATTCCCATAGAAATTAAACAAATCAGATAGGCTGTTTGTGGCTCCACCCCTCTCCAGCATTTGAACTCCAGTCACCCAATGACCAACTGTAGCAGGTTTGAGGCATCTGCTATTAACAGTCAGGCATGGTCGGAAGAGCCAATTTCCGATTCCGCGGTAATTCCGTATACCGCCATAACAAAATTCCGCTTCCGCTACATTCCGGTGGAATTCCGCTACATTCCGTGGAATTCCGTGGTATTCCGCCACGTGCACTTTCCGTATTTTTAAACGGATTTCCGTAAATTTAGGAGGAATTACTCAATCGCTCATTTGAAATATCGTTTTTGTATCTGAAATTTAAGATGATCATCAATACTGTTGATAACAGTCTATTGTTAATAAAGTTGATTTGTATTTTGTAAATTTGGATAAAAAAATGTTGAAACCGTTATTTTAGCGCGGTAACTTTCCGCTGATTATGATTGGTCAACTCATTCCGCATCTCCTGATTGGTCAATTCATTCCGATTCCGATTTTGCCGGAATTCTGAATTCCGGATTGCAATTTCCGAATTCCGCGAACCATGCGGAAACCCCAATTCCGGCGGAATTTCGGAATTTTAGCTTCCGCGGAATTCGGAAGCCCATGCCTGTTAACAGTGTAAAAATGGCAGCAATTTAAATATTCCACTTGAAAATCAACAGGTGAATTTTGATTGGCTATTATAGGCTCCACCCACTTCCCTGAATATTAATCTCAGTCACTCAGTGACCATCTGGGCAAAGTTTGAGAACCCTGCCATAAACAGTGTAAGAAGGCCTGCAGTTTACACTTTCCCAGTGAAATTTGTTTTAGCTCCACCCACTTTTTGTAACCTGGACACAAAGTCACTACTCAATGACCAAGTTTGTGAGCTCTGGGGTCCTTGGCATCAATAATTTGTATTTTCCCATGAAATGAAACAAATCTGATTCACTGTTTGTGGCTCTGTCCCCTTTTCTGAATTTGAACCCCAGTGACCCAATGACCAACTGTACCAGGTTTGAGACTTGTGCCATAAGTGCAAGAATGGCAGCAATTTTAATATTCTCCTTGAAAAGTGACATGTGATTTTTGATTGCCATGTTTAGGCTCCTCCCACCTTTCTGAATATTAATCACAGTCACCCTGTAACCAGCTATGCTAAGTTTAAGAACCCTGCCATTAACAGTGAAGAAAAATCTGTTTTTAACTCCACCCACTTTTTGTAACCTTGACACACAGTCACTACTCAATGACCAAGTTTGTGAGCTTTTGGGTTCGTGGCATCAAAATTGTGCTAATGGAAGCAGTTTATCCAGCTAAGAAATCTGGCTGTTTTTGGCTCCGCACCTTTACTGAATTTGAACATTTTTGCATTTTACCATTGAAATTAAACAAATCTAATTGGCTGTTTTTGGCCTGATCCCTTTAGAATTTAAACCCCAGTCTCCCAGTGACTGACTGTAGCAGATTTTAGGCCTCTGCCATTAAGAGTGCATGAATGGCAGCAATGTAAATATTCCCCTTGAAAATCAAAAGGTGAATTTTGATTGGCTGCTGTAGGCTCCACCCACTTTTCTAAATATTAGTCCCAGTCACCCAGTGGCCAACTGTGTCACGTTTGAGAACCCTGCCAATAACAGAATGGCTGAAATGAATCTAACAAATCTGATTGGCTGTTTGTGGCTCCACCCCTTTAGTGAATTTGGACCCTAGTCACTCAATGACTGACTGTATCAGGTTTGAGGCCTCTGCCACTAACAGTGTGAGAATGGTAGCAATGGGAATATTCCCCTTGAAAATCAATAGGTACATTTTGATTGGCTGTTGTAGGCTCCACCCACATTTCTAAATATTCATCCCAGTCACCCAGTGGCCAATTGTGTAAAGTTTGGGAACCCTGCCATGTTAAAAATGTAGTTGTTGGCACCGCCCACTTTTTCTAACCTTGACATACAGTCACTCAGTTATCAAGTTTATCGGCTTTGGGGTCCTTGGTATCAATACTTTGTATATTCCCATTGAAAAATAAACAAATCTGGCTGTTTGTGGCTCCGCCCCCTTTTGGAATTTGGACCCCAGTCACCCAGCGACCAACTGTACCCAGGGCCGGATTTGTGGGCAGGCCACATAGGCTGAGGACTAGGGCGGGGCAAGGACTGGGGCGGGGTTGCAGGCAGCCATCGGTAAATCAGCTGTTCTGTCATTGCTTCTCTGCACGCAGCTGTTTTCTTTCTCCTTGCTTCTCTCCTTCAGGCACTGCTCTTTCTCTCTTCCCTCCCGCCCCTCCCCTTCACTCTGACACTGAGGGGCGTGACTGAGCAGGTCGGAGACCCGGGAAATTAGAGATGAAGGAAGACATCGCTGTTTAGACTGGTAATAATAATGCAACAACTTTCTGCTTCCAGCTTCTGTGCTAGTCTTGCTGAGTGCCTCTAAACACTCTGTGCTAGTGCCAGTCCGTCCAGACATCCCTGCTTGGTATACTGATCTTTTCCTGCAGAACCTTTACCCTGTAAAAGTGTCTCCCTCCTGCATACTAGAGTTGGGCCGAACCTCCGATTTTAGGTTCGCGAACTTTCGCGGAAGGTTCGGTTCGCGTTAAAGTTCGCGAACCGCAATAGACTTCAATGGGGATGCGAACTTTGAAAATAAAAAATTATGCTGGCCACAAAAGTGATGGAAAAGACGTTTCAAGGGGTCTAACACCTGGAGGGGGGCATGGCGGAGTGGGATACACGCCAAAAGTCCCCAGGAAAAATCTGGATTTGACGCAAAGCAGCGTTTTAAGGGCAGAAATCATATTGAATGCTAAATGCCAAGCCTAAAGTGCTTTAAAACATCTTGCATGTGTATACATCAATCAGGTAGTGTAATTAAGGTACTGCTTCACACTGACACACCAAACTGTTCACTGAACAGAACAGGTATACAGTGGCGGGTTCACTGAACAGAACAGGTATACAGTGGAGGGTTCACTGAACAGAACAGGTATACAGTGGCGGGTTCACTGAACAGAACAGGTATACAGTGGCGGGTTCACTGAACAGAACAGGTATTCAGTGGCGGGTTCACTGAACAGAACAGGTATGCAGTGGCGGGTTCACTGAACAGAACAGGTATACAGTGGCGGGTTCACTGAACAGAACAGGTATACAGTGGCGGGTTCACTGAACAGAACAGGTATGCAGTGGTGGGTTCACTGAACAGGTATGCAGTGGTGGGTTCACAGTACAGGTATGCAGTGGTGGGTTCACAGAACAGGTATGCAGTGGTGGGTTCACAATACAGGTATGCAGTGGTGGGTTCACAGAACAGGTATGCAGTGGCGGGTTCACAGAACAGGTATGCAGTGGTGGGTTCACAGAATAGGTATGCAGTGGTGGGTTCACAGAACAGGTATGCAGTGGTGGGTTCACAGCACAGGTATGCAGTGGTGGGTTCACAGAACAGGTATGCAGTGGTGGGTTCACAGAACAGGTATGCAGTGGTGGGTTCACAAAACAGGTATGCAGTGGTGGGTTCATAGACCAGGTATGCAGTGGTGGGTTCACAGAACAGGTATGCAGTGGTGGGTTCACTGAACAGGTATGCAGTGGTGGGTTCACAGAACAGGTATGCAGCCAGGGACAAGCTAAGCCTAACTAATCTTTCCCTATGAGAGAGTGTGCAGCAGCTCGCCCTACTCTAACTAATGCAGGCACACGAGTGACCGTAATGGTCGCCGCTGCCTGATTTTTATTAGGGGGGAGTGGCTCCAGGGGCTAGTGTAGCCTAATTGGCTACACTGGGCCTGCTGACTGTGATGTAGAGGGTCAAAGTTGACCCTCCATGGTGCATTATGGGGCGAACCGAACTTCCGCAAACGTTCGCCTGCGGGACGCGAACGCGAACCACGGAAGTTCGCATGGAACCGTTCGCAGGCGAACCGTTCGGCCCAACACTACTGCATACCCCAAATTCCTTAGCAGGCTTGCTTATCATTGCAGTGTAATATAAAAGAACAGGATGAAAGCCCAGGGGAAAGGACATGAGCGCTGGCTGTGTCTGCAGAGACTTGTTGAGTTGATTAGTGATCCTCTGTGCTGCCATGAATTGCACCCGTGTGACAAAAAGTGTCTTCGGATGTGAACATTAATGTGGAGATATGTTTGATTTTTATGCTGTGTTGTAGTTAGCTGTTAAAAGTTCCAGCACAACTGAAAGGGTTTGTTAGTCCATTCATTGCTGAAGACATTATTGGTATTGCTTTAGGGCTCATTCACACCATGTGCAGGGTGTCATGACAGACAGAACTGCACATAGTGCCCACAACGCAAGTAGCATAAAAGTCTATAGACTTTCGTGTTACCATTCACACTACAGTGTCCTTTCCTGTGTGCTGCGTTGTAATGCAGACAGGAACATCCAAGCACAGACACATGCATTTTTTTTTAATACAATAAAAGCCGCGGAACTAGGTGATTTAGCACGTTTCGATGCATGTATGAAATTGCGTTCATGCATGCATTGCGTAGTGTTAATGAACATTTTTTTATCACTTCAAAGGTTTTGTAAAAAATTGGGTGCTAGCTGTTCTTTTACAGAGGAAGCCTTATTTGGGACTGATGTATATACTGATAACAGGGCCGGGCCGAGGCAGAGGCTGGAGAGGCTCCAGCCTCAGGGCGCAGTGTAGGAGGGGCGCACAATTCATTCAGCTGTCATTCCTAATTGTGTTTGAAGCAGAAAGAAAGAAGAAAAGGGGATACATAGCAGTGACTGCAAGCCAGATAACTAGAGATTAAGGTGTTGGGGAGGTTGTGGGCCCTGTGGCACCTCTAAGTCTAATAGCAATCAGTGTGTGACGGCTGGGGTGGGAGGGATGGAGGGGCGGACTTTGCTGTCTCAGCCTTGGGTGCCGGAGGACCTCGTCCCGGCTCTGACTGATAATATATGTACCCTTCTACTGGAATGAGTTTATAAGACTTGACATTTGTTTCTATCCTCTGAATTGATATGTAGCTTATTTACAGATGCTCATATTATTATTTACTATTTATTTAGCACCGACATCTTCCTCAGAGTTATTCATAGTGTATAATGTCTGGTCACTGAACAGTGGGGCTCAGAATCTAAACCTACCATAGTCATATGTCTATGTATCGTGTAGTGTATGTATCACAGTTTAGGGCCAATTTTGAGGGAAGCCAATTAACTTCTCTGTACGTTTTGGGGATGTGGGAGGAATCCAGAGTGCACGGAGATAACCCACGCAGACATGGGAAGAACATACAAACTCCATGCAAATGGTGCCGTGGCTGGTATTCGAACTGGGGACCCAGCGTTACTAGGCAAGATTGTTAACCACTATGCCACCGTGTTGTCTTTAAACGAAGGAAACTCAGGAGTTACTGCAGTAACCAGCAGTAATATTGCTGTATTGCTGTGCAGAGACAGCGCACACATGCAGTTGGCAGTACTATCGCCTGCAGTGTACTGCAAGTTATGCTATTGAGAAATGTGAACATGATTCCTTATCGGGCATGTGATGTTGGGAAAATATAATTACCCTAACCCACCATGTGACCAGCTTTTATTCTGTGTTGTAGCTAATCCTATGCAGGGCTATTTCACATGTACAGGCTTTATTGCCACATGGGAGGGGCGGCTGTTGAAAGTGGGCCTTGGGTAGTAAAAAGTACAAATCCGGCCCTGACTGTACCAGGTTTGAGGAATCTGCTTTTCACAGTATAAGAGAATGGTAGCAGATGAAATATTCCCTTTGAAAATCTAAAGGTGAATTTTTATTGGCTGTTGTAGGCTCCACCCACCTTCCAAAATCTTAATCTCAGTCACCCAGTGACCAACTGTGCAAAGTTTGAGAACCCTGCCATTAACGGTGTAAAAATGGCTGCAGTTTATATTTTCCCAATAAACGTTTTTTTTGGCTCCGCCCACTTTTTGTGACCTTGACACACACAGTCACTCAATGACCAAGTTTGTGAGCTTTCAGGTTCCTGGCATAAAAAATATGTGAATGGAAGCAGTTTATTCACCAAGGAAATCTGATTGGCTGTATGTGGCCCCGCCCCTTTAGTGAATTTGAACCCCAATGACCGACTGTAGCAAGTTTGAAGCCTCTGCCATTAAAAGTGCAAGAATAGCAGCAGTTTAAATATTCCCCTTGAAAATCAATAGGTGAATTTTGATTGGCTGTTGTAGGCTCCACCCATTTTCTTGAATCGTAATCGTATTCACCCAGTGACCAAGTGTACCAAGTTTGAGAACCCTGCGATTAACAGTCTAAGAATGGCTGCAGTTTACATTTCCCCATTTAAAATGAATGGCTGAATTTTGATTGGCTGTTTTATGCTCCGCCCGCTTTTCCTGGATTTGTAACCTCGGTCACTAAGTGACCAACTGTGCCAAGTGTGGGGACTCTGGGTTGATTACTGTGAGAATGGCAGCCTTTTACATTTTTTCCATTGACTTGAATGGGTGAAATCTGATTTGCTGTTTGTAGCTCCACCCACGTGTGCAGGGGGCCCGCGAGACCCCCAGAACATGTCATCCCAGGTAGTAAGGGATCTGTGTACCAAGTTTCGTTCAAATCGGTCAAGCCATTTTCGCGTGATCGCGACACATACACACACACACACACACACACACACACACACACACACACACACACACACACACACACACACACACACACACACACACGCACACACACACGTACATACATACATACACACATCTGATTATATATATCTACTAATGGTAAAAAATTATGTCTGGAAATGAAATAATAATGATAGATGTACAAGGAACCATGTATTGTCTTGGGTACCTAACTGGAAGCCATGTTGTTTTACAGGATATTCAAATAGGCCATGGGTCACCTTCCAACCGGATTTCAGGAAAATGTTCTACAATGAGACAGTGACTATAGGTTGTCTCGGAGGAAAAGGAAACCAAACATATACCTGGTACAAGAACAATGCTAAGCTGAATGTAACAGAACAGAACTTCACTGTATCGTCGGTGCAGCAGTTTGACCGAGGAAATTATCAATGCAAAATTGGCAATGGTGAAAGAAGTGATCAGTTCCGACTGAATATCAAAACTGGTGAGTAAGATTATTCAGAAGTATTCAGAAGTACCACTGGCAGCCAATGCTTAACCAAAGAATTACTTGCAATTCAAGACTTAAAATACCATAATACACTACTACCACGTTTTTTGTTGTTGTTGTTGTTTTTTTGTTTTTTTTTATAATTTAATAAAAGACCTAGGGCAATGTTTTAGTATTGTGTGCAATAGTTTGTAATTTGCGTGGCAAAAAGTCTAGTTAATTATGCATAAAACATTTTTGAATTACTTATTGTTTATTCCTTGACTTGGTGTCTTCAAAAAACTGATTCAGTTCTCTGTTAGAACCCAGTCCAGCCTGTCTCTGAAGAACTGCCTTCTGACTGGACGCACCAGTCAATCTTGTGCCAAAATGAACTCCACTGCTCCAAGACTAATGTCATGAGTAAGGAAGTCTCTGCTTAGGAGAACTCATGGAGAAGCATGTGATCAGTTTGATCAGCTGAATGGGACCCTAGGGCAAAATTGACCTGGGAGGCCTCTCTGACCCTGCCACCACTCACGCAGCATATTTACCCCACTGGCCCCTGAGTCAACTGTTGCCCACACCCCAGATTTCATCCCTCAGCTTTACTGTACTCCCCGACTCCCCTGCACCGTTTTTGTCAGCATAGCGCTGTTCCAGTCCACGCACTCTCATCTTCATCCTTGCAGGGACGCTGTTTCTCAGTGACCCAGAACATATTATTGCATAATGACCTGACCGGTTCATGGAGAGGCAGGGAACAGGGATGAAGATGATAAGAATGGATGGAGCAGCACGCTAGGACAGTTGATCTCCTATATTGACAAAAGGTTGCAGGGGCCCTGGGGAGCACAACACAAGAAGGGGGAGACCTGGGGAGCCCAGCAGAACTTAGGGGCCCAGTGGCAATTGCCCCCTTTGCCTCTATGGTAGCGCCGACTGTACAGCTGATAGATTTGTAAGGCTCTCATTTACTGGTCCTGTAAGGCTTGGTGGTGTATTCTCCACAGTCAGCATGCAACGCATGAGCTGACGTGGAGGAGGTACACACACTAGCACAAGGAAACAGGCTATCCCTAGTATAGTGGAGGGGAGGACTGACTCCAATAGGAGATTGTGGCGCACAGAGCCGGTGCAGATCCGACAGCCACAAACAATGCTTTCGCTATAACGTCTCAGCGCAAAGTAGCGCTGAGCGCATAAACCAGAACTGAGGAGATCAGGACAGGTAGACAGAATGAACGCTTGCTAGCTAGCGGCTACTTAGCGACAGCAAGCGTCCAAAACAAGACAGACTGGAATGAGGCAGCCAATGCGTTTGCAGCGATGGCGTGCCTCACAAAGACAGGACAGGATAGTCAGGAAATAGCAGGATCAAGATAGATGAACGTAACACAGACAAGTATACAATAAGTATGTTTTCCTAGCGTATTACAATTACAGCTATCAATGAAACTATTTGTAACGTCTGACTAACATATGTATATATCGGCAATGAACCGATATATGACATAAGCAGGAACGCTGACTAGGACTGGAGTAATACAGGGAACAGGACTCAGAAGGATTCGCTATCTCTTCGCAGAGATGAACGCAATCCACAAACGGTAACATAACAGGATTCAGAAGGATTCGTTATCTCTTCGCAGAGATGAACGCAATCCACAAACAGTAACAGAACAGGATTCAGAAGGATTCGTTATCTCTTCGCAGAGATGAACGCAATCCACAAACAGATTCAGGAGCAGGGTAACTAACGCCACACAGGATATAAACAGTTCGTGTACGTATACATCAGCGACACTGATGTATCCACGTAACACGAATACAAGGAAAATAATAAACGTGCTGGTATGCATATATATATTGGCAATGAACGAATATATGATGCAAAGACCAGCAAAGTATCTTTAGAACAAGAAACACGATCGGGGGCTGAAGCAACAGCAAGACAGGCTTAAACTGAAGCTATGAAAACCCGAGGAGTCCTGCAGGAAGCAGATCTTTATACTGAGGTCATCCAATGGGAGCAGACATGCAGATTCCCACACAGGTGAATGATAATCAGTCACAAGCTGACAGCAGGGAAAGGCAGACAAAGCTATGCAGCTTGCATGGAAAGAGATCAGAACTGCCTGAGCTGCAGCACTACTACTTCCAGCAATACCTGCTGCAGCAGCGATCATGACAGTACCCCCGCCCTTAAAAGCGGATTCCAGACGCTTTTCAAAACTGAAATTCCCAACAAAACAGTCTGACTGATAATTCATGATGACCGGGACAGCCCGGCAAGACCAAATTCCAGAATCAGTCCCCACAAGACTGGACCCATCAGAACCAGAACCCACAGAACCATGATTTCCAGAAGAAAGCCCCCCGAAGCTCTCTGAGCGATACCCACTGCCTTCCAGGGACCGTCCAAAAATGCCAAAGCCTTTGCAATGCCCACCGGAACTGTCTTTACCAACACAAAACCCACTGTTGAACCAGTCCAAGGTACCAGGACAAGTTTTCTCAGAGACCTCCCAGAACACCTTGAAGCTCCAAAGAGATCCCCATAGGTCAGAACGCCCCTTAGGCTCACATGGAGAACTATCAAGAACCCCTATGGAACCTAGGGCAATTCCCGAGTCAGGGCCACAAGGACAAACATCAAATTTAGGGCTTTCAGGGACCAGAACCATCTCTGGGCATGCAGGCAGACTGGCAACATCAGAACATGTTCCCACTAAGGAAGCATCAGAGCACGCTAACACCTTAGACACACTTGGGCATTCTGGCACACAAAGAACATCTCGGCACACTGGCACAAGAGAAACCTCTGGGCATGTCAAGGAACTGTGAGCCTCAGGGTCAGCCAAGACAGGACCAAAACCAGGACTGGCCAAAAAAAAATCATCATGACTAGACTTCGCAACTACTGGACTTTTACACGAGAATGCAGGATCAGACTTAGAAGTCGCTGATTCCAGCAAAGTCAGTAACAAATCAGATTCAGGGGCACTAACAAGACATGACAAATCTTCTGATGTATGCACTGAACCAGATAGGAACTCCACAACTACCTCTGGACTGGACAGAGACTTATCTAATACACTGGATTGGAGCTCATGAGGCGCTGCAGAACAAGTCAGTATTGCAGCAGCCCCCACTGGACTAGGCAAAACTGAGGGATTCCCTGGACAGGAAGGGGACTCTGGAACCTCTGCCACAGCGGCCAGAGAACCAGAATCTTTCAGGATACAGGGCTGGGTTTCAGGAACATTCATCAGACCGGACTGAAATTCTGAGATTTCTATTATTTTGACCAGAGAATCAGAATTATCCATGTTACAGGGCAAGACTTCTGAAACATTCAGAGGACAGGGCTGGAGTTCCTCGGCTGTTACAACACTGGAGAGGGACTCAACAACATTGGTTAAATCAGACTGTGTACAGGGCAAGGTATCTAACACACTTGCTGACGAGGACAATATTTCAATGGCTTCTGCTTTGCTGGGCAGAAATTCATCAAGTTTTATTAGAGCAGACTGTAATTCCAAAACAGCTGCTAGACAAGTGAATATTACTGCAACACCAACTGAGGTAAACAGTGCCTCAGACTCCTCTGCTAGAGGGTTTGAAGTATCCAAAGTACTGGGTGAAGCATAAGACTCTGCGACCACAGCTTCACTGGACAGGATCACTGAACAGTCCATATTGCAGGGCAAAACCATGGAAGCACCTGCTGGACAGCATAATGATTCTGTGACCTGAGTTTCATTGGAGAGATCTACTGCACAATTCATGGTACAGGGCAAATTTACTGGAACATTTTCTGAACAAGGTAATAATTCTGCGATTTCAGGTTCACATAGCAGATGCTCTGAGCTATTCACGATACAGGGCAAATTTACTGGAACATTTTCTGAACAAGGTAATAATTCTGCGATTTCAGGTTCACATAGCAGATGCTCTGAGCTATTCACGAAACTAGAGCGAGGTGTAGAAACAGGAAGATCAAGACACAATGTTTGCGCATCTGAATCACCATTCATTTGTAAAATTGGAAAATTCAGATGCTGGGGTTCTGAGGTTTCTAGACAGGATTGCTGGGACTCGGAAACTGATGTAGTGCATCTATTGGCATCTGCTGGATCAGACAGGAGTTGAACTTTATTAACACAGGTAATTTCTGCAGAAGTGTTTGCAGAGGCAGGCAAGATTTTTCTGGTGTCTGTTTCACTGAACAAAGACTCATGAGTACTGGCTAGACTGGACTCGGAAGTCAGCAGGACCTCTGGATTCTTTGCTGAGAAATTTGTGCAGGGCAAGGTTAAGAAAGTATCAGTGGCTTCTGTTTTACTGGGAAGTAACACTGAGTTATCCATGGTACAGGGTGGAATTGCAGGAACTTCAATTTCACACAAAAAGAGCTCCGAATCACCTGCTGAATCAGCGAAAGGTGCTGAAGCAGGCGGGTCAGAACGCCATATTTGCGAATTCGGAGTCACATAAAAATCATCCAAAATCAGTTCCCACACATCAATCAAAGGAGCCACAAAGTCATACCCACACACACCAGTTTTTATTAGGTTATAGGCAGACTTAATGCATGCATTCAATACTAATTCACTTTTTGCACTGTAAAATTGACAAAATGAACTTGAATCATTCTTCCATTCATTGACCAGAGCTTCCATCTCTCCTTTCTCAAATGGAGGATTCCAAGCATACTTAACAGGCAGATCATGGTTTGCAGATATGATTGTGGCAGGGACATATATTGGGTTAATTAGCAGGTGATTGGCAGATTCCTTATTCCTAAGAATCTCCAATACCTGTAGCAAGTGCTGAACTGTAGTGTATGCAAACTTTCCTTGCTTCACAAATAAGTTGATTTGTTCAATACTCTGTAATATCTCCTCATAATCATACTCAGATAATTCTTTTAAACAAAAATCTTTATTTTCCCTAGCCAGGGAGGAAAGTTCATTAGTAGTTTCATAAGTCCATTTAACTCCCCTGAAAGACAACTGCATTTCATTATCTGTTAATGGCAGAATCTCATTATAGGTCTCAGTCGCTAATGATAACGACTCTGCAGATCGGACACGTTTCTTAGAACGTTTGCGTTTTGCCTTAGACCCTGCTGTTTTTGGTGATTTATTCAAGGCTGCAGGAAAATTATCAGTAACACTTTCTGCTTGCTGATCATTTTTGCAAGCAATTGAAGGAGAAGCTGATTGGCCTGCTGCCAGGAGTTCATTCAGAGGAAAAGGCAATGGATCTATGCGCAACCAGTTATGGATCACAAACGCTAGAAATTCCAGCGGTCTCTCTTTCAAATCGGAATGATTGAGAACATCAAATGCCCACTGAAATAATTCCCCTTTAAACAGAATATAACTTAATTGGAGTGCCCAGGTTGAAACAGGAGTCGCTTGGAGATCGGGATTGGCCAGGAACCTGGCACATTCAGAGAAAAACTCATTTTCTGTTTCAGAGTTAAGTTCTTCAAATTTCTTAAAGGAACAGGAACCATAATTAACAGTGTCATACTTTCTGGGAATCCCCCCCCACAATGGGGATTGGTAATGGGGTTTTCATAATGTAAGGCTTGGTGGTGTATTCTCCACAGTCAGCATGCAACTCATGAGCTGACGTGGAGGAGGTACACACACTAGCACAAGGAAACAGGCTATCCCTAGTATAGTGGAGGGGAGGACTGACTCCAATAGGAGATTGTGGCGCACAGAGCCGGTGCAGATCCGACAGCCACAAACAATGCTTTCGCTATAACGTCTCAGCGCAAAGTAGCGCTGAGCGCATAAACCAGAACTGAGGAGATCAGGACAGGTAGACAGAATGAACGCTTGCTAGCTAGCGGCTACTTAGCGACAGCAAGCGTCCAAAACAAGACAGACTGGAATGAGGCAGCCAATGCGTTTGCAGCGATGGCGTGCCTCACAAAGACAGGACAGGATAGTCAGGAAATAGCAGGATCAAGATAGATGAACGTAACACAGACAAATATACAATAAGTATGTTTTCCTAGCGTATTACAATTACAGCTATCAATGAAACTATTTGTAACGTCTGACTAACATATGTATATATCGGCAATGAACCGATATATGACATAAGCAGGAACGCTGACTAGGACTGGAGTAATACAGGGAACAGGACTCAGAAGGATTCGCTATCTCTTCGCAGAGATGAACGCAATCCACAAACGGTAACATAACAGGATTCAAAAGGATTCGTTATCTCTTCGCAGAGATGAACGCAATCCACAAACAGTAACAGAACAGGATTCAGAAGGATTCGTTATCTCTTCGCAGAGATGAACGCAATCCACAAACAGATTCAGGAGCAGAGTAACTAACGCCACACAGGATATAAACAGTTCGTGTACGTATACATCAGCGACACTGATGTATCCACGTAACACGAATACAAGGAAAATAATAAACGTGCTGGTATGCATATATATTGGCAATGAACCAATATATGATGCAAAGACCAGCAAAGTATCTTTAGAACAAGAAACACGATTGGGGGCTGAAGCAACAGCAAGACAGGCTTAAACTGAAGCTATGAAAACCCGAGGAGTCCTGCAGGAAGCAGATCTTTATACTGAGGTCATCCAATGGGAGCAGACATGCAGATTCCCACACAGGTGAATGATAATCAGTCACAAGCTGACAGCAGGGAAAGGCAGACAAAGCTATGCAGCTTGCATGGAAAGAGATCAGAACTGCCTGAGCTGCAGCACTACTACTTCCAGCAATACCTGCTGCAGCAGCGATCATGACAGGTCCTGATCATGTGTTAAACCAGGAAGTTATCACAGCAAATCAGGACCTTACAAATCTATCAGCCGATCAAACTGATCACATGCTTCTCCATGAGTTCTCCTAAGCAGCGCCATCCCTAGTCATGAGGGATGGACATGTAACATTACTCCACGTCTACCCCCAATAATAAATCAGAGGGGCAGATACAAGACATGTAACGCATCCATCATATCCTGTACAAATGATGGTAGTGTACTCATATATTGATGGAAGTTATGATCTAAAAACTTGCTGAATACCTCAAAGCGGCTGCTGATTGCAGTCACGATAGGCCTGCTTGGTGGTGTTTTCGCATTTGAATTTAAGGAATTATGTAGAAGAGAGGAATAGTGTATCCGACCGTCGCCCACAACGCTCATAAAATCCCAGTACTGCTTAGTAATAGCTTAATTTCTTAGACCCCCTTTGATGGAAATTAACTTTTCAACAATGCCTGAAATGGGATTAGAGTCTAGATCAGGCATGGGCAAACTTGGCCCTCCAGCTTTTAAGGAACTACAAGTCCCACAATGCATTGCTGGAGTCTGACAGCCACAGTCATGACTCAAAGGCAAATGAATTGTGGGACTTGTAGTTCCGTAACAGCTGGAGGGCCGAGTTTGCCCATGCCTGGTCTAGATGAAAGAGCATGTCAGTATCTCCTAACTGTCTCCCAACCTCATTCAAGTACTTTTCCTTATCCCTCAGAACCACACTACCCCATTGTCTTTGGGTTTGATGACCATGTCAACCAGATCCTCCAACTCAGAGAGTACCAACTGTTCCTTTCCCGTGATTGCCTCAGCCTCCAGTTTACTTGCCTGAGATCATCAGTCACCAAATCTAAAATGACATTTAAAATGCGGTTATAGGACAAAGGGGCATGTAGCATGACTTTTTTAATGGAGATTGTTACTAGGCATGCTCAAATAACGACTACAAAAACTTCCTCCTTCTGCTTTGAAGAAGGAAGTGTTTGTACTGTAGTCACGTGACTCACTTGGAATGCATCGTGGGAGGCGCCGAGGGACGGAGCGAGAAGACGACTGATGGGTAAGATTAAACCCCCTCGCCCACCCGCACAGGTGATTTAATTAAATCGATAAAATCCAAATAACACCTATTCGGATTTCATCCAAAATTCATTATTTGAGCATGCCTGATTATTACCTCTTGAGTTTCACCTTTACTAGAAATATCATTGTATCCCTCATCGCCCAAGGCTTCCAAATCCAATTAAAGTAAACACTCCTTTACTCTCCGGGGGAGGTTGTGTTCCGAGCCCTCATGGAACCATACCTAGTCGGTCAGGATACATGAGACCTAGCATTACTCATCTGAAATTCAGGTGTAAATCTTTGAGGACCTGGAAACTATCTAACCCCACTGCCTACTCACAGCCAGGCAAGCACAAGATTTGTAAGATCGCTTAGTCAAGTCAAATATTGGTGTGCAGATTGAATTAACTGGTGGTGGTATTGATTGGCTTAGGAGAAATGTTGTAGGCATGTTTTCATGTGGTGGTTGTACTGTATGTGGGCATGTGTAAAGAACGGACATGTTTAATTATAGTGATGTCGCAAACTTGAAATTTTCAGTTCGCATGCGAATTGGCCACACACATTAGAAAACCGTTGACCCGCTCAAAACGCCATAAACTTCAATGGGCAGGCAAATTCTAAAACCTAAAGGGACAGTTTCCGGCCACAAAAGTGATGGAAAAGTTGTTTACACGGTCCTATCACCTGGACCGTTAAATGGTCCTATCACATAATTGACCCAAAATCGTATTTTAATCTCAAAAGGGCAGAAATCACATAAAATTCCTAAATTTGTGGAATAAAGTGCTTTAAAACATCCGCCATGTGTACACGTCAATCAGGTAGTGTAAGGGTAAGGCCCAGTTCACACTGACAGACACATTTACCGCAATGCAAATAACTTCAAAGAGCTTTAGTGATAACATCAGGCGAGTGAATTATTGTTTTTACTAGTTGACACCGCAGGATGTAAATGTTAGCCCTGTCTGTGGCAATCTTAGTGTAGTGCTGACGGTCGCTGGGAGTGCAGGAGATCGTGGTTTTCTAGCCCCTATGATTGGGTTGAGGTAGTTCAATGACACTGTGGAGTGCCCATATCAGAGGAGGATGATAAGCTTGCGGCAAGGTTCCTAGCAGAAGCGGTAGAAGATGGGGTATGCTACTGTGTAAGCCAGTCACCTACTTCTGTGGCATTTTGTGAGTTCAAGGTACGTGGCCTCTGAACACTGGGCAAAATGCTAGGGCCACAGGAAATCACAGCAGCACGACCCCTGCAGTGTGGCTTGCCTCTGCCTGTCATTTTTTATTTTTTTTTACAATATTACAATATCAAGAAAAAAAGAAAAACTCTGCCAGGGAGGAACTGATTGTCACTTCATGCAGGTCAGGTGACCGATTTATGCCATGTGCAACAAACATTCACCTCAAAATATAGGCCTTCCCAGTGAGACCTTATGCAGGACAGTAGTGGATATTGACAGTAGTGGATATTGATAGTGGCAGTAGTTATGGTGTAGGATTATTGGATCATCTAGTCATTGCACTACTAAGACCAGCAGACCTGTCTCCAACAGCTAAATTGTGCACTAGACACACAGATCAGCAATACAATAGCAAGAAAAACAATGTGCTATCTCTAAGAAAGGCTTTTAGCTGTTCAGGACACTGAACACTACCTAACTCTCTTACTGTCAGCAGCAACTCTCCCTGATTTGCCTAGCACAGAAGCCAAACACAGACTGCAAAATTGCTGCTGTGCTGGCTTTCTGGTAGGTGAGGGGGGGTCCTGGTGGGAGGGATAGCCAGGGCCGGATTTGTACTTTCCAGTGCCCAAGGCCAGGTGTCACCAACCCCCCCCTTTCCCAACTCCATTCTGTCTAAAAGGATACATATAAAAACGGCACTTACTTAGGTCTTGAACAAGTCCCGTCAACGGTAATTGCTATTCTCCCTCCAGGTCCAGTTGGATAGTGGGGAAAGACGTAATTCGTTAAGTTTCCTCTTCAGGCATTATACAGAACTGGGTCAGAACCATACAATGAACAGTTCTGATCCAGTTCTGTATAATGCCTGAAGAAGAAACTTAACATTTCGAAAGCTTGCAATAAACCCTGTACAGTTAGTCATTAAAGGTATCACCAGAATCAACATTTGTTGGTTTGATGTCTGCATTTCTGAAATTCCTCTGTGAATGTGTGCATTAAAACTGAATGCAGTTCTGTCTGCTTTACTGTAAACTGGCACTTCTCACACAGGAGCAGGGGCGCCTTACGGGATAGGCAATACAAGGTTTTCTCGCCTGGAGTGACAAAATGGCTAGAGGCACCCCTGCACAGGAGCATGAATGTCCATCATACAGAGGACTGGATCATCATCAGATATGCAGGGATTACAGGAACTCAGGAATTTAGACATCAATGCAGAGCAGGGCGCTGGCTGGCAGGACCAGAAGAGATTTACTTTTAACATATGACCTCTTCTCTCTCCAAGTCCTGCTGCCCTTCTTTTCTAAATGTATCTCTCTAGGCCATGGCCTTTGTGGCCTTCCCATAAATCCAGCCCTGGGGATAGCTGATTGACTGCCATGTGTCTGCCGACTCAATGGGATGAGGGGTCCATTTTTGGTTCCATTATAATGTATAGGGGGTGGGTCGAACATATCATATGTTCATGAACAAATGCAAATGCGAACAGCCAAGGCAAGCGAACAGTTTGGGCCATCTCTATTTACTTGTAGTGCTGGCTCTAGGCAGTAGAAGAGACAATCATTAATACACCTTAAATCAGATTTAAAAAAACGTATATATGGATATCTGAATGATAAATTGGAACAATGTGGAGGACAGTCCTATTGCTGTGAATTTTTCAAAAAAGAATCATATTGGTGTTCCTGCATGCCGGAATTTAAGCATACAACGTATTCACCGCCTAAGGAGAGGTGGTGACTGGAATGGAATCTTGTTCCAAAAATAGACTAGATAGAATGTAATCTTAAACTGTCTAGGCCCCGTGATTTAGTATCTTGCAGCTTTAAACCCTGCACCCTGTATGAGCTAATTATGCGGCCCTGCTTCTGCATATGCCTCCTCCAGTATGCGTGCCCTACACACCTGGTGTATTTTTGTGCTCTGGACTGCATAAAATGTACTGTATATTCCATGCTACATTAAACCATGATACATCACAGAAACACTTAAACCAGAAAAAATGTGTGATGTGTGCAAACGCTGTTTTAATAATAATCTATTATTGAGGAGTGCCACTGATGGCTGCTGCGGTGAGAAGGCGAGCTAACTACCTATACTGAAGGGGAGGGAGGGATTAAGGGAGTCATCTGGCTATATATACTAGAGGGAAGGGGAAGGGGTCATCTGGCTACCTATACTGGAGGGAAAGGGGACAGGAGTCATCTGGCTACAAATGCAAGAGGGAAGGGGGAGGGGTCATCTGGCTACATATACTAGAGGGAAAGGGGAGAGGAGTCATCTGGCTACCTATACTGGAGGGAAAGGGGAGAGGAGTCATCTGGCTACCTATACTGGACGGAAAGGGGGGAGGAGTCATCTGGCTACCTATACTGGAGGGAAAGGGGGGAGGAGTCATCTGGCTACAAATGCAAGAGGGAAGGGGCAGGGGTCATCTGGCTACCTATACTGGAGGGAAAGGGTGGAGGAGTCATCTGGCTACATATACTGGGGAGGGTCATCAGGCTACCTATACTAGAGGGACAGGGACGGATCTAGGGGGGGCAAGCGGGTATCTTGCCCCAGGCGCAGTTTGTTGGATTCTAAAAAAGGCGGCAAAATAAATGGCAGTTTAGGCGCCAAAACCTGACCTTTAGGTGCCAAAACCTGCCGTTGCCCCAGGCGCAACTTGGTCTTGATCCGTCCCTGTAGAGGGAAGGAGGGAGGGATCATCTTTCTACCTATACTGAAGAGGGCGGCTGGAATCAGTGACCTAGGGCGGTAAAGAATACAAATCTGGCCCTGCCCACAGCTAAGAGGACTTGGCTGTAATCTGAGATTGGAGCTTCCCGGGGACACTTGGCAGCATGCAGACAGCAGCCATAGTGCACCCACCTGATGTACAGAAGAGAGGGTGGATCTAGTTTGCTGTGTGCGCTGGGTAGAGGTTACAGAATGTGTGTGTGTGCAGTGTCTGTATTACAAGTGTGTGTATTACCGTGTCTGAGTGTACAGTGTGTCTGTGTGTGTGGTGTATGTACAGTGTGTCTATGTGTGTAAAGTGTGTGTATATTCTGTGTATTTGCAGGTTTTTTAATACATTGAATAGTTGCCTGAATAGCTTGTAGTTACATTAGAGCATGGCATAGCTTTGTGGGACAGTCTTGGGTGACATTATTTTAATAGGTTTCCTGATTGACTTTGCTTGTATATCTGTTTTGGTCCAAGAGGTTCAGACTCTGCCTCTTTTTTTTTACACGAGGCATCAGAGGTGCCTGATGTATTGTAGTTACACCCCTGCTCAGCTGCCTTGTAATAACTCACCTGTCTCTGCTTCATCCTGTGCTCCCTCTCCAGCCTGCTGCCTGCCTCTATGACCCGGCACATTTTATGTACACGTAACACATGCCAGATTGAGAAGACGCAGGCAGCGGGGCTAAAGACGAAGCGCGGGGTGGAGCAGCCGGGACAGGTAAGTTATTAAAAGGCAGCTGAGCTACACAGTGTGCGCTGGCCACGAGAGCAGTTGGTGGGAGACCTCGAAGGGTGGCAGCTGGTTTGGGGGCTGACTTTGCTGGGGGAGTAGAGGGCCCCCAAGTTACATTTGCCCCAGGGCCCCCGTGTGGCTTAAACCGGCCCTGCACGGGGTGGGGGCACCATTTTTACACCCTTGCCCTGGGTGCAATTTAGCCTAGAAACTGCCCTGGTGATTGCAAATAGTGTGTGGGAGTGGTCCAACTTAGCAGCAGCATTTCAGGCCTGTTGTGGGCTTAACTATGGAATTGTTGATTACTGTTAGTGTTAGAGATATGGAAGTGATTGTGATAGAGGGGGTGGGATTTCTGTACAATAAAGGTATGTCTGACTTTTATGTAATTTGGAGAACAGATATAATTATTGAATTGCTATTGGGTTCCATACGTTATTTGCAGTCAGGGCCGGCCCGTGCATGACCCCGCCTGAATCGCGTGCGTCAGGCAGAATCTTCCAAGGGGCAGCATCTTGCCCGCCCACTTTCCTCTACCCTCATACAGGGACGGATCAAGACCAAGTAGGGCCTGGGGCAAGGTCAGGTTTTGGCGCCTAAAGGTCAGGTTTTGGCGCCTAAACTGCCATTCATTTTGCCGCCTTTTTAAGAATTCAACAAACTGGGCCTGGGGCAAGATACCCGCTTGCCCCCCCTAGATCCGTCCCTGCCCTCATACATCCTGCACATCATTTGTAGTCAGGGCCAGACCACCCATGATGCCGCCAGACCAGAGCCACGTGTGTGCCTGCTCACTTTCCCAAACCCCCAGCCACCACTCCTTTACCTTCTCTGGCATTGCCTATGGAGTATGGATCCCCTCATATCAGTGGTGATGAACACTGAAGACACAGGAGAGCGGTGTCCCTGCCTGCTAGCACGCGTATACAGGAAGTAAGATGTCACTTCCTGTACACGCATGCTAGCAGGCAGTGACACAGCTCTCCTGTGTCTTCAGTGCTGGTCACCTCTAGAGATGGCCCGAACTGTTTGCCGGCAAAAAATCTCCGGCGAATAACGTGTGTTTGCGTCAGCAGGCAAACACATGGTGTGTTCGACCTGCCCCTATACATCACCATGGAGCCAAACTTTGACCCCTTACCTCACAGTCAGCAGAAACATTGGCCTCAATTCACTAAGCTTTATCAAACACTTTATCAAACGTTTGATAATTTACCTCATGGGTAAAATCTAATTTTGAATTTCAAATGTTTTAACGATAAAACGTTCAATCAATATATAACACCTTAGTGAATTCAAAATTAGGTTTTACCCATGAGGTAAATGATCAAACGTTTAATAAAGTGTTTGATAAAGCTTAGTGAATTGAGGCCATTATTATTATTATTTATTGTATTTATAAAGCGCCAACATATTACGCAGCGTTGGACAATAAATGGGGATACATACATTGTAACAAGGGGTGACAGACAGAGGGGTAGCAAACAGTTATACAACATAGCAAGGTTATACATGCAATCAGGGTATAAAATGCATGCAAAGTACTACTCACAAAGGAGGGTTGCTTTGGGCAACTGACCACAGGAAGCAGGTGGAGACAATGAACCTGACTCCACTCGGGATGGTCCTCACTAGGACCTGGATGCGGTCACTCTCTTAGGAAAAGAAGAAGGGGACAGGTGTCCATCGTGGTGCACACCACCGGTGGTCTGTCACCACCCCTCGGACAAGGAAAGCACGGGGGTGTACTAAGCACAATTGGGGGAAAGCAGCGCCCTGGTTGGATAAAAACATCTAAAAATGACAAATAATATGAGGTAGCTTACCTCAATGACGAAATCTCTGTAATTAATCAAAATATTTATTATTTAGCACAGGCAACGTGTTTTGTGGGTCTGAGCCCGCTTCCTCAGGCCAATAGCAGTGTCAAATGAAGAAAGTCCGTACGGCAAAGGGGAGCCTAAAGAGGCTCCCTTTGCCATACAGACTTTCTTCATTTGGCCCTACTATTGGCCCGAGGAAGTGGGCTCAGACCCACGAAAAGTGTTTTTGTCGTTTTTAAGCTGTTTTTAGACGATTTTATCCAACCAGGACGCCGCTTTCCTCCAATTGTGCGTTGTCCATGAGAAGGGTGCCATTGCTGGGGTAGCAAAATTAAGAAGGACACGCTGGGAAGGGGGTAGGGGGGACTGCTAAAGGCTTACAATCTAAAGGGTGGGGAGGGACACATAAGGTAGTGTTGTGGAAAAGGTGGTTGATGGGGTTAGAGTGTGGTAGATGTGGGGGTCTGAAGGGGAGCGGAAGGGAGTTCCATAGGGTGGGGGCAGCTCTTGAGAAATCTTGTAGGCATGCATGGGATTGAGAAATGCGTGAGGAGCTCAGGTGGAGATCATTGGAAGACCAGAGGGGGCGGGCAGGTATATATCTGTTGACGAGCTCAGAAATGTAGGTTGGGCAGGTCTTGTGTACAGATTTGTACGTACGGCACAGATTTGTATCTAAGACGCATGGCGGCCAATCAGCTAGCACCCCTCCTGGACCCGCCACCCCCTATAAAAATGCAGTTGCGCCAGCAATTTTGGACACATTGCTCGGCTGCAGTGATAGTGAGAGCAGGGTCAGAGAGCAGCTGCAGTTAGGGAAAGCATTAGCTAGGTCTGTGTTCTTGTTCATCTACTTGCTGTGAAAGCACCCCAAATAGCCCTTTTAAGGGCTAGTACATCAGTCTCCTGTTTTTTGTTGTTGTTAAGCTGTGCACACTACTGCTATTGTTGCCACATTAAGTTGCAGGCACAGTACTACCCCCGTGCATTATTTTTCACTGTATTCAGAAAGTACTATGGCATTTCTCTGTGTGTGACACTCCACAGCCCACTGACACCCAGAGCAGTGCACACTACTGCTACTGTTGCCACATTAAGGTGCGCACATTAATTACCCCTCCAGTGCATTATTTTTCTCTGTATTCTGATAGTATGTTTGCATTTCTGTGTGTGACACTCCACAGCCCACTGACACCCAGAGCAGAGCCTACTACTGCTGTTGTTGCCACATTAAAGTGAAACTTAAGTCAACGATAAAAATGAGATTTACTCACCTGGGGCTTCCCTCAACCCCCAGCAGCCGATCGGTGCCCTCGCAGCCCCGCTCTGACGCTCCAGGACCTGCCGGCAAACCCTTCCGGTTTGGCCGTCACCGGCCGACAGGCATGGGAACGCGAGTGATTCTTCGCGTTCCCAGCCTGTATATCGCCCCCTATGCTGCTATTGCGGCCAGCAGTTTCACTTTAAGCTGCAGGCACAGTACCACTCCAGTGCATTATATTTCACTGTATTCTGATAATACTTTGCATTTCTCTGTGTGTGACATTCCACAGCCTATTGACACCTAGAGCAGGGCACACTACTGCTATTGTTGCCACATTAAGCTGCAGACACAGTACCACTCCAGGACATTTAAAAGAGGCACTTTATTCCTCAAATGTAGGAACATAATGTGATTTCTGCCCTTTAGCGATTAAAACTCGACTCTGCGTTGACTACGTAATTTTTGGTGGGACTTTTGCCATGTCACTTGTCACTTGCATACCTGATGTTTAACTCTTTCAGGCAGAGAAAGAAAAAAAGCAACACAGGCTAGTTATTAGTGTGCTTGGCACTGTACATACACATGTCTATCTCATCATGTCACATGTCACCTCGGTTGTCCTTTAAATGCTCAGTTGTTGGTTTAATGCTGCAACTTCCTGTCATAATCTTCTGCTTGTGAACTTATCTTTACAGCTTTGTCCACATCTCTTCCTCAGGTCCGGCCAACATGCGGGTGCCACGTCTCGTGTTTGAAGGCGATGACCTCACGCTGAGGTGTGACAGCGGTCCTGATGTAGGCACTTTCAATTTGAAGATGGAATTTTACAAGGACTCCTTTTATTTAAAAGAATCAACCTCTGAGATGTCTTTGTTTATTGGAAAAGTTGACAGCAGCGTGTCTGGCGACTATTGTTGCAAGAAGTTAACTGATTCGGGTCAATTTTACAGTTATGATGTTGATGATGAAGAAACAATCTCATTTGCAGGTATTACTGTGTTTATTTGATCTTGAAAAGCATAAGAACTAAACCTCAGTGCCTGTTCACACTGTGCCAAAAAAACGCTCTGATCCTTCAGGGCGGAAGCGGAAGTGTAAATGGATCCTTAGTTAAAGAGGAGCTGTTAGGTAAGGGGTCTCAGAGAAAATAAACACATATATCAGTAGCTAAAGATTGGCTGTACTTACATTACATATGCATTTCACTGTCCACATTTGGATTTCACAGAATTTGTATATAGTATATGCAGAGAATGATGCTCCTGACAGCTCATGGCAGGTTCCATGTTTGTGAAGCCAAATGTGTCGTCATGTCCTGCCTGCTTCTGATCACAGAACAGCTCATACTGAATAACACTAGTTTGCAGTGAATATTAATGAGCCATGTGGCTAGGAACAATAGCGGACTCCTGCAGTCTACGCTGCCCCGAGATTTATCTGTGCTGTGGCTGGACTGAGTTTTAGAAGCTGCTGAAACTTGATCCCGTCTTCTCCTTAGCAGCCGAGGGGAGGGCCCCAGAATGCTTTGCAGTATGTTATGCGGCTTGCGTCCAGCTTAGCTCTAAGCTTTGCTGATAAGCATACATCAAAGGTAAGATAGATCTTTATCTTCAGTAATGTCTTTTTGGCTTCCTTCTAAACTGTTTAACACAGGAGACTAGAGGTTTAAATTAGCTTCTGCAGCCTGACAGTTACTCTTTAAGACCCAAATAGCAGCAAAAGACTCAAAAGAAGGGTGAGGTAAATTGATCTGGAATGGAAGGGGAAAGCAACCTAGTGGGAAAGGACCATTCCCATAGGCTTGCACTTCCATAGGTGGGCTCTGGAAAAAAATTGTGCTGGTCGCAGTGGTCGGGTCACGTATTCTGCTCCCGCTCTTTTCCACTCCATTGAAATTGGTAAGTGTAAATGGATCCTATGCTTAAAGTGAACCTCCGGACTAAAAATCGACTCAGCAGCACTGAAAAGGCTTTGTGTTTCTTTAACCGTTTCACAGCATCAGAACTTTGTTTCTCTTATACAAGCCTCATTTTTAGCTGCACAGACGAAACCTGCCCGGGCTTTTTTCCCCTGATGCTGTGATTTTTTTTTTTTGTTCTCGTTCTGCTGTTTTGGTGCAATTTTTTTTTTTTTACATTTTAAATTTGACATTTAAAGCCTAGCGTGTGCAGCTGGGAGGAGTAATCAGGACACAGGACAGTTGGAACTGTGTCTCCTGCTCCTTGTCACCTCCTTTCAACCAAAAAGATGGCTGCCCCCATGACAAAGATGGCAGCCCCCATAAATCACAAACATTTGCCTGTTCTTTTAAAACAGGGTGGCTAAGAGATTATATTACCTATCTATTCTAATTAACATAACTGATGTAACTTGATGACATTATGTTTGTTTAGGCTGAAGTTCCCCTTTAAACACATCTTTGACTGCTGATGAGCTGGGAACAAGCACTGGTATCGAAGTCCTGGCAGAACCATAAGGCTATCTTTGGTTTGAACCAGGGTGGACTTTCATTGGTTCACTGAGTGGTGGACCAATGAGAATCCTTCCTGTTGCTAGGCAAGTGATCTAGCGAATGGTAGCTCTATGTGTCTGCCAAGGCTCTGAGCTTACCAGCACTTTTCCTGGAGAAAGCAGGCTGTTTTGGCGCTCAAAAATAGAAAATAGATCAACAATAGATTAATGCTTGGGGTGTAATTTGTTCATGTTGTTTGATTTGCCATGAGCCTGGGGGTCATCATCGTTACTATTGGCAGACAAAAAACAAAACATACAGTTCCAACACCCACTAAAAATGTGTTAGGATAAAAGGTTTTTTTTTTTTCATATGTATAAATGCACAGAGGGAGATGCTGCTTCCTTGGCAGTTGGAAAGGAGGTTAACAGACAGGAAACTGTCAGGACCTAGGTCCTGACATCACACTGTGGGAGGGGTTTCACCACTATATCAGCCATACAGACGGCCCTGATAATCTGTTCGAGAAAAGGTGAAGATTTCTCGTGAAAAAGGGGGAATCAGATTTTGATTGGGATGCAGTTCAATCCCAAGTTTAAGTCCCTTTATTAAATCACACAGAGTTACTCTGCATTAAACAGTACATACAGCAAAGAACGACAAACAAACTGAGGGCTTATCGGCTCAGTAATAACGTCAAAATATAAAACATAACTTAACCACAAGCGGACTCCAGCTATGCGAGTACTACCTATATTATTGAGACGCCATCGGTCACGTACCACCTCACAGAATAATGGATGAGATCTCCACTGTTAAATATATTGGCTGCAGTTCACTAAGATCATGCTGGAGATAATAAGGCAAGAGAAAACTTACCACCACACAGTGAGAGAGTTATCTTATCTCTTCATTCCTTACGTTACCTCCTCTGTAGTTAAATTAGCTCCTCTGTAGTTATTTTCACATGCAGTTAATTAACGGGATCAGTGAATAATAGGGCACAGTGCCTATGCATACAAATGGCGCCGCATTAAAAAGATACGCTTATCGCTGTTTATCGTTAGTGCTGCATAATAATGGCGCACAGGGAAAAAAGAAGGAAAACGGCACACAGTAACGTTATTTATCAATAGCTAACCTACATAAGCCAAACTGCAGAAGTTATTTAATAGAGATGTCGCGAACTGTTCCAGGCGAACTTCAGGGGTTCGCGTTCGCCTACCAAACGCGAACTTTCCCGGAAGTTCGATTCGCCCCATAAAGCTCTATTGAGCAAAACTTTGACTCTTTATATTACAGCCAGCAGACACATTATTGCCATACACACTGCTCTCACTGCTGGAGGCCCACCCCCCCTCCTCCTCCTCCTCCTCCTCCTCCTCCTTTTCCTCCAAGTAAGGTCCTTATGCCTACACTTATTACGGGACAGCTGCTACACACTCTGCTAGGGAGATTTTAATTAGCCTGTTTGTGGGTTCCTCCCTCCACCCTCCTACCCTCCTACCGGAGGGAGGAGGGTCTCATCTGCCAGGGAATTCCAGTATTTCAAAAAACAGCTTATATACCATGATAGGAATTTGAACCCAGGCCTCAGTGTATGGTAGCCAACTAACATATCCATTGTACCACCAACACTACTAGCTGAAAGTAGCTGAAAGTAGCTGAAAGTAGCTGAAAGTAGCCTAGCATGTACCATGTATGCTTTAATGCAAGATAAAAATTAGACAAGACAAATAACATTTATATCACACTTTTCTCCTGGCAGACTCAAAGCACCAGAGCTGCAGCCACTAGGGCACACTCTATATAGGCAGTAGCACAGATATGTACCCAGACATGGCCTTGTATTTTGTGTTCAACAGTTGTCAAGAGAAAAATTAGACAAGATAGCAGTGTTAGGAAGACTTGCCTAAGGTCTCCTACTGAAGAGGTGCTGGCTTACTGAACAGACAGAGACAAGATTTGAACTCTGGTCTCCTGTGTCAGAGGCAGAGCCATTCACCATTACACCATGCAGCCACTGCTTACAGACATGTAGCCAGACATGGCCTTGTATTTTGTGTTCAACAGTTGTCCAAAGAGAACCTCAGATAGCCAGGTAGATTCATCTCTCTCTCTCTCTCTCTCTCTCTCTCTCTCTCTCTCTCTCACTCTCTCTCTCTCTCACACCAACACTACATGCTGAAGCCAGCCTAGCATGTACCATTTATGCTCAATCCATTTATGCTCAAAATACAATTCCGCGGAAAGCGGTGACCATCCCTACTAGAGAGAGAGAGAGAGAGAGAGAGAGAGAGAGAGAGAATATATATATATATATATATATATATATATATATATATATATATATATATATATATATACATATATATATATATATATACTAGCTGATTGCCCGGCGTTGCCCGGGTATGTATTTGGCTGGTGTTGGCTCTGAGAGATATGAATCTACCTGGCTATCTGAGGTTCTCTTTGGACAACTGTTGAACACAAAATACAAGGCCATGTCTGGCTACATGTCAGTAAGCAGTGGCTGCATGGTGTAATGGTGAATGGCTCTGCCTCTGACACAGGAGACCAGAGTTCGAATCTTGTCTCTGTCTGTTCAGTAAGCCAGCACCTATTCAGTAGGAGACCTTAGGCAAGTCTTCCTAACACTGCTATTTTGTCTAATTTTTCTCTTGACAACTGTTGAACACAAAATACAAGGCCGTGTCTGGCTACATATCTGTGCTACTGCCTATATAGAGTGTGCCCTAGTGGCTGCAGCTCTGGTGCTTTGAGTCTGCCAGGAGAAAAGTGTGATATAAATGTTATTTGTCTTGTCTAATTTTTCTCTTGCATTAAAGCATACATGGTACATGCTAGGCTACTTTCAGCTACTTTCAGCTACTTTCAGCTACTTTCAGCTACTTTCAGCTAGTAGTGTTGGTGGTACAATGGATATGTTAGTTGCCTACTACCATACACTGAGGCCTGGGTTCAAATCCCTATCATGGTATATAAGCTGGTTTTTGAAATACTGGAATTCCTTGGCAGATGAGACCCTCCTCCCTCCGGTAGGAGGCAATAGTTAGAAGGGTAGAAGGGTGGAAGGGTGGAAGGGTAGAAGGGTAGAAGGGTAGAAGGGTAGAAGGGTGGAAGGGTGGAAGGGTGGAAGGGTGGAAGGGTGGAAGGGTAGAAGGGTGGAAGGGTAGAAGGGTAGAAGGGTGGAAGGGTAGAAGGGTGGAAGGGTAGAAGGGTAGAAGGGTAGAAGGGTGGAAGGGTGGAAGGGTAGAAGGGTGGAAGGGTGGAAGGGTGGAAGGGTGGAAGGGTGGAAGGGTGGAAGGGTGGAAGGGTGGAAGGGTGGAAGGGTGGAAGGGTGGAAGGGTGGAAGGGTGGAAGGGTGGAAGGGTGGAAGGGTAGAAGGGTGGAAGGGTGGAAGGGTAGAACCTAGATGTTAGCCTGATGTGTATTTCACTCAATCATGTCTGCCTCCAGGTATTAGAGCCTTTGAAACATGTTTTCCATCATTTTTCTAGGTGTCAGAATTTTTTCTTTTTTACAACGTTCGCCTCCCCATTGAAATGTATTGCGGTTCGCGAACTTTTTCGTGAACCGAACCTTTTGTGGAGGTTCGCGAACAGGGTTCGCGAACCGAAAATCGGAGGTTCGCGACATCTCTATTATTTAACTGCAAAACAGTGAATGGATTTAATGTAACACTTTCAAGGTTAGGGTTAGGCACCACCAGGGGAGATTTAGGGTTAGGCACCACCAGGGGGGGTCTTAGGGTTAGGCACCACTAGGGGGGTCTTAGGGTTAGGCACCACCAGGGGGGTGGTTAGTGTTAGGCACCACCAGGGGGGTGGTTAGTGTTAGGCACCACCAGGGGAGATTTAGGGTTAGGCACCACCAGGGGGGTGCTTAGGGTTAGGCACCACCAGGGTGGTGCTTAGGGTTAGGCACCACCAGGGGGTGGTTAGGGTTAGGCACCAATGGGGGGGTCTTAGGATTAGGCACCACCAGGGGGGTCTTAGGGTTAGGCACCACTAGGGGGGTCTTAAGGTTAGGCACCACCAGGGGTGTGGTTAGGGTTAGGCACCACCAGGGGAGTGGTTAGAGTTAGGCACCACCAGGGGGTGGTTAGGGTTAGGCACCAATGGGGGGGTCTTAGGATTAGGCACCACCAGGGGGGACTTAGGGTTAGGCACCACTAGGGAGGTCTTAGGGTTAGGCACCACCAGGGGTGTGGTTAGGGTTAGGCACCACCAGGGGAGTGGTTAGGGTTAGGCACCACCAGGGGAGTCTTAGGGTTAGGCTCCACCAGGGGGGTGGTTAGGGTTAGGCAGCACCAGGGGGGTCTTAGGGTTAGGCACCACCAGGGGGGTCTTAGGGTTAGGCACCACCAGGGGAGTGGTTAAGGTTAGGCACCACCAGGGGGGTCTTAGGGTTAGGCACCACCAGGGGGGTCTTAGGGTTAGGCACCACCAGGGGGGTCTTAGGGTTAGGCACCACCAGGGGGGTCTTAGGGTTAGGCACCACCAGGGGGGTGGTTAGGGTTAGGCACCACCAGGGGGGTGGTGCTTGCTGGTGGCTTAAAAGGTATTTTATGACAAGTTTTGAAAATATCACCTAGGAGAAAACGCAGGAGAAAAAGTGAATTGCATATTGGCCCCGGTCTTTAACTTTAGAATTCTGGAGTTATTTTAAGGATTGAAGTGTTAATGTTAGGTTTGCCTGAGGTAAAATGTTTTCTGAATACGACATGCCTCATCACCATGGTGATCACTCTAGAAACGTTATTAAAGGCAGGAGATGAGCTTAGTGGATTGAGGCCATTGTCACTTCATGTCAACTAAATGCAGCTACGGGTACTTTTATTGGATATAACTATCATATCGATATCTGGCTTAGAGGATAAGGACACTTGGTACATATTTCCGATGCGGTGGTACACAAAACCCAATATCATATGTTTTCAATTATCCTTTGTCACAAATATATGCACTTGCCAAATTGTTCCTCTGAAGAAGCGACCATATATAGGGCTGCGAAATGTGCATTAGGCGATCTATGTTAAACGAAACGTGTCTTAACTACTTGCCGACTGCTCCACGCCAAGTGGCATGAGCAGTGCGGCAGCCCCAGGACCGCTCCACGCCGCAATCGCCACTCAGGAGACTGTTAGATGGCGGTTTCGCCATCTAACTACTTTGTACAGCGCTGTGATCTGTAGCAGCGCTGTACTGGGGACAGCCGTGTGACACGGCTATCCCCCCGGGGGACAAGAGAGCGATTGGCTCTCATAGGCAGAAGCCTATGACAACCGATCGCGTGATTGGCCGGCAGGGAAAAGGGAGGAAGGGTAAAGTAAAAAAAAAAAAAATTAGTAAAATGTATTTAAAAATAAAAGACATAAATATTTATAAAAAAAAATAAATAAACAATGTGTGGGCGATCAGACCCCACCAACAGAGAGCTCTGTTGGTGGGGAGAAAAGGAGGGGGGAATCTTAAAACTGCAGTTGCCCAATTAAGTAAAAATGGCCTGGTCACTAAGGGGGGGGGGGGGTTGGTTAACACCACAGTCCTCAAGTGGTTGAATGACTCTTTTTATTATGTCATGCTGTGTCTGACCACTAACAAGTATTGTAATTAAAAGTTACGTTTATACATTTGGATTATATTACCAAACTGGTAACACCTCACTCCTTTTTTCGTTCTTTACTGTGTGTGATGTGATTAGGGGGTATATAAACCCTAGAGGTGACTAGAGGCTATTTATTGAGACTATTTGAGCCAGTGTGAAAGCACCCAGGGTTCTACTGATATTATTAAAAATGTTATCAGTTTTGATTGCTCTGAAGATGGTCATGATCCAAAGTAAAGCTGTGCTTTGCAAAATGATATTTGCAAGATTCCTTATACCTCTTATCTACAGTGCTGGCCTCCTGTATAGAAGAGAATGCATACTATAGGTAATTGATGCCAAACTCAACAACAGTGTCAGGTCATATGGCTCTTTCCCATTTTTCTAGGATTTTCGACACATAGGCTGCTTTCACATTGGGACGTTACAGGCACACGTTAGAGGCGAGCAGCCTGTAACGCAGCCCAACTCACAGTAATGAAAAATCAATGGGCTGTTCAGAGTGCCCACGTTGCGTTACATTGTAACGCTACACGTTGAATGAAAGTGCAGCATGCTGTGCGTTATACTGGGCTTTAGCTGCGTTAGACTGCTTGCACATGCTCAGTGACTTGCCACATGGCTAATTAGTATTCACTGCACTGTGGTGACGTAACCTGGACTCCTAGTGTTGTCCGGATCATGAATGAATCACAATGAACGATTCGGTTCACAGTGGAAGTCTGTCTTGAAGAAACAAGAACATACAGAATGTACAGTGCAGGGAAAGTCGTGTCCTGCTAGTCATTTCACCCACAGTCTGCTTCCCTAGTAAAATGATTCAAATTATTTGGTTCAAAGATCCGTCTCTTTTCATTGATCCGATTCGAATCATCCGAATCCTTGAAAAGATCCGGACTTCCCATCACTAACCTGCAGCGGCTGTTCTATCAGTATAGATAGAACCAAAACAGCGCACCAAGAGCCGCATAACGCGGCTCAATCTGACGCCCAACTTCAACACCACCATGCGTTGCGTTAGGGGCACGTTATGCGACCTTAACGTCCCCTAAAACGCAACGTCTTGGTGTGAAAGAGGCCTTAAAGAAGAACTTAGGTTTACCCTGCAAAAAGTAATTGCTAAGTACTTACTGATTGCAATTTTTCAAGGCATTTTCATTTTAGCACATTCTTTTAAAGAGAACCCGAGGTGGGATTTAATTATGTTAGTGGGGCACAGAGGCTGGTTGTGCACACTAACACCAGCCTCTGTTGCCCCATGGTGTGCCTCCAGGACCCCCTGCGCGCCGCTATCCCCCCCGCAGTGCTAGCGACACACAGCGTGTCGCCAGCACAATGTTTACCTATGCTTGTCTGTTAGCGCCGCTCCTCCGCCTCCTCTGTATCGGCGCCACCCGCCCGCGTCCCTTCCCTCCCGCTGAATGGAGGGAAGGGACGCGGGCAGGTAGCGCCGATACAGAGGAGGCGGGGGAGCGGCGCTAACAGACAGGCATAGGTAAACATTGTGCTGGCGACACGCTGTGTGTCGCTAGCACTGCGGGGGGGATAGCGGCGCGCAGGGGGTCCTGGAGGCACACCATGGGGCAACAGAGGCTGGTGTTAGTGTGCACAACCAGCCTCTGTGCCCCACTAACATAATTAAATCCCACCTCGGGTTCTCTTTAAGCTGAATTACTCTGAAAAATGGTACATGCAGCAAAATTTGGATTTTCAGAAAAAGCAAAAAGCTGCTGTGGGAGCACCCTCATAGGGTGACGCTGCATTAACGCTTTGTGGAACAAGACACATGGCGCAAACACCCCCTTGTGAACCATCCCTGACCACGGATTAAACTTCATCCCAATCAGTAGCCAATACCCCACTTTCCCACAAAAAAAAATCTTTCTTTTTCTTGAATAGATTCAGGAATGTCTGTGTGGATGGAATTGAGGTGAAATCCCTCCCAAAGTGTGATTTCATTGCCATGGCCATGACTGATTCCTGTCTGTGAATCTCATTACATTGTGAGAGATTGGATGGTGCCAGCCAAATACCAAACAGAATCTACCTTTGTATGTGTATAGATACTGTGTGTGTGTATATATATATATCTATCTATACATGTGTGTGTGTGTGTGTGTGTGTGTGTGTGTGTGTGTGTGTGTGTGTGTGTGTGTGTGTGTGTGTGTGTGTGTGTGTGTGTGTGTGTGTGTGTGTGTGTGTGTGTGTGTGTGTGTGTGTGTGTGTGTGTGTGTGTGTGTGTGTGTGCCGCGATCACTCGAAAACGGCTTGAACGAAACCTGGTACACAGATCCCTTACAACCTGGGATGATAGGTTCTGGGGGTCTCGCGTCCCCCCTGCACACCTGGGTGGAGCTACAAACAGCAAATCAGATTTCACCCATTCAAGTCAATGGAAAAAATGTAAAAGGCCGCCATTCTCACAGTAATCAAGCCAGAGTCCCCACACTTGGCACAGGTGGTCACTTGGTGACCGATGTTACAAAGCCAGGAAAAGTGGGCGGAGCATAAAACAGCCAATCAAATTTCAGCTGTTCATTTTAAATGGGAAAATGTAAACTACAGCCATTCTTAGACTGTTAATCGCGGGGTTCTCAAACTTGACACAGTTGGTCACTGGATGAATGCGATTAAGATTAAAGAAAATGGGTGGAGCCTACAACAGCCAATCAAAATTCACCTATTGATTTTCAAGGGGAATATTTAAACTGCTGCCATTCTTACACTGTTAATGGCAGAGGCTTCAAACTTGCTACAGTTGGTCATTGGGTGACTGGGGTCCAAATTCACTAAAGGGGCGGGGCCACATACAGCCAATCAGATTTCCTTGGTGGATAAACTGCTTCCATTCACGCATTTTTGATGCCAGGAACCTGAAAGCTCACAAACTTGGTCATTGAGTGACTGTGTGTCAAGGTCACAAAAAGTGGGCAGAGCCAAAAAACCTTTCCTGGGAGAATGTAAACTGCAGCCATTCTTACATCGTTAATGGCAGGGTTCTCAAACTTTGCACAGTTGGTCATTGGGTAACTGAGATTAAAATTTTGGAAGGTGGGTGGAGCCTACAACAGCCAATAAAAATTCACCGTTTAATTTTCAAAGGGAATGTTTGAGCTGCTACCATTCTCTTATACTGTTAAAAGCAGATGCCTCAAACCTGGTACAGCTGGTCACTGGGTGACTAGGGCCCAAACTCAGAAAGGGGGCGGAGCCACAAACAGCCAATAAGATTTGTTTATTTTTAAATGGGATTATACAAAGTATTGATACCAAGGACCCCAAAGCTGATAAACTTGATAATTGAGTGACTGTATGTCAAGATTAGAAAAAGTGGGCGGTGGCAACAACTAAATTTTTAACATGGCAGGGTTCCCAAACTTTACACAATTGGCCACTGGGTGACTGGGATGAATATTCAGAAATGTAGGTGGAGCCTACAACAGGCAATCAAAATTTACCTATTGATTTTCAAGGGGAATATTCACATTGCTACCATTCTTACACTGTTAATGGCAGAGGCCTCAAACCTGATACAGTCAGTCATTGGGTGACTGGGGTCCAAATTCACTAAAGGGGTGGAGCCACAAACAGCCAATCAGATTTGTTAGATTGATTTCAGCCATTCTGTTATTGGCAGGGTTCTCAAACGTGACACAGTTGGCCACTGGGTGACTGGGACTAATATTCAGGAAAGTGGGTGGAGCCTACAGCAGCCAATCAAAATTCACCTTTTGATTTTCAAGGGGAATATTGCAACTGCAGCCATTCTTACACTGTTAATGGCAGAGGCCTCAAACCGGCTACAGTCGGTCGTAAGTGTCTGGGGTTCAAATTCAGTAAAGGGGCGGAGACAAAAACAGCCAGATTTCTTTGCTGGATAAACTGCTTCCATTACCACAATTTTGATGCCAGGAACCCAAAAGCTCACAAACTTGGTCATTGTGTAGTGACTGTGTGTCCAGGTTACAAAAAGTGGGTGGAGTTAAAACAGATTTTTCTGGGAAATTGCAAACTGCAGCCCTTCTTCACTGTTAATGGAAGGGTTCTCAAACTTAGCATAGCTACTTACTGGGTGACTGGTATTAATGTTCAGAAAAGTGGGTGGAACCTAAAAATGCCAATCAAAAATCACATGTCGCTTTTCAAGGAGAATATTACAATTGCTGCCATTCTTGCACTGTTAATGGCACAAGCCTCAAACCTGGTACAGTTGGTCATTGGGTCACTGGGGATCAAATTCAGAAAAGGGGACAGAGCCACAAACAGTGAATCAGATTTGTTTCATTTCATGGGAAAATACAAATTATTGATGCCAAGGACCCCAAAGTTCACAAACTTGGTCTTGGAGTAGTGCCTTTGTGTCCAGGTTACAAAAAGTGGTCGGAGCCAAAAACAAATTTCATTGGGAAAGTGTAAACTGCAGCCCTTCTTACACTGTTTATGGCAGGGTTCCCAAACTTTGGCCAGATGATCACTGAGTGACTGAGATTAATATTCAGGGAAGTGGGTGGAGCCTATAATAGCCAATCAAAATTCACCTGTTGATTTTCAAGTGGAATATTTAAATTGCTGCCATTTTTCCACTGTTAATAGCAGATACCTCAAACCTGCTACAGTTGGTCATTGGGTTACTGGAGTTCAAATGCTGGAGAGGGATGGAGCCACAAACAGCCTATCTGATTTGTTTAATTTCTATGGGAATTTACAAATTATTGATGCCAAGGACCCCAAAGCTCACAAACTTGGTCATTGAGTGTTTGTGCGTTAGGGTTAGAAAGTGGGCGGAGCTAACACCAGCCAAATACATACACGGGCAATGGCGGGTCATCAATGGGTGGAGACAAATACAAACTTCACTGGGAAAATGTAAACTGCAGCCATTCTTACACTGTTAATGGCAGGGTTTTTAAACTTTGCACAGTTGGTCACTAGGGGACTGGGATTAATATTCAGAAAAGTGGGTGGAGCCTACAAAAGTGAATCAAACTTCACCTATTGCTTTTCAAGGGGAATATTTAATTGCTACCATTCTTGCACTGTTAATGGCACAGGCCTCAAACCTGGTACATTTGGTCATTGAGTGAATGGGGTTCAAATTCAGAAAAGGGTGTGGAGCCACAAACCGCCAATCAGATTTTTTCATTTCAATGCAAATTATTGATACCAAAGACCGCAAAGCTCACAAACTTGGTCAGTGAATAATTGTGTGTTAGGGTTAGAAAAAGTATGCAGAGCCAACACCAGCCAAATACAACAACGACAAAAAATATGTGGGACCTGCAGACACATTTACTCCACTGACAGGGTAACGATACCAGGTTCACAACAGGGTACAGAATACAAGGTAAATTTTCTTGTGGGTCCACCAATCTGGTATATCTGATCATGTGTGCTAAATGCCCCAATGTTATGTACGTGGGAGAAACTGGACAAACTCTGCGCAAACGTATGAATGGACACAGGCACACTATTAATGATACCAAATCTGGACTCCCAGTTGCTACACACTTTCGGTCCAACGGACACAGCATGGATGATCTTCGTGTCACTGCCCTGAAGGGCGGCTTCAAAACGTCAAATGACCGATTAATAGCAGAAACAAAATTTATAAATTGTTTAAAAGCTGTGCACAAGGGTCTGAATAAGGACAACAACTTTCTATATTGGTATGAGATTGATGATATATGAACTGTCTCAGCCACCCTAGCTGAACTTGTGAACTAAGAATTTACAATACCTCTGGGTCAATCCTAATACCAAGTCTGTGAGCAATAAAGTAAACAAGGATCCTTATCTTACCCCATTTAGATGGTCTGTTTGTATTAAGGCATCTTAATGATGTATTTATGCTTGAAAAAAATATCTGTTTTTCCTTTTGATGTTGCATGTATATAAGCAGTCTGTACCACCAGCTTGCAAACTAACAGGATGTAAACCTGACGAAGGCTGCAAGGCCGAAAGCTTGTTTATTCTTATTCATTTGTAGTTAGACAATAAATGGTATCATCCTGATTTAAAACTTCTTGCTTTTACTGATGGCTAACACGGTACAATACCCTACTGCTATCTATATATATAGAAGTGAAATGAAGTTTATTGGATTTACAGAAAGTGCAAAATAATTGGCAGGGTATTCAGGAAAGTGGGTGGAGCGTACGTACAACAGCCAATCAAAATTTACCTATTGATTTCCAAGGGGGATACTTGCCATTCCATTCTTACACTGTTAATGGCAGAGGCCTCAAATCTGGTACAGTCAGTCATTGGGTGACTGGGGTTCAAATTCTAAAAAAGGGGCAGGGCCACAAACAGCCAGATTTGTTTAATTTCAATGGTAAAATGCAAATTATTGATGCCAAGGACCCCAAACTTTACTTGGCCACTGGGTGACTGGGATGAATATTCAGAAATGTGGGTGGAGCCTACAACAGCCAATCAAAATTCACCTATTGATTTTCAAGGGGAATATTTACATTGCTGCCTTTCTTACACTGTTAATGGCAGAGGCCTCAAATCTGGTCGGTCATTGCGTGACTGGGGTTCAAATTCTGAAAAGGGAGTGGAGCCACAAAACGCCAGATTTGTTTAATTTCAGCTGCATGCGGCAACAAGCACTAGGACATGGAGGCATCCTTCTTTTCTACCTCCTGAGTGTCCTGCTTGGATCCGTTGTAGGGCCCTCCTCCCCGCCTCCTCAAGCACGCAGGACAGAAGTAATCCGGGACAGGAAGCTGCCGCTGCAAATTGTGAGACACAGCCTGTCTGGGGGGTTGTGTGTAGTGTGTGTATATGTGTACATTGTGTGTGTATATACAGTATGTGTGTGTATACAGTGTATGTGTGTACAGTGTGGGAGTACAGTATGTGTGAGTATACAATGGGTTCTATTCTCAAAGAAGCCAAATTATGGCAAAATATTACCGCAAAATTTCCGCCAGCGGTAAGCTCCGCATTTTTTCCGCATTCACTAAAATTTTCCGCATGTTTTCCGCATGCGGTAAAAAAGATGCGGAAGCAGCCATTAAACGTGTGGTAAACATGCGGTAAAAAGGTTGCATGAAAGTGTTACAAAAAAGACAAGTCCAGCAAGCACAGCCCTTAAGCCTCCAGACTTCATTAAAGTCAATGGGATGCGCAATATATCACCTACTACTTGTAGGTGATTAAAAAAAACGGTAAATAACGTCGATATGAGGAGCCTGAAATGCTTTGTGAATTGATGTTTGTGTGCGGAAAATACCGACTTTTGCGGAAATTTTTCCGCAGGAATCCCGCACTTTTTAAAAAATATATTCTTTATTTGTAATAAGTGCAGATAAAACACAAAAGAGTTGCAAATACAAAAGGCAGCTTCCATACACATGTGCAAATGACAAATGGCTGTAACGGAAATATCGCAAATATACATAGAGTATCTAACATCACAGGCAGTGTCACTATTGATGATGAAATCACACGATATAGCTTAAGATACATCTAGTTTGCTGTCAAATAAGCGCACTAAATGCCTGTGTTCTGAATAATTTCCACACTTAACTTTAAAACTTTTACATTCCCCTCCCCCCACCCACCTTTTCCTCTGGTCTTGGTTTCCAGGGTCGCACCTGTTTGTGTAAGGTTGGGCATAACACTTGCGGTGGACTTATATCCATTCTCACTCCTTGGCCTAATGTCTTTTATGTCAGAGAGCTATCACATTGGTTATTAAGGACCGTAAAGAGAATCTGTATTGTTAAAATCGCACAAAAGTAAACATACCAGTGTGTTAGGGGACATCTCCTATTCCCCTCTGTCACAATTTCACCGCTCCCCGCCGCATTAAAAGTGGTTAAAAACAGTTTTAAAAAGTTTGTTTATAAACAAACAAAATGGCCACCAAAACAGGAAGTAGGTTGATGTACAGCATGTCCACACATAGAAAATACATCCATACACAAGCAGGCTGTATACAGCCTTCCTTTTGAATCTCAAGAGATCATTTGTGTGTTTCTTTCCCCCCTGAGGGGGGAGTGCATAGCAGAACCACAACACTGAAGAACTTGGCAGCCTTCCAGACACAGGCTGACAAGTCTGACAGGGGAAAGATACATTGATTTATTACAGAGACAGTGATAGTATAAAGTGCTGCAGTTAGCCAGAACACATTAGAATAGCTTTTGGAACTTGTAGGATGATAAAAAACAGGATGCAATTTTTGTTACGGAGTCTCTTTAACAAAGTCATCAGAATGCCTAAAGTACGTCCAATAATTCCAAGGTTTTTTTTATAGGCTTCATATTTATCAAATGCGGTATGAGAAAGTTCTTCCATATATTGTAGCTCATCAATTTCCCGAACTAACTCTTCCATTACTGGGACAACTGTTTTTTTCCAATGTCGTATGACTAGGCGCTTTGCAGCGTTTAAAATGTGACGTATTACAGATCTTTTATACTGCTTCATGGTCCACTTGTTGAGACGCAGGAGATAAAACTCAGGAGTAAACAGAGTAAACATTTCTGTCTGACACCGCTTCTATCAATCTTTCTACACCCTTCCAAAAATCTGTGAGTAGAGGACAAGACCACAGAATATGTAGTAGCGTGCCTATGTTTTGGTCACATCTCCAACAGATGTTTGATTTGTCTGGGTAGATTTTATTAAGCTTATATGGGGTGAAATACCATTGAGTGAGTATTTTGTAGTTCATCTCCTGCATTCAAATCGTTCTTGAAGATTTGTGCGCAAAGATGCATAGTCAAGTTTTTTGGTTTGGGGAGAGTGATATCCCCATGTCTGCTTCCCAGGAGTATAAGAATGGTAATTCTGGTATGGCTAATAGGGCAATTATCTTGTAAATTCTGGAAAGTGTTTTGTTGTTAGGGCCTTCTGCTGTACACAGGTCTTCAAAGTCAGTCTGCTGCCTCAAATTGGATGGATTTACATTTTGTCTCATTAGGTAATACCTGTACTGGAGGTACTCCCACCACTTCGTGTTTGCACAATGCGGTTTCTGTCTGATCTCAACTAACGTCGCCCATTGTCTAGAGGAACACATGTCAGAGAATTTCAGTCTCTTTAGACCCTCCCTTCTATTTCTGTTAGGTGTTAAACCATCTTGGCCAATGCAAGGGTTCTCCGTAAGCGGGAGTAAAGGTGAAGGGCTAGGGGCTAAATGGTAAGCGACATTTGTATTGTAGAAGGTGTTCAGGGTAACTTGTGGTTGTGGGAGCGGAGGGAGTTGCCAGTCTGGGAGCAACTTTTGGTGCATCCAGACTAGGTCTGTGAGAGAGTGAGGTGAGAGGTTCTTTTCTAGGACTACCCACTGTTTATGTAGGTCATGTCTATTCCAGTCTACAATCCTAGTCAGTATGGAAGCATAATAGTATCTTTCTACGCTAGGTAAGGCTAGACCTCCTTCAGGTTTTGGGCTGTATATTATTTCTTTCCGGAGGCGAGGGGGTTTCCCCTTCCAAACATATCTGTTAGCGCAGCACTATTTTTTAATTTTTTTTATTTTTTAAATCATGTAGCGAGCCCAGGGCTCGCTACATGATAGCCGCAGCGCAGCGGCATCCCCCCACCCACTCCGATCGCCTTTGGCGATCAGAGTAAGCAGGAAATCCCGTTCAGAACGGGATTTCCTGCTGGGCTTCCCTGATCGCCATGGCGACGGGGCGGGATGACGTCACCGACGTCATGGACGTCGTGACGTCAGAGGGAGTTCTGATCCACCCCTCAGCGCTGCCTGGCACTGATTGGCCAGGCTGCGCAAGGGGTCGGGGAGGGGGGGGCTGCGCTGCACGGCGGGTAGCGGCGGATCGGAAGTTACACACAGCTAGCAAAGTGCTAGCTGCGTGAAAAAAAAATTATGCAAATCGGCCCAGCGGGGCCTGAGAAATCCTCCTGCGCGACATACCCCGAGCTCAGCTCGGGATTATCGCTCAGGAGGTTAAAGGTCTGTTGAGTTTTTCGCAGAAAGGAGAGAGGGATCTTAACCGGGAGAGTCTGGAAGAGATATAACAACCTGGGCATGGCGTTCATCTTTATTACTGCTATCCTCCCCATCCATGAAATCTGTGGTAAGTCCCAGCGTTGCAAGTCTGCTGTTAACGTCGCTAGGATCTGGGGTAAGTTTAACCGGAAGACAGCCTTAAGAGAGCTGGTGATATTTGTCCCCAGGTAACGCAAAGAAGTAGGGTTCCATTTGAAGGGAAAGTTTTGCCTAATCAATGTAACCTGTTCCTCAGGTAAGCCAACATTAAGTGCCTCAGACTTATCAAAGTTTATCTTAAAAAAAGACAACTTCCCAAAGCGCTCAAACTCTTTCATCAAGTTGGGTAGTGATGTAATAGGCTTTGTTAAGAAGAAGAGTAGGTCATCTGCATAAGCGGCAATTTTATGTTCTGTGGATTCTACACTCAGTCCAGAGATGTTCTTTCTAACATGACAAAGGAAGGGCTCCAGGGCCAAGGCGAAAATAAGAGGGGATAGCGGGCAGCCCTGCCGGGTCCCATTATTAATTTGCAGAGGTTCTGAGAGGATGCCATTGACTTTTATTCTTGCTAGGGGCTTGGAATATAGGGAGTCTATGCAGCGTAGCATTCTGTCACCCAAATTTATGTGTTTTAAAACAGCACTTAACCAGTCCCAGCCCACGCGGTCAAATGCCTTCTCGGCGTCTGTGGATAGTAACATACAGGGTTTTTCCTTTGACCGCGAGAACTGCAACAGGTCCAGGGCCCTAATGGTATTGTCCCTAGCCTCTCTATTGGGTATAAAACCCACTTGGTCCCAGTGTACTAAATGACCCATGTGTTTGGCCAACCTGTTAGCTAATACTTTTGCAAAAAAATTTAGATCTAAGTTTAGTAAGGATATTGGCCTATAGCTACCACATGCTGTTGGATCTTTATTTGGCTTGACTATGACGGCAACATGGGATTCCAGGGTTTGTTGCGGAAACTTATTTAGTTCTTCCTCTGAGGCTAGAGCGTTGAAGGTCTTACACAAATGAGGGACCAGGACCACCCTACATTTTTTATAATATTCTGCCGTAAAGCCGTCAGGCCCTGGAGCCTTCCCTGTTTTCATCCCAGCCAGAACCCCCTGAATTTCTTCCTCTGAGAAAGGTTCTTCGAGTGCCTGCCTCATCTCGACATTTAATTGTGTCATATCAGCTTGGTTTAGAATATGTGTCTATTTCTTCCGAGGTGGGTGTTTTAAGATTTTCACTATGGGGCTCTGTTAGATTATATAATTTTTAATAAAAATCTTTGAAAGCATTCGCAATATCTTCACTTTTGTAATGTTTAGTGCCTGTTTTGTCTATAACCTGGGCTACGTAGGTACGTTGTTGCTGTCGTTTGAGCGCCCTGGCAAGCAGTTTCACCGACTTATTGTCGTGTATGTAAAAAAGATGTTGGCATCTTCTGGTTGCCTGTTTAGCATTGTCTTTTAGTATGTTATTAAGTCTATTTTTTGTTGTCTGTAGTTTTAACAAGACGTCCCCTCTAAGGTTGTTTTTGTGTATGCTTTCGAGGTTGCGTATCTCTCCCAATAATTGTTGGATCAATTCTCCTCTCTCCCTTTTACGCTTTGCTCCCAGTCCTATCAGAAATCCCTGTAACACACATTTGTGCGCTTCCCATATGATGGAAGGGGACACACCCTGGGTGTCATTGTGGTGGAAATAATTGCGTATTTGCTTTTCCACAACCTCCTTGACAGAGTCATCTTGTAACATGGCAACATTTAGCCTCCAAGTGAAAGGCTTCTCTGTCTTAGATTTGCAGTTGAGGACTACGCTTACTGGGGCGTGATCTGAATACGAGATAACGCCTATGTCTGCTGCCACATGTTCAGACAAGAGATTGTGCGAAAGGAGGATGTAGTCGAGCCTTGTGTATACATTGTGTACGTTTGAGTAGAAAGTGTAATCTTTCGTATCCGGGTGTGTAACCCTCCATACGTCCACCAGCTGATTCTCATGTAGTGCCTTTTTAATTTTGTTTAACTTTGCGTATGGGATGGAGGATCTGCCATGTGAGGTATCGGTTTGTGGGTTTAGTGCCACATTCAGATCCCCGCCAATGATGACGCTGCCCTCCATGAAACCTTCTAGTTCTGAGAGAAATCTCAGGAGGAATTTGTCTTGCTCCTCATTAGGGGCATAAACAGAACCCAAGGTATATTTCTGGTCTTTTATGAGGCCCTTTACCAGAATAAATATGCCTAGGGTGTCTCTTTTAATATCAATTTCAGTGAAAGGAAGCATGTCTGCAATAATTATTTCAGTGCCTTTAGATTTAGAAGTTGAAATATGAAGTGGGGAAATGTTTGTCTTTCAATTTAGGGTGACAATTTTGTTTAAAATGCGTTTCCTGTATCATGATTATATGTGCTTTCTGTTTCCACATGTCTGTCAATAGCATTCTTCTTTTCTCAGGAATATTAAGGCCCTTGGAGTTAATGGACATAATTTTCATGTGAGCCATCGCAGTAAATTTCTGTTCTGCCCTGAGCCCGGGGCCCTGACCAGAGAAAACCCCAACGATCTGATCTCACAATACCAAACAATTAGGTAGAAAAAATCTTGTAACCAGATCCATATCTTCAACATGAAGAAAACTATAACGTAAGCTTTCGCTAAGAACAAAACCCTGTAGAACAGGGTGCACCTACATGGGATGTAAGATACCATGCCTCTAATGTGAGACTGGGATCTCCCCTCCCACTCGCCGTGCGGAACTAATAACTATCAAACATGCAAGTAGCACTCATTATTAGGTTGCCCCTATAAGACTACATTCAATCACCCCACGGGACTTCAGCGAATTGGCCTATGTGTGTCGTAAAGAACCTGTGTTTCCAGTTCTCACAACAAATGTTAACAGGGAGTTGGCTTAATCCCACTAATCACGTTTAGGTAACTAAGGGCAGATATAATACGTATTATTGGAGCTTAAAGAACCAATTCTCCCCAATTACGTTCTAAACTTTCTGCTTGGCTGATTTTGTCGTGTGAAATGGTGGAGATGTGATAATAGCAAATGTAAATCATTAGGTTATGTGAGAATTCGCTTAGCTTCCTGCGCAGGCAGGCAGCTTTTTGACCACTGTTCAGGTCTGCATTCTGCAGGTCTTTTTAAGAGAGACCTTTTGTCAGTTCTGCAGCTTGCTGCTGAGGAATTTGCATACATTCGTTATGCAAATCCCCTACCTGCCTCCTGTGATGACTGGCAGTATAAAGGTGGGGATTACCCACAGTCCTTTGCTGGTCATTCCTTCAGGGTTTGTAGTAAACACTCCTAGAGAGTGTCAGCCATGCTACTTCTTGTTGAAGTTATCTTAGAGTAATTCTGGGGACTGCACTAGGCAGTTTCTTTAGTGCCGTTAGGATTGCTTATCTGTTTGTTTGTTGTGACTGTCCTGTCCCAGCGGTGGTCGATAGGAAGTCGTTCTGTGTGTCTGGGTGCTAACCGGAACAGCGGTTGTTACTGGTAGCCCCTTCTGATCTGTCTACCTGGATCGCACTCGCCTTGCGCTAGTGCTGTGGATCCTTCTGATCTGTCTTCCTGGATCGCACTAACCGCTAGCGGTAGCGGCTGTGGATCTTTCTGATCTGTGTTTCTGCTTGGATCACACTTGCTCTGACGGAAGAGCGGTGGATCCTTTCTGCCTAGTTCCTGTTTCACGTTTGTCTGTCTTGTCTGATACGAACGCTTGCTGTAGGCTCGGTGAGGTAACCGTTAAGCAAGCGCTCGCGTTCTCTGTTTCGTGTTTGTCTGTCTTTGGTTAGTTAGGCGTGCTTGTCTCTGTTGTGCGTAACACGCGGAGACCGCACACGAACGCGTGCACTGTTGCGAATGAGTGCGGTGTTCGCGTTCAGCTAGCGTTTGTTATTTTCCTTGTCTTTCTCTTTGCATGATTTGCTGTGCCTTTGCTACCCTGGTGCTCTGTCCTGCTCAGTCTTGTGTCGCTATTGACAATCGCCATTCTTGCGATTGCGTTTCCTACTTCGTTTCCGCCGTTGTGTGTTCGCCATTGCTGGGTGGCGACTAGTTTGGTGGGCACACATTGGTTCTGTCCCTTTGCTCTGTTCCCTGTGGGCTATCCAGCCCTGCCTGATTGTACCTTGTCCTGGATCTGTACAATTCCCATTTGGCATCTGTGATTGTGCAGCGGCTGTGTTCGCCTGCACTCCACAGCGCCATCTGCCGGTGGGAATTGCCCTCTGCGGGTGCATAGCACCTAGCCTGGGTGTCCTCAATTATACGCTTGTGGAGGAAATCCACCGCGTCAGCGCACGTCTGGTGCGCTGACCCTGGAGACGATTCCACATTCGCTACAGAATGACCAGCCCAACCAAAATTCCCAGGGCAGAGGGAACCTTTGATTTGCTTCAGATGTCATTGCCTGAGACAAAAGCGTATGTGGATCCTATTATAGGTAGGATCGCACGCTATATTAAAGCAGTTAAAAAATCTGTACTCGTTCCTGATCCCCACCCATATGGAGATTATCTAGATACCGGGTTGTTTGAACCACCATTCGCCTCATGGGAAATCGGGGCCTTGGTGGAAGAATTTGATTTTGATTGGAAAACCTTTTGCGATTTTTATATCGCAAAAAGCGCGGATGTCCTGAACGATTGTCTTGACTCTATGTACCTTTTGATTGATTCTGATGAATGTGACGAGTGTGTTGTGGATCTGGTGATGTTTGTATGGCAGAACATTTTGGATGAATTACACACACACACACCAATCAATTGATCCCAATAAAGAAGTAAAAGTTTCCCGTTCTGTTCCTGCTCCAGTTCCATCTGTAGACTGTGCGCACTATGATTGTTCATCCTTTGTAAAGTGTGCATGGGAGCCCCCGTTTGAGAAATAGGAGATCGAGCTCCTGGTCTATGAATTGGAAGGTGATTGGAGATCGTTTTGCAATCATTACCTTTCTAAAAATGAAGAAGTTTTGCATGCGTGCATTGAGTCTGCGTGCACTTTAATCAAGACTGGTGAATGTATCTCTGACTTTGTGACTCCGCTGTTTGACGTGTGGAGAATGATTTTGGATGAACTACATGCGCTTCAATCTGCTAATTCTTGTAAAGACACATTGTCAATGGACGATTGTTCCAATCCTCTGGATTTAAAGAAAGTGAGTTTTGAATGCATTTCCTTTCCCAAAGCAACTGAGTGTTTGAAGCCTGAGTGCAAGTCGTTCAGAGCAGTTGCTTGTGTGGAAGTTTAACCAGTGCGGTCTGATGTCGCCACCGCACGTATGGCTGCAAAAGGTCTGTGTGGTCCTTTGTCTAAGAAAGACAGATCTTTTCCCTCAGGTTCTCTGAGATCGTCCATTTATGAACCTGCTATGGGGAAAATTCCTAAGTTATGCAACTTTAAGAAAATTATTGATGTGTCTAATAAAGTTTCTTCTGTTGTTGTCGCCACTTCTTTTGCAAATGAATCTATGTCTTATTCTGTTCACACCTGTGAAGGCCTGTTGCCTAATGACAGTTGCCCCAGTGTTTCTGTCCTAGATGTCCTGCAGTCTGCTCCGCAGATCGCGGAGGTTTGCGCTATGGAAGCATCAGTTTTGCAACAAAAGCGATCTTGGATCCGCAAATTTTGCGTTCTGTCTCCTCGGATTCAACATCGTTAGCCGAGTCTAAGAGTGAGACAGCACTTTGGTTTTACGAATCTGACTCTGAAGCATCTTTGCTGGGTCCAGAGAAGGTTTCTCTGAGCCTGCCCTGTACCATGAATAACAAAATGATGTCCAATCACACTGACATTTGGGAACCCCTTTCTTGCTTTGAAGAAAGTTCTGACTCTCCACCCTGTACTCTGGATGAGTCAATATTGCCTTGTACAATATCTCCTGCCGTGTCCCTAGAGGCTCGTCTAGGTATTGCTGCTATTTTCACCTGTTTTTCTGCACTTTTGGAATTGCAAGCTAGTTTGACTGCTACGCAGAATTCTGGGTACAGTGAGAATGAAGTTAGGGAGTCAGTGTGTGTTCCAGTAAATATTCCTGTACATCCCGCTAATTATGATGAAGTTCAGTCTCAGTTTATGGTGGAACCTTCCCTGGGACATCTGCCCTGTCCACAAAATAAAGTTCCAGTTTTGCCCTGTAACTTGGATAGTTCAGAATCCTTCTTAGAAAACCTGGAAAATGATGTTCCTGAGGTCTTGTTTGATGTTCTGGAGGTCTCCGAGTTCCTCCCAAAGGGAGCAGAACTTGTAGGAGATGTCTCCTGCCCCCCAAGTCCTTCTGAGGTGTTGCCCACTTCAGTAGGCATTGCTGTTGTGCTGACTACCTTTGCAGCTCTGGTGGAGCTTCACTCATATGTAGTCAATGATGATATTACAGTCACAGAAAATTCTGAATTTATGTCCGAGTCTTCTTTTGAAAGACCAGTACCTGTGACCTTCACTCATGATGATTCTCTGCCCGGTACTGGTTTTGGTCTTGTCGTGCCGGACTCTGAGGTTGGCAGTTCCCCGACATGTCTTGAGGTTTCTCCTGTGCTGGTGTACCCCAGTGTGCTCTGTGACCCAGAAAGCCCAAGTGTGCCTCGGTTACCAGCGTACTCAGATGCTTCCTTGGTGGAGACATGTTCTGATTTAGCCTGCCTGCTTGCATGCCCAGAAGTGGTCCCTGAAAGTCCTGATCTTGATGGGTGTCCTGCTAATTCTGAATCTGGAACTGTCATATGTTCCATGGGGGTGCTTGGTAGCTCTCCATGTGAGCCTGGTGAGCGTTCTGGCTTCTTGGAATCTCTGCGGAGCTTCAAGGCGTTCTGGGAGATTCCGAGAGAAGTTTGGCTTGGTACCCTGAATACGATCAACAGCGGCTTTTGTTTTGAAAAAGACACTTCGAGCAGGTTTTGTGGCAGATTTGGTATTTTCGGACGCTCCTTGGAAGGTGGTGGGTATGGTCTGGATGGTGTCGATGGCCTCTTCTCTGGGATCCACAGTCCTGATGGGTGTTACGCTGAGACGTGTAGTGCTGATGGGCATGTTTCGGGGGCTTCTGTTTCCGATGAGGTTGGTTTCGGGTGGACTGACTCTGGAATTGGACCTTGTCGGGCTGTCCCGACCTTCATGAGTCTTCTGTTAGAGTTGTTTGGAGATATCAGTTTTTAGGGTCGTCTGGAATTCGACCCTAGAAGGGGGGGTACTGTGAGAATTCGCTTAGCTGCCTGCGCAGGCAGGCAGCTTTTTGACCACTGTTCAGGTCTGCATTCTGCAGGTCTCTTTAAGAGAGACCTTTTGTCAGTTCTGCAGCTTGCTGCTGAGGAATTTGCATACATTCGTTATGCAAATCCCCTACCTGCCTCCTGTGATGACTGGCAGTATAAAGGTGGGGATTACCCACAGTCCTTTGCTGGTCATTCCTTCAGGGTTTGTAGTAAACACTCCTAGAGAGTGTCAGCCATGCTACTTCTTGTTGAAGTTATCTTAGAGTAATTCTGGGGACTGCACTAGGCAGTTTCTTTAGTGCCGTTAGGATTGCTTATCTGTTTGTTTGTCTGTTGCGACTGTCCTGTCCCAGCGGTGGTCGATAGGAAGTCGTTCTGTGTGTCTGGGTGCTAACCGGAACAGCGGTAGTTACTGGTAGCCCCTTCTGATCTGTCTACCTGGATCGCACTCGCCTTGCGCTAGTGCTGTGGATCCTTCTGATCTGTCTTCCTGGATCGCACTAGTCTCTGGCGCTAGTGCTGTGGATCCTTCTGATCTGTCTTCCTGGATCGCACTAACCACTAGCGGTAGCGGCTGTGGATCTTTCTGATCTGTGTTTCTGCTTGGATCACACTTGCTCTGACGGAAGAGCGGTGGATCCTTTCTGCCTAGTTCCTGTTTCACGTTTGTCTGTCTTGTCTGAGGCTCGGTGAGGTAACCGTTAAGCAAGCGCTCGCGTTCTCTGTTTCGTGTTTGTCTGTCTTTGGTTAGTTAGGCGTGCTTGTCTCTGTTGTGCGTAACACGCGGAGACCGCGCACGAACGCGTGCACTGTTGCGAATGAGTGTGGTGTTCGCGTTCAGCTAGCGTTTGTTATTTTCCTTGTCTTTCTCTTTGCATGATTTGCTGTGCCTTTGCTACCCTGGTGCTCTGTCCTGCTCAGTCTTGTGTCGCTATTGGCAATCGCCATTCTTGCGATTGCGTTTCCTACTTCGTTTCTGCCGTTGTGTGTTCGCCGTTGCTGGGTGGCGACTAATTTGGTGGGCACACATTGGTTCTGTCCCTTTGCTCTGTTCCCTGTGGGCTATCCAACCCTGCCTGATTGTACCTTGTCCTGGATCTGTACAATTCCCATTTGGCATCTGTGGCTGTGCAGCGGCTGTGTTCGCCTGCACTCCACAGCGCCATCTCCCGGTGGGAATTGCCCTCTGCGGGTGCATAGCACCTAGCCTGGGTGTCCACAATTATACACTTGTGGAGGAAATCCGCCGTGTCAGCGCACGTCTGGTGCGCTGACCACGGAGACGATTCCACATTCGTTACAGGTTACAGTAATCCTTCACTCAGAGATAGATATCTGGAATGTATATCCCCAGTAACGCTCTCACAACTACTGTCAGTGTCCTCTGAACATTTCAGCCACTTATCCCCATCCGAGAGTATCTTACAAATATCAGCCTCTATGAGTACAGGACAAATATCAGCATGGTTACATATTTAAATATACACATATATACCAATGATAGGTGTCAAGCATGTACAGGATCTTCTCAAAAAAATTAGCATATTATGATAAAGTTCATTATTTTCTGTATTGTACTGATAAACATTAGACTTTCATATATTTTAGATTCAAATACACACAACTGAAGTAGTTCAAGCCTTTTATTGTTTTAATATTGATGATTTTGGCATACAGCTCATGAAAACCCAAAATTCCTATCTCAAAAAAATAGCATATTTCATCTGACCAATAAAAGAAAAGTGTTTTTAAAACAAAAAAAGTTGACCTTCAAATAATTATGTTCAGTTATGCACTCAATACTTGGTCGGGAATCCTTTTGCAGAAATGACTGCTTCAATGCGGCGTAGCATGAAGGCAATCAGCCTGTGGCACTGCTCAGGTGTTATGGAGGCCCAGGATGCTTCGATAGCGGCCTTAAGCTCATCCAGAGTGTTGGGTCTTGCGTCTCTCAACTTTCTCTTCACAATATCCCACAGATTCTCTATGGGGTTCAGGTCAGGAGAGTTGGCAGGCCAATTGAGCACAGTAATACCATGGTCAGTAAACCATTTACCAGTGGTTTTTGCACTGTGAGCAGGTGCCAGGTCGTGCTGAAAAATGAAATCTTCATCTCCATAAAGCTTTTCAGCAGATGGAAGCATGAAGTGGCCTAAAATCTCCTGATAGCTAGCTGCATTGACTCTGCCCTTGATAAAACACAGTGGACCAACACCAGCAGCTGACATGGCACCCCAGACCATCACTGATTGTGGGCACTTAACACTGGACTTCAGGCATTTTGGCATTTCCCTCTCCCCAGTCTTCCTCCAGACTCTGGCACCTTGATTTCCGAATGACATGAAAAACTTACTTTCATCTGAAAAAAGTACTTTGGACCACTGAGCAACAGTCCAGTGCTGCTTCTCTGTAGCCCAGGTCAGGCGCTTCTGCCGCTGTTTCTGGGTCAAAAGTGGGTTCATGCTTCCATCTGCTGAAAAGCTTTATGGAGATGAAGATTTCATTTTTCAGCACGACCTGGCACCTGCTCACAGTGCCAAAACCACTGGTAAATGGTTTACTGACCATGGTATTACTGTGCTCAATTGGCCTGCCAACTCTCCTGACCTGAACCCCATAGAGAATCTGTGGGATATTGTGAAGAGAAAGTTGAGAGACGCAAGACCCAACACTCTGGATGAGCTTAGGGCCGCTATTGAAGCATCCTGGGCCTCCATAACACCTGAGCGGTGCCACAGGCTGATTGCCTCCATGCCACGCCGCATTGAAGCAGTCATTTCTGCAAAAGGATTCCCGACCAAGTATTGAGTGCATAACTGAACATAATTATTTGAAGGTCAACTTTTTTTGTTTTAAAAACACTTTTCTTTTATTGGTCGGATGAAATATGCTATTTTTTCGAGATAGGAATTTGGGGTTTTCATGAGCTGTATGCCAAAATCATCAATATTAAAACAATAAAAGGCTTGAACTACTTCAGTTGTGTGTATTTGAATCTAAAATATATGAAAGTCTAATGTTTATCAGTACATTACAGAAAATAATGAACTTTATCACAATATGCTAATTTTTTGAGAAGATCCTGTAGATGTGAACAAAAATTGGCGAGTGGCAAGATCACAAATCCATTAGTGACAAATGATAGCTGCGCAGATTCATCTAGGTGGAGATGTGCCGTGAACGGGGTCTCAGAATGGTGTTTTCTTCCTTCAGAAGGGACCCCCATTAAAGCCTATTATGTGCGCCCTGGAGAGTTTATCAGTTGCATCCAAGTGAATGTCCAGTAACGGATGTTTCCCCGAACCCCCCATAGAAACCCCCTCCCAAACGAAGAAGGGCCTCTTTACCCCAATAGTCCCCGTGTGATCTTTAGGTTTTTGTGAATTGCGGGGGGATCGTTTGGGACCTGCTAGTAGGTGGAGGGGGATGGAAGGGGTGACAAAGGTGATCAACCGAGGTGAGAGGGGAGCTAAAGAGAAAGGCTCCCCTCTCACCTCTCACCAGTATAATAATGCGGAGTAGGTCTCCGGAGTACTTATCTGCAGTCACAGGGGGTGACTTTAGGACTGTCCTTGTTCAGGAATCACTCCTTGTCCTTGTTCAGGAATCACTCCACCGGTTGCGGATTGTGGGCTCCGTTTCATCTACGTTTCACTCGTTGTGGTAGGCCCAGCAGCATTTTTTCAGGTTGCCATTCCGGTACCTCCACTGTAGGAATGCTCAGCTTTTGAAAAAGATCAGGGAGCTCAGACGGGGATTTCAATTAGAAGTAAGTTTTGTTCATCTTTCTTTATGTGTAATTGAAAGGGGAATCCCCAGTGGTAGGTGGCTCCTTCTTCCCTCAGGACTTTTAGTAGTGGTTGGAGAGCTTTTCTCTGTGCCAGCGTACTTGGCGCCAAATCTTGGTATAAGGAGATTTGGCAGCCATTGTGTTCTATGCCGTTTGCCTTTCGTGACGCCGCCATGATTGCATCCTTAGTACTGTAATGATGTAGTCTGCAAATGACATCTCTGGGCAGTTCACCGTCAGCTGGCATAGGACGCAAAGCCCTGTGCACTCTGTTAAACTTTATTTCTGAGCCATCTGGTTAATTCAGGAGGTCATTGAAAATGGCTGATAGGGTTGCTTCAAGTTGTTGGGGAGGAACTTCTTCCGAGAGGCCGCGCACTCGGATGTTACACCTGCGGCTCCTGTTTTTCAGGTCCTCCAGCCCCGATCTCAGCAGGGAGTTGGTAGTCGCCTGTTGTTTCCGCTCTGCTGCCAGTTCCCTAAGCTCAGCTTTCATAGCAGCCGTCTCCGCTTTCAATGCGGCTGATTCCGCCTCCAGCGCGGCAATTCTCCCGCCATGTTCTCCCACAGTGTCCTGGATCCCCTGTAACTCTGCGCGTGTGACCGAGTTGATACGTTCTGCCAGGTCAGAGAGGTCCTCCTTTGTCGCTAAGCTGTGCAGGTAGTCTTTTATTTCATTTAGGGATTTGGTTGTGGCAGAGTCAGCTTCTGGTGCCTGCGGACTCTGGGGCTTAGGAGAAGCAGCAGCGGCCATCTTGGCTGGTGTCTGCGTAGCCGAGTTCCTTGTCAGGAGCTGTAGCACCGAGAGCTGCTGTGATTTTGAGCTTCTTTGCGACGAAGTTGTATCTTGGGCCTTCTTAGATCTCCTGGACATGGTTTGAGTCCATAAAGTTGGCTGCAAGCTTACTGTTTATCATAAAATCAGCGAGTGGGAGCGGGAGCTCTCATCAGAGACGTCTTCACGCGGGCATAGCAAGCTCCGCCCCCCTGAATCCCGCACTTTTACCGCACTTTTTCCGCATGCAGAAAAAACATGCGGAACATTTTGTGAATGTGAACTTGCCGATGTTTTGGTCGCAAACTTCCCGCATGTTCTTTACCGCATGCGGGAAGTCATTGAGAATAGAGCCCAATGTGTGTGTAGTATGTGTGTATAGTAGATGTGTGTGGTGTATGTGTGTTTAGCGTGTGTGTCAGTGTTGTGTATGTATGTTTATCCCGCCTGATTTCCGGGGGAGAGGGGGCTGGGGGTTGGGCGGTTAGTGGTAGAATATAGAGGGGGGCCCAGTGGTTTCTAGTTACGCCCCTGGGATCGATCATTTCTTGATCTACTGTTTATATTTTTACTTCTCACTTTGCAATGCCTTGATTTATTTATTTTCTCACTACTATTATCTTTCAGTAAAGTTCCTCTTTAAATGTCTTGCTTTAGAATAAACCTAACAATTTTTTTGGCTCCTTACTTTCCCCAGAGCTGTTTTCCCCTCCAGAACTGGTAATAAATCCAAACCCCATCCAGGTGGGTTCCAACATGATCCTGACTTGTGTTGCCAAGCTTCACCCTCTCAGAGCTTCCACAGAGCTGCAGTTTGCCTTTTACAGGGATGGATGGCATGTGCAAGGATTCAGCTCAAATAATTATTTCACAATCCTCTCTGTAAACGCAGAGGATTCTGGGGATTATTCCTGTGAAGTGAGAACGCTAACTAACAGCGTCAGCAAGATGAGCAAGTTGTCATCCATACAGGTACAAGGTCAGTGTGAAATGTCCAACAGGACTTACAGATCATAATACCAACCGAACAAAAAGAAGGCTAGTGATGAGCAGAAATTATGTCTATGCATAATCCAGATCATAATTCGCAATTGTGCATCGTAATGCAACATTTTGGGGACAAATTATAATTCTATTATAATTTTGTATGCAGTTGTAATATTTCATAATGTTGCGTCATTTTGTGTTATTTTGTGCCAACGTAAGCGGTTAATATCAAAGCCCTATACATGCGATTGCTACCAAAATGGCTACATATGTTAAAGGAAATGTCAGCCAAAGTAAACTAGGCAAGCTCTACTTCCTTGAGGCTTCCTCCAGCCCCTTGCAGCCGATAGTTCCCTCACTGCAGCTCTGCTCCCAGCCCCGGCCCGGGGTCCCTGCTGACAGGGTCGGACTGGGCCACAGTAGTACAGTTTTTCCCTCGGTGGGCCCCGCCTCCAGGTCTCTGGTGGGCCCCCCCCTCCTTGTCTGACAGAGATGCAATTGCTGCCTGCAGCCCAAGAATTCTCTTCTCAGTGCTGTAATCACTCATGCTGAGAGCAGTGGCGTAGCTAAGGAGCTGTGGGCCCTGACGCAAATTTTACAATGGGGCCCCCCAAGCACTCTATACATAACAATTGATATGGCGCACTAAAACCTGCCAATGGCAACTACAGTGTCAGAGGTGCAAGAAGGGGATGGGGGGAAAGTGTGCTAATGATTACCACTGTTCAAAGTATCTATAGAAGTGATTATTATGAGCACAGGACCAATAGAGAGGTAATACTGTAGTTGAGGGAGGGCTCTTTGGCCCAAGGGCCCCGATGCGGTCGCAACCTCTGCAAAGTAGGACATTACTTTATATTGAAGGAGGGGACACTATGCAAAGTTTTGCTGGGCAGCAGTGTCTCTGAATTACAATGCTGCTAAGATCATGTACATTTGGCCCTGTCCATAATACATCATGACCACGCCCACCTTCCGGTGCATGGTCACACCCTTTTTTCACTGCAATCATAGGATGTGTGAGCCCTAGGTTGAAATTTCTTTGGTGGGCCCCCAGTGTCCCAGTCCGACCCTGCCTGCCGATATAGATGCCGGCTTTGTGAAGTCATCCTCTACTGCACCTGCACGAGCACCGCTGTGTCAATTACATGGGCTGGAGCGTTCTGCTTAGGTCCAGTAGTTCGGCGCCTACGTAGAACACTCCAGCCCATGTGTGAGTGATTGACAGTGGCGCTTGAGCAGGCACAGTAGAGGATGACTACGCAAGGCTGGCATCTGTACCAGCAAAGACCCTGGGCCGGAGGCTGGGAGCAGAGCAGCGACGAGGGATAGAGATCGCCGTACGAGTTTGACACAATTTACAAAAAAAAAAAAAATGAAGTTTGCACTTTTTACATTGAAATCACTTGCTGATGATTTTAGCGGTTAATAGCATATCCCTCTTACATGCTAGAAACACATAATGTTCAGGGTATGTTTAGGAGGACACGACACGACCTTATAGTTTTTGAGAAAATCGATTTTGAAGTTACAGGGAAAAAATAGCAGCCCATAGCAAAATCACTGCACTAAAATGACAGATAATGTATATAAATGTATTTTAACATGTATGTAAATGTAACCCCTGGCCACCCCTCCCTCAGAGAGCCCCCCCCCCCATAACAGGGACCATGCGGGTTGGTAAAGCTCAGGGTGTGAAGCCCCACGAGGCCAGGGCTCTGCATTCCAGCTATCCCAGCCTGCTAGGGGACAAGGGGTTAAAGTGGATCCGAGATGAACGTTTACACATTGCATAATTGTGTTCCTTTCCTATAGTTTATAGGGCATTCCTCAAGCCAAATACTTTTTTGTTTTTGTTTTAATACTCGAATTCACTGTAAACTAAACAAGCCACGCCCTCAGGTTTTCAGAGAGCCAAGGCACTTTCAGACAGTAGCAAGGGCTCATGGGAGCTCAGTCTGGGCAGGAGGGGGTGGTATTACTAGCCAGAGATTTCAGAGGCAGAGGGGAGGAGGCAGGAGGAGGGGGATTAGGTTTTTTTGCTGAAGATGCAGATAAGCCTGCCTCTGTGTAATGTTTACAAACAACATGGCGGCTTTCATTGTATCACAGGAAGAAATAATCATATTCTATTAAAGCCGTTTGCAGATAGATTTGCTGTGTAAACTATGTAAACTTTAGATAAGACATATAGACAAGTTACTTGGTATAGTTAGTTTTTCATCTCGGACCTGCTTTAAAGAGACTCCGTAACAAAAATTGCATCCTGTTTTTTATCATCCTACAAGTTCCAAAAGCTATTCTAATCTGTTCTGGCTTACTGCAGCACTTTCTACTATGACAGTCTCTGTAATAAATCAATGTATCTTTCCCCTGTCAGACTTGTCGGCCTGTGTCTGGAAGGCTGCCAAGTTCTTCAGTGTTGTGGTTCTGATATGAACTCCCCCTTCCAGGCCCCTCTATGCACACTGCCTGTGTATTTAGATTAGAGCAGCTTCTCTCTTCTCTCTTATCTTTTACAAGCTGGATAAATCGTCCTCTGAGCTGGCTGGGCTTTCACATACTGAAGGATTACAGACAAGGGCAAAGCTGTTTGCAGGAAGAAACGAGCAGCCTGAAACTTCACTGCAACTTCACTGCATGAGAACGGGGAAAGAAACACACAAATGATCTCTTGAGATTCAAAAGGAAGGCTGTATACAGCCTGCTTGTGTATGGATGTATTTTCTATGTGTGGACATACTGTACATCAACCTACTTCCTGTTTTGGTGGCCATTTTGTTTGTTTATAAACAAACTTTTTAAAACTGTTTTTAAACACTTTTAATGCGGCGAGGAGCGGCGACATTGTGTCAGAGGGTAATAGGAGATGTCCCCTAACGCACTGGTATGTTTACTTTTGTGCGATTTTAACAATACAGATTCTCTTTAAAGAGGCTGAGGATGGGGACTCTATGTCATTTTTTTTTTAATTCCCACACTCCGAACCTAAAAAATAAAAAAATTGATTTTTTTTTAAAAAAACTCAAAGGTCTCAAAGGTCTTTTTGAAATGTTTTTTCCTCTTGTACTCACTGTTCTCCTCCACATAGCCTGAAAATTTAGTGTTTCTAGCACGTAAGGGGGCTTTGCTATTGAACGCTAAAGTCGGGTTGCCATTCGCCTGCCAGTAAAGTTTATGGAGCCCACTGTGAACAGTCTGTTCATTAATTTTTGCGGAAATTTGCATTCGAAGTTTGTGAACCGAAAATTTGATGTTTGGGCTTTCTCTAACGAAGGACCTATCGGCTGCAAGTGGCTGGAGGAAACCCTGGGTAAGTCAAGCTTGCCTAGCTTATTTTACTTGACATTTCTTTTAAGGAAAATAGTGGGTCAATAAATCATAAAAAATTATTTTTCAAAAATACTTTGCAGTTTTTTAGAAAATCTATTAAAAAGATGCAAAGAAAAATGTTTTTTAAACCATAATTTTTCATAGTTTAAAAACCATTTTTTCTTTGCATTTTTTTTATTGTACCCACTTTTCTCCTTAACAAATGTAGCAATTTTGGTGTCAATAGCTTGTATGGGGGCTTTGGTCTTCACTGCTAAAGTTGGGACTAAATGACACGAAAATTATGCAAAATTTTAAACGACATTATGAATGACTATAAAAATCAAATTAATTTACAAATTGTAACTACTCATAGGCATAATTGTGAAAATTTGAATGAAATTTTGCATAATCGTAATTAGTTGAATATGATCATTACTAGCCTCTAGAGATGTAGCGAATGGTTTGCCGGCGAACGGTTCCAGGCGAACTTTGGTGGTTCGCGTTCGCCGAGAACCGGGAACTTTTTTTCAAAGTTCGGTTCGCCCATAGACTTTAATGGCCGCCGACTTTAACGGTTAATAGCAAAGTCCCCTTACATAGTAGAAACACCAAGATTGTCGGGAATGTTAAGTGGAATAGTGGGAACAAGAGGAAAAATATTTTTTCAAAAACACCTTATACTTTTTGAGAAAATCTATTTTAAAGTATCAAAGTAAAATGAACCGATTTATTAAAAAGAACCGGATGATTCATGAACCGTTAGTATAGCAGAGAATGCGTCCTAAGCAGGACGTGAAGCTGCTGGCTCCGCTGCTGTCTCTCCCTACCTGCCTGCACCTGTCACCTTCACCTAGCCTGGCACCCGGTGCACCCATGGGTGCCAGGCTAGGTGAGGGTGACAGGTGAGGAGGTGGGGAGAGACAGCAGGAGCCGGCAGCTATGCGTCCAAAAGGACGCATTCTCTGCTATGTGGGAGGCGTCGGAGATCTTCAATCAACGTAATTGAAGATCGCAACATAAGAGGATACAGTTCGTTGGATCATTTACCGTGGATATTGGCATGGGAATTTTTGTTAAAGGTACAGGTAAGTATTTATGGTTAATTTAGAATAATAAAAAACTTTTCTCGTGGTTGTGTTTTTATTTCATTTAACCCTTTGTGGAAATGGGTAAGGGGTACTTTGTACCCCTATACTCATTTCTCCTGGGAGGGGGGAGGGCATCTGGGGTCCCCTTCTTAAAGGGGACTCCCAGATGCCACCATGAACCCCCCCCCAGGGAGTCGTCGCCCCCACCTCCTCCTGGGGCACCGGAGGTGGGGAAGAGCCCCTTGTCTATGGATTGGACAAGGGCTCCGAGGGGGGGAGGAGGGGAAGGTTTGGCCGCCCCTCCCCCCCCCGAGCACCCCCATACCATGGACCATGCGGGCTGGTATAGCTCAGGGTGCGAAGCCCCAGTCGGCCGGGGCTCCGCATTCTGGCAATCCCAGCCTGCATGGGGGACAAGGGGTTAAAGAGGTTGGGGAGGGGGGACCCCACGCCATTTTTTTTTCAGATTTCCCACACTCAGCACATTAAAAAAAATAAAAACATTTTTTAAAGGACTTCCGAGGCCACAAATGTGAAAAAAAGTTAAATACCTTTTCATAATCCATATCCATTGAGGACGCCATCCACACCCTCACGTTCATTCCGCCATGGCTCCCGCACTAATAACGGCCCCGGTCGAGTCCCGACCCCTCTGAACGGGTCGGGTTCTCAACTCATTCCCCCCTCAACATGGTCGCCACAGATTGCAGCGGCTGCGCAGTCCGCATAGACAGCTCTAGCGCTTCCTCCCGATGCGTCCGATGTATGCACGCATATTGATGATGCGGCGGGAGGAGGGCCTAGAGCTACGCAGCCGCAATGGCGCCTATGCAGACTGCACAACAGCGGCAATCTGTGGCCGCCATATTGAGGAGGGAATGAGAACCCGAACCGTTTGGAGGGGTCGGGGCCCGACCGGGGCCGGTATTACTGCGGGAGCCATGGGTGAATGAACGGGAGGGCGCGGATGACGTCCTCCATGGATCTGGATTATGAAAAGGTATTTAACTTTTTTCACATTTGTGGCCTCGGAAGTCCGTTAAATATTGTTTCCTGCTATCTTTTTAACATATCCTGCAAATTTGGTGTTGCTAGGATGTAAGGGGCCTTTGCTATTAACTGCTAAACTTGGCGGGTGATGATAACCAACCAGAATTATAGGGGTGCAAAAGTGCTGCGTCCTCCATGGATCTGGATTATGAAAAGGTATTTAACTTTTTTCACATTTGTGGCCTCGGAAGTCCGTTAAATATTGTTTCCTGCTATCTTTTTAACATATCCTGCAAATTTGGTGTTGCTAGGATGTAAGGGGCCTTTGCTATTAACTGCTAAACTTGGCGGGTGATGATAACCAACCAGAATTATAGGGGTGCAAAAGTGCTGAATTCTGCCATAGGCTTCCATTAGGCTCCCTATTTCACTTTCAAAAATCTCAAATCTTTTCAAAGGGTGATGGCTCAGCAGTGGCAAATTTTCTAGCATTGTAGGGACTCTTAGGGGGATCATGACTGGTGAGTTTCAGGCCCCTAGGCCGAAGAGGTCATAGCCTAGGGCAGGGGCACCCACACTTTTTCGGCTCGCGAGCTACTTTAAAATTTGCCAAGCCCAGGAGATCTACCAACATTTAGGTAGCTAGGTATAGGGGCCTTCAGTATAGGTAGCCAGGTATAGAGTAGTTAGGTGTAGAGGCCTTCAGTATAGTTAGCCAGGTATAGTGTAGTTAGGTTTAGGGGCCTTCAGTATAGTTAGCCAGGTATAGTGTAGTTAGGTGTGCGTGCCTTCAGTATAGTTAGCCAGGTATAGAGTAGTTAGGTTTAGATGCCACTCACCTCCCTCCAGTTCCAGCGGCGGCGTCTTGGGCTCCTCCTGGTCTCCCCTCCTTCGGCCGTGCTGGATGCGCGGCATAGAAGAAGACTCCGGCGAGCGAAGGGGGCGGCGGGCAGCGTGCGCTGACGCATTGTGCCCAGCACCACCCCCAGCTATGACGTTGCGGCGTCCTCCATTCCCGCTGCGCTGCCCCTCTCCTCTCTGCCCCTTCCGATTGGAAAGGGGCTGGCAGGAGGCCCAATGAAAGCCTATGGGGGATTTTACCACTTTTGCACCCCTGTAACTCTGGTTTGCAGAGATGTAGGGAACCCATCTTTGGAATCCAAGTCTAACAATATGTCTTCTACCTGCATGAGACATGTCGTGAGATTCAGATGTTGCTAACGGCCATGGCTGCGATTTATGTTCGTCAGAATCTCCACCATTGAAATTGCCCAAATAAACAGGTTTTTGTGACCCTAGGCTATGACCTCTTTGGCCTAGGGCCCCGAAACTCACCAATTATGATCCCCCTAACAGTTCCTACAATGCTAGAAAATTTGCCACTGCTGAGCCATTGCCCTTTGAAAAGATTTGAGATTTTGGAAAGTGAAATAGGGGCCTAATGAAAGCCTATGGGGGATTTTACCACTTTTGCACCCCTGTAACTCTGGTTTGCAGAGATGTAGGGAACCCATCTTTGGAGTCCAAGTATAACAATATGCCTTCTACCTGCATGAGGCATGTCGTGAGATTCAGACGTTGCTAACGGCCATGGCTGCGATTGATGTTCGTCAGAATCGCCACCATAGAAATTGCCCAAATAAACAGGTTTTTGTGACCCTAGGCTATGACCTCTTTGGCCTAGGGCCCCGAAACTCACCAATTATGATCCCCCTAACAGTTCCTACAATGCTAGAAAATTTGCCACTGCTGAGCCATTGCCCTTTGAAAAGATTTGAGATTTTGGAAAGTGAAATAGGGGCCTAATGAAAGCCTATGGGGGATTTTACCACTTTTGCACCCCTATAATTCTGGTTGGTTATCATCACCCGCCGACTTTAGCAGTTAATAGCAAAGGCCCCTTACATCCTAGCAACACCAAATTTGCAGGATATGTTAAAAAGCTAGCAGGAAACAATATTTAACGGACTTCCGAGGCCACAAATGTGAAAAGTTAAATACCTTTTCATAATCCAGATCCATGGAGGACGCCATCCGCGCCCTCCCGTTCATTCCCCCATGGCTCCCGCAGTATTACCGGCCCCGGTCGGGTCCCGACTTTCGACCCCTCCAAACAGGTCGGGTTCTCATTCCCCACTCAATATGGCCACCACAGATTGCCGCGGATGTGCAGTCCTCATAGCCACGATTGCGGCTGCGCAGCTCTAGGGCCTCCTCCTGCCGCGTCATCAATATGCGTGCATACATTGGACGCATCGGGAGGAGGCCCTAGAGCTGTGCAGCCGCAATTATGTCTATGCGGACTGCGCAGCCGCAGCAGTCTGTGGCGGCCATATTGAGGGAGGAATAAGAACCTGACCCGTTTGGAGGGGTCGGGACCCGACCCGGGGCCGTTATTACTGCGGGTGCCATGGCGGAATAAACAAGAGGGCGCAAATGGCGTCCTCCATGGATCTGGATTATGAAATGGTATTTAACTTTTTTCATACTTGTGGCCTCGTAAGTCCGGGCTTGTTTGCGCTGATCTGTGCAGCGTGGGCTCTCCAGCCCACAGCACAGATCAGCAGACAGCCAGGGCGACCAGACTTCCCCCCTTTTTTCCCCACTAGGGGGATGTCCTGCTGGGGGGGTCTGATCGCCACCGGCTATTTTCAATCAGTGGGGGGGGGGCTCCTCAAAGCCCCCCTCCGCAGCTATTTTCCGCCTCCTTCCCCTTCCCTCCCTCTCCTCTTTCCCCTGGGTGGCGCAGGCTGGAGATCCGTCCTGCACCGCCTCTAATAGGCTTCAGCCTATCAGCTTCCGGCAATCCCCAGCCAATCAGAGGCCGGGGATCGGCAATCTCCTTTACGGTGCTGCTGCGCAGCAGCGCCGTATGATGTAAATAGCAGGGATTTGTTTCCCTGCGTGTTTACATTTCGCCTGCGAGCCGCGATTGGTGGCTCGCAGGTTGTCTACGGAGACACCCTCCGTGAACTGACATAGAAAAGCTGCTCGAACGAGCGGCCATTTCCATGTAAAACCACTTAACACCTAGGTCCGCCGATCGGCTGACCATGGTCGTTAGGTGGTTACAAAAGAAAAATGTATATATATATGGGGGTTCATGGTGGCATCTGGGAGTCCCCTTTAAGAAGGGGACCCCAGATGCCAACCCCTTACCCTTACCCTTACCCTTAAGTACCCCTTACCCATTTCCACAAAGGGTTAAATGAAATAAAAACACAACCATGAAAAAAGTCCTTTAATTTTCTTAATTAACCAGAAATACTTACCTGTACCTTTAAAAAAAATTTCCCACGCCAATATCCACGGTAAATGTTCCCACGCCAGTATCCTCTTATGTTGCGATCTTCTATTAAGTTGATTGAAGATCTCCGAAGCCCCCCACCCACATAGCAGAGAATGCATCCTTTTGGACGCATAGCTGCTAGCTCCCGCTGTCTCTCCCCACCTGCCTGCCTGCACCTGTCAACCCCCACCTAGGCTGGCACCCAGTGCACCCATGGGTGCACTGGGTGCCAGCCTAGGTGGGGGTTGACAGGTGCAGGCATGTGGGGAGAGACAGCAGCGAGATCCAGCAGCTATGCGTCCTGCCGAGGACGCATTCTCTGCTATACTAACGGCTCATGAATGAGACGGATCTTTTTAATGAATCGGTTCTTTTTTTTATGAATCGACTCGATTTTCTCAAAAACTATAAGGTCTTTTTGAAAAATTATTTTTCCTCTTGTTCCCACTGTTCTTGTTAACATTCCCAGAAATTTTGGTGTTGCTAGCTTTTAAAGGGGCTTTGCTATTAACCGTTAAAGTCGGCGGGGGTATATTTTCCCACGGTCAGAAGGAGAATTTACGTTGAAACTTTAAAATTGATTTTCTCAAAAACTATAAGGTCTTTTTGAAAAAAAAATCCTCTTGTTCCCACTGTTCTTCTTAACATTCCCAGTAATTTTGGTGTTTCTAGCTTTTAAAGGGGCTTTGCTATTAACTGCTAAAGTCGGCGGGCGTTTAATTTTCCCACGGTCAGAAGGAGTTACTTTAAAATGATTTTCTCAAAAACTATAAGGTATTTTTGTAAAAAAATTTTCCCCTCTTGTAGTCACTGAAAGATCTCAGGTGTTAGACACCTTGAAACATCTTTTCCATCACTTTTCTGGCCAGCATAAATGTTTCTAGTTTTCAAAGTTCGCCTCCCCATTGAAGTCTATTGCGGTTCGCGGAAGTTCATGCTAACCGAAAATCGGAGGTTTGCTACATCACTACTAGCCTCAAACTCCTCTCGACCACCACCACAGCATGCATGGAAGAGTTCAGTTCTGGATGTACCTTGTTCGTCCAGAAACGTACAACAGCCTTGAACTGGACGTACGTGGTACGTCCTGAAATGTTAAGTGGTTAACCATTGCAAGTATGTCACTTCTTTTTCGCAGTCATAAAAAAACCTGTGGTTACCTTCCAACCAAACTGGGATAAGACCTTCATCAACAAATATATTACTGCATCCTGTGAAATATCTACTGAGAAACGGATAGAGGAGTATACATGGTATAGAAATAACATCCGTATGCCTTGGAAGAAGGATAAAAACTTGGGTTTACCAAGAACTGAAATTGATGCTGGGAATTACCAGTGCCGTGCCGGTTCTAGTGAGAAAAGTGATTCTGTTCATCTCGATATTTGCTTTGGTGAGTAAAAATACAAAGATGATTTAGCAAATAATGGTTCAAGCGCAAATCAACAATGAGTTCACACTATTCTGTTCACACTGTTCATGCGCAGCCTCCAGACGTTTAATCAAACCACCACCAGAACAACCATCGGGGAACGATCTCTCCCTTTGGAAGTGACCACTATTAGACTGGTCATACAGGCTTCATGCCAGGATACCTTAGTTCATCAGGATTCAAGTGTCTCAGGATCTCCGCATGGACCAATATGTGCCTCAAATAAAATAATGCCTCACATAACGTAACTCTGTATGATAAATATAAACTTTATTTTAAAATGACACTCACATGCTCTTTGGATAAAAACAGGTCCAGAGTTTTTGGTACGTGATCTTTCCCCCTTCCCCCGACCTCTCAGTCAGGTGCGTGCATCCTTCTAAGCTTCTCAGTTTGCCTCCTAGCCCAGATCATATCACACTTCCTTGTTAGCCTAGTCTCCGCCCAGCATTTTTCATCATTGCCTTATGATAGGATTTAGCTTGTTGTCAAAACAACACCAATATGAAGTAAAAATATATATTTTTTAAAACGTATTAGATGCTAAATTGATAAGGTGTTTTTCGTGGATCGCAGTACACTTCTACATATCAGTAACAAGGTGTCTGCAAAGAGTTATAATACAGGGGCTCCTTAGCACACTAATCATATAAAATCAAAAAGAACAACAGTAATACCTACAACATACTGTATACTGTAAATCTGTGCCTACATATATCCTTGCTAATTAAAAAAAATGTTAATGAGGGCCCGTTCACATCTGAAACCGCAGAACGCTGGCGATTACCGCCGGCGTTTTGCGGGAGTGATCTTCCCACGATTAACGCGGAAAAATCACTGGACACTGCGGCGGTTTTGGAGCGATCGCGATTAGCGTGCTTTGCACGCTAATCACGATCGCTAATCGCAGAACGCTAATCGCCGGCAAACTGCTGTAAGGAGGGCGTTTGTGGCGCGATTCCCGCTCAGGTGTGAATGGGCCCTAAGAGTTGAGATTGAGATTGATACATTATAAAAAAATATAATTCATCATAAATGCATAAAATTCATCAGTAACACAAACAGGCTAGAATTCATGGTCAAGTAAAAAAGGTAGGTAAATAACTTAAATGGTAGTTAATAGGGTCTATATGTTGTAGGCATTACTGGTGGTTTTTTTTAGCACATGCCTGTGTGCTGGATAGAACTTATGAAGTATGAGACCTTGGGAGAGACTCTCTAACACTGCTACTGCCTATGGAATGAGTCCTAGTGCCTGCAGCTCTGGCGCTTTGAATCCCTCAGGAGAAAAGTGTGATATAAATTTTATTTGGTTTGTTTTGCCTTTTTGATTTTATATGATTACTAGCTGATGATCCGGCGTTGCCCGGGTATGTATTTGGCTAGTGTTGGCTCCATCCACTTTTCCTAACCCTAACACACAATTACTCATTGACCAAGTTTGTGAGCTTTGGGGTCTTTGGCATCAATAATTTGTATATTCTCATAGAAATTAAACAAATCTGATAGGCTGTTTGTGGCTCTGCCCCTCTCCAGCATTTGAACCCCAGTCACCCAATGACCAACTGTAGCAGGTTTGAGACATCTGCTATTAACAGTGTAAAAATGGCAGCAATTTAAATATTCCCCTTGAAAATCAACAAATGAATTTTGATTGACTATTATAGGCTCCACCCACTTCCCTGAATATTAAAGAGAATCTGAAGCCATATTAAAAATGGCTTTATACCTTATACACATGAGAGGCATGTTTGCCACTATCCCGCAGCATAACGAGAGGTCTTTACTCCCGAAATCCCCCCTGCAAAATTCACGACCAACTTGGTAGTTGACTTTTCTGCCCCTGTGCGCTTCCGTGTGAGGCCGGGCTATGAGCTGCAGCCCTGCCTCACACGTATCTATCAGCCGCGTATCTCCACCTCTCCCTGCCCCTCTCAGTGAAGGAAGACTGAGAGGGGCGGGGGAGAGGCGGCGATTCGCCGCTGATGTCTGTTTGTGGCCCCACCCCTTTAGTGAATTTGGACCTCAGTCACCCATTGACCAACTGTAGCAAGTTTGAAGCCTCTGCCATTAACAGTGTAAGAATGGCAGCCGTTTAAATATTCCCATTAAAAATCAATAAGTGAATTTTAATTGGCTGTTGTATGCTCCACCCACTTTCCTGAATCTTAATCTCATTCACCCAGTGACTAAGTGTACCGAGTTTGAGAACCCTACAATTAACAGTTTTTAAGAATGACTGCAGTTTACATTTTCCCATTTTAAAATGAATGGCTGAAATTTTATTGGCTGTTTTATGCTCCGCCCACTTTTTCTGGATTTTTCTGGATTTGTAACCTTGGTCACCAAGTGACCAACTGTTGATTACTGTGAGAATGGCAGCCTTTTCCATTATTTCCATTGACATGAATGGGTGAAATCTGATTTGCTGTTTGTAGCTCTGCCTAGGTAAGCAGGGAGGTGGCGAGACCCCCAGAACCTATCATCCCAGGTAGTAAGGGATCTGTATACCAAGTTTCATTCAAATCGGTCAAGCCGTTTTCAAATGATCGCGGCACATACATACATACATATATACATACTGTACATACATCACACACATACATCCGATTTTATATATATAGACTAGCTGATTGCCCGGCGTTGCCCGGGTATGTATTTGGCTGGTGTTGGCTCCGCCCATTTTTTCTAGCCCTAACACACAATTACTCAATGACCAAGTTTGTGAGCTTTGCGGTCTTTAGTAACAATAATTTGCATTGAAATGAAAAAATCTGATTGGCTGTTTGTGGCTCCACACCCTTTTCTGAATTTGAACCCCCAGTTACCCAATGACCATCTGTACCAGGTTTGAGGCCTGTGCCATTAACAGCGCAAGAATGGTAGCAATTAAATATACCCCTTAAAAAGCAATAGGTGAAGTTTGATTCACTTTTGTAGGCTCCACCCACTTTTCTGAATATTAATCTGTCACCCAGTGACCAACTGTGCAAAGTTTGAGAACCCTGCCATTAACAGTGTAAGAATGGCTGTAGTTTACATTTTCCCAGTGAAATTTGTATTTGTCTCCACCCACTGATGACTCGGCATTGCCCGTGTATGTATTTGACTGGTGTTGGCTCCGCCCACTTTCTAACCCTAACGCACAAACACTCAATGACCAAGTTTGTGAGCTTTGGGGTCCTTGGAATCAATCATTTGTATATTCCCATGAAATGAAACTAATCAGATTGGCTGTTTGTGGCTTCACCCCTTCTCCAGCATTTGAACCCCAGTCAACCAATGATCAACTGTAGCACGTTTGAAGCATTTGCTATTAACAGTGTAAAAATTCCCTGAATATTAATCTCAGTCACCCAGTGACCATCTGGGCAAAGTTTGAGAGCCCTGCCATTAACAGTGTAAGAAGGGTTGCAGTTTACATTTTCCCAGGGAAATTTGTATTTGTCTCCGCCCACTGATGACTCGGCATTGCCCGTGTATGTATTTGACTGGTGTTGGCTCCGCCCACTTTCTAACCCTAACGCACAAACACTCAATGACCAATTTTGTGAGCTTTGGGGTCCTTGGCATCGATAATTTGTACATTCCCATGAAATTAAACAAATCTGATTTACGGTTTGTGGCTCTGTCCCCTTTTCTGAATTTGAACCCCAGTGACCCAATGACCAACTGTACCAGGTTTGAGGCATGTACCATTAACAGTGCAAGAATGGCAGCAATTTTAATATTCTCCTTGAAAAGCGATATGTGATTTTTGATTGGCATTTTTAGGCTCCTCCCACTTTTCAGAATATTAATCCCAGTCACCCAGTAACCAGCTGTGCAAAGTTTGAGAACCCTGCCATTAACAGTGAAGAAAGGCTGCAGTTTACAATTTCCCAGAAAAATCTGTTTTTGACTCCACCCAGGTTTTGTAACCTTTGACACACAGTCACTACTCAATGACCAAGTTTGTGAGCTTTCGGGTTCCTGGCATCAAAATTGTGCCAATGGAAGCAGTTTATCCAGCAAAGAAATCTGATTGGCTGTTTTTGGCTCCGCCCCTTTACTGAATTTGAACCCCGACCGACCGACTTAACGACCGACTGTAGCAGGTTTGAGGCCTCTGCCATTAACAGTGTAAAAATGTCTGCAGTTTCAATATTCCCCTTGAAAATAAATAGGTCAATTTTGATTGGCTCTTGTAGGCTCCACCTACTTTTCCGAATATTAATCCCAGTCACCCAGTGACCAACTGTGTGAAGTTTGAGAACCCTGCCATTAACAGTGTAAGAAAAGCTGCAGTTTATATTTTCCAATGTAAAACGTTAGCTGTTTTTGGCTCCGCCCACTATTTCTAACCTTGACATACAGTCACTCAATGACCAAGTTTATGAGCTTTGGGGTCCTTGGCATCAATAAGTTGCATTTTACCATTGAAATTAAACAAATTTGATTGGCTGTTTTTGGCCAGCTCCCTTCAGAATTTAAACCCCAGTCTCCCAGTGACTGACTGTACCAGATTTGAGGCCTCTGCTATTAAGAGTGTATGAATGTCAGCAATGTAAATATTCCCTTTGAAAGTCAAAAGGTGAATTTTGATTGGCTGCTGTAGGCTCCACCCACTTTCCTGAATATTCGTCCCAGTCACCCAGTGGCCAACTGCGTCACGTTTGAGAACCCTGCCAATAACAGAATGGCTGAAATCAATCTAACAAATCTGATTGGCTGTTTGTGGCTCCACCCCTTTAGTGAATTTTGACCCAAGTCACCCAATAACTGACTGTATCAGGTTTGAGGCCTCTGCCATTAACAGTGTAAGAGTAGTAGCAAATGTGAATATTCCCCTTGAAAATCAATAGGTAAATTTTTATTGGCTGTTGTAGGCTCCACCCACATTTCTGAATATTCATCCCAGTCACCCAGTGGCTAATTGTGTAAAGTTTGGGAACCCTGCCATGTTAAAAATTTAGTTGTTGGCACCGCCCAATTTTTCTAACCTTGACATACAGTTACTCAGTTATCAAGTGTATCAGTTTTGGGGTCCTTGGTATCGATAATTTGTATATTCCCATTGAAAAATAAACAAATATGGCTGTTTGTTGCCCCTTTCTGAATTTGAACCCTAATCACCCAATGACTGACTGTATCAGGTTTAAGGCATCTGCTATCAACAGTATAAGAATGGTAGCAGCTTAAATATTCCCTTTGAAAATCAAAAGGTGCATTTTTATTGGCTATTGTAAGCTCCACCCACCTTCCAAAATCTTAATCTCATTCACCCAGTGACCAACTGTTCAATGTTTGAGAGCCCTGCCATTAACAGTGTAAGAATGGCTGCAGTTTATAGTTTCCAGTGAAATTTGTTTTTTTTAGCTCCGCACACTTTTTGGAACCTTGACACACAGTCACCCAGTGACCAAGTTTGTGAGCTTTCGGGTTCCTGGCATCAAAAATGTGTGAATGGAAGCAGTTTATCCACCAAGGAAATCTGATTGGCTGTATGTGGCCCCGCCCCTTTAGTGAATTTGGACCCCAGTCACCCAATGACCAACTGTAGCAAGTTTGAAGCCTCTGCCATTAACAGTGTAAGAATGGCAGCAGTTTAAATATTCCCCTTGAAAATCAATAGGTGAATTTTGATTGGCTGTTGTAGGCTCCACCCACTTTCCTGAATCTTAACCTCATTCACCCAGTGACCAAGGAAACCCAGCGATTAACAGTGTAAGCAGGGCCGGATTTGTACTTACCAGTGCCCTAGGCCTGCTGTCACCAAGCGCCCCCCCCCCCCCCCCTGCAACCACCACCACCAAAAAACATTCTGGCCAACTATCTGACTAGCGATCACTGGTTTGAATGGGCCCATTTCAGTTGTGCTGCTGTGCCCCTCATTGAACAAAGAATCAGTGGATGCTCTCTGTCCTCTCACGATGGAAATTTGCGCTCCTGCCCGAATGTGCACAGCAGCCGATAGTGTTCTGGGCATGCATACTTGAGAAATTACGGTGATGTATGATCGGTACTTGTCAAGAATGCATAACACTATACTGGCCTCGGTTGCTGTGCACATCTGGGCAGGAGCAGGAAATTACAGGGAGCTCAAGTGGCCAGAGCATGCACTGCTTCTTTATCCTCTGTGCGACTGGCAGCAGTCAGAGCCACAAACAGGTGTCAGGGAGCGTGAGTGGCCAGAGCATGCGCTGCTTCTTTGTCCTCTGTGCGACTGGCTGCAGTCGGAACCACAAATAAGTGGCAGGGCAGAGCAATGGAGAGAAGCCCATCCAAAACAGAGAACAGGTAAGTAGCAAACATCCTGTCAAGACCCACTTTGGATGTTTGGTTGTAATTAGTGTGGACCTGAACTCAGAACTTCCTCTCTGCTCTAAAAGATATGCAACAACATAACCTTTACATAAAAACATTTTTGTTACAGCTGATACAAATCCTGCAATAAATAGACAGTGTGTCTAATTCCTACTTTCATGGAAGCAAATATATTAACATCTTGTGCTTTAAAATAAGCTTATATGCTGTGGCAGTCAGGTGACACAGGGAAGATATCAAATTTGTGATTAGACACAGATGTGGAAGAATTCGAAAGGCTCTCTAAATACATACAGGGTGCATTTCTCTGTTTTCCTTCTTTCCTGTGCAAGAGTTCAGCTCCACTTTAAAGCATCTGAATGACATTTATTTATATTTGCTGAAATATCTACGTATCTCTTTTGAATGCTGAATGTACATAATAATAACATATTGGCAGTATACGGGAACAAAGTCTGAAGAAGGCTTATTAGCAGAAAGATTACTCTTTTTCTTTTAAGCCAATAAATGGTATCATCCTGATTCAAAACTCTCTGCTTTTACTGATGGCTAAGATGGTAGAATGCTCTAATGCTACAGGAAAGCAGAAGGATGCCAATTCATACACACTAGCATAGAGGTAGTAACAGCTCAGGTGACAGTGACCAGAGCTGGGACAAGGTCCTCCAGCACCCAAGGCTGAGACACCAAAGTGCGCCCCTCCATCCCTCCCACCCCAGCCGTCACACACTGATTGCTATTAGACTAAGAGGGCCACAGGACCCACCACCTCCCCAAGACCTTAATATCTAGTTATCTGGCTAGCAGTCACTGCTATGTATCCCCTTTTCTTATTTCTTTCTGCTTCATACACAATTAGGAATGACAGCTGAATGAATTCTGCGCCCCCTCCTACACTGCGCCCTGAGGCTGGAGCCTCTCCAGCCTATGCCTCGGCCCGGCCCTGACAGTGACAGTTTAGCAATGAAAGGGAAGCATACAGCATTTTTATTCCAGGCTGCAGCAGTTCTCATAGATGGTCGGAGCTGACGGACAGAAAATGAGTCAGGAAAGAGTTAACTTAAGCAGAGACTGGCTAGGAAGAAAAAAAAGCAATAAATTACGGCTAGATAAGAAAGTGTAATTTACAACTGCCGGGGTCAGTCAGTGTCACAGCTGTAAAATAGAAGGCAAAGAAACTAGCAGAAATGTTTGTGAATGCCTGCATTAGAACTCAGCTGAACTTAGTTTTATCTGCTTTGTAATGTAAATCCCTGGTATTTCTCACATCCACTTGTACTGTATGTCGATCATAATTGGATCATCAGGTAACAGTTATGATTGATCCTGATTGTTATAACACATCAGGAAGTGAGAGGTGCAGGGATTGGGGAACTCTGGAATTCATCTATTAGTGCAGAGCAGGGCGCTGGATGGCTGCGCTGTGGGAACAGAGGAGATGATTTACTTTGACATATGACCTCTTCTCTCTCCAAGTCCTGCCGCCCTTCTGATCTTATCTGATTTTATCGCCCTAGGCCGTGGCCTTTGTGGCCTTTGCAGAAATCCAGGCCTGAGTGTAAGAATGGCTGCAGTTTACATTTTCCCATTTAAAATGAATGGCTGAAATTTGATTGGCTGTTTTATGCTCTGCCCACTTTTCCTGGATTTGTAACCTCAGTCACCAAGTGACCAACTGTGCCAAGTGTGGGGACTCTGGCTTGATTACTGTGAGAATGGCAGCCTTTTACATTTTTTCCATTGACTTGAATGGGTGAAATCTGATTTGCTGTTTGTAGCTCCGCCCACGTGTGCAGGGGGCCGCGAGACCCCCAGAACATATCATCTCAGGTAGTAAGGGATCTGTATACTAAGTTTTGTTCAAATCGGTCAAGCCGTTTTCGAGTGATCGTGGCACATACATACACACATACATACACATACATACATATACACACACACACACACACACACACACACACACACACACACACACACACATACACACATACACACATCCGATTTTATATATATAGATATACAGGATCTTCTAAAAAAAATTAGCTTATTGTGATAAAGTTCATTATTTTCTGTAATGTACTGATAAACTTTAGACTTTCATATATTTTAGATTCAAATACACACAACTGAAGTAGTTCAAGCCTTTTATTGTTTTCTTATTGATCATTTTGGCATACAGCTCATGAAAACCCAAATTTCCTATCTCAAAAAATTTGCATATTTCATCTGACCAATAAAAGAAAAGTGTTTTTAAAACAAAAAAAGTCAACCATCAAATAATAATGTTCAGTTATGCACTCAATACTTGGTCGGGAATCCTTTTGCGGAAATGACTGCTTCAATGCGGCGTGGCATGGAGGCAATCAGCCTGTGGCACTGCTCAGGTGTTATGGAGGCCCAGGATGCTTAGATAGTGGCCTTAAGCTCATCCAGAGTGTTGGGTCTTGCGTCTCTCAACTTTCTCTTCACAATATCCCACAGATTCTCTATGGGGTTCAGGTCAGGAGTTGGCAGGCCAATTGAGCACAGTAATACCATGGTCAGTAAACCATTTACCACTGGTTTTGGCACTGTGAGGAGGTGCCAGGTCGTGCTGAAAAATGAAATCTTCATCTCCATAAAGCTTTTCAGCAGATGAAAGCATGAACCCACTTTTGAACCAGAAACAGCGGCAGAAGCGCCTGGCCTGGGCTACAGAGAAGCAGCACTGGACTGTTGCTCAGTGGTCCAAAGTACTTTTTTCGGATGAAAGCAACTTTTACATGTCATTTGGAAATCAAGGTGCCAGAATCTGGAGGAAGACTGGGGAGAGGAAAATGCCAAAATGCCTGAAATCCAGTGTCAAGTACCCACAGTCAGTAATGGTCTGGGGTGCCATGTCAGCTGCTGGTGTTGGCCCACTGTGTTTTATCAAGGGCAGGGTCAATGCAGCTAGCTATCAGGAGATTTTGGAGCACTTCATGCTTCCATCTGCTGAAAAGCTTTATGGAGATGAAGATTTCATTTTTCAGCACGACCTGGCACCTGCTCACAGTGCCAAAACCACTGGTAAATGGTTTGCTGACCATGGTATTACTGTGCTCAATTGGCCTGCCAACTCTCCTGACCTGAACCCCATAGAGAATCTGTGGGATATTGTAAAGAGAAAGTTGAGAGACGCAAGACCCAACACTCTGGATGAGCTTAAGGCCGCTATCGAAGCATCCAGGGCCTCCATAACACCTGAGCAGTGCCACAGGCTGATTGCCTCCATGCCATGCCGCATTTCTGCAAAAGGATTCCCGACCAAGTATTGAGTGCATAACTGAACATAATTATTTGAAGGTTGACTTTTTTTGTTTTAAAAACACTTTTCTTTTATTGGTCGGCAGTGGTGCTCAGCAGAGCTCGAATATTCGAGTAGCTCGAATATTCGAGCTCTTTTCCAGCTATTCGAGCTCGGTATTCGAGCTCCGAATAGCTGGAGCTATTCGAATGGGCTATCCGAGTACACTCGAATAGCCCATTCACTATTCGAGCTATTCGAGCAAACGGCGCTATTCGAGCTCGGTACCGAGCTCGAATAGCGTCATAGCCCAGATTGATGTCCTTAGAGCCAATCAGAGGGCTCCCAGGCCCTCTGACGGCAGCCAATCACAGAGGGGGACCCTGGCCAGCCCCTACCCTATAAATAGCGGCCGCCATGTTCCGTTTCTCCATGCTTGCCTGAGACTTGTACAGAGAGAGAGTTGCTCCTTTGTGCTTTGGCTTAGCAAGTGCTCTATTGTGATCATTTACCTAGCGTTTTTGCTCACCTACACCTGCCATATACACCTATATTGTTGTTAGTTAGATAGACATTGTATTTTAGTTAGTAGCTTGTGTGTTACATTAGAGACAGGCAGCTGCTGCAAGCTTACAGGTTTAGGCCTCAGGGGGGCCTTGCCTCTGTGGGCAGCTGTCCTCTGTTTATTTCTCTCATCTATACCAGTATTTCTGCTGTCCTTTACTAATAGTATTGTAGTTATACTGTACTAGGAGTAGGACACTCACTGACTGTCACTGTTTATAGGCTACTAGCTAGCTCCTGCGTGTGTGCACTCACTCACTGTCTGTGTGTACACACACTCTATTTCCTTCTGATTACTGATAGATTATTGTTATTTAGTTGTACTTACTTACTACTTACTCTTACTGTACCCGTAGGGACACTCACTGTCACTGTTCATATAGGCTACTAGCTCCTGCGTGTGCGCACTGCACTCACTGTCTGAGTGTACACACACAACACACACTCTATTTCCTTCTGATCGCTGATTGATTATCGTAATTAGTTAGTTGTACTTACTGTTACTACTTACTCTTACTGTACTAGGAGTCTAGGACACTCAGTCACTGTCCATAGGCTACTAGCTCCTGCGTGCGTGCACTCACTGTCTGAGTGTACACACACCCACACTCCATTTCCTTCTGATCGCTGATTGATTATCGTAATTAGTTAGTTCTACTTACTGTTACTACTTACTCTTACTGTACTAGGAGTCTAGGACACTCAGTCACTGTGTTCATAGGCTACTAGCTCCTGCGTGCGTGCACTCACTGTCTGAGTGTACACACACCCACACTCCATTTCCTTCTGATCGCTGATTGATTATCGTAATTAGTTAGTTGTACTTACTGTTAATACTTACTCTTACTGTACTAGGAGTCTAGGACACTCAGTCACTGTCCATAGGCTACTAGCTCCTGCGTGCGGTCACTCACTGTCTGAGTGTACACACACCACCCACACTCTATTTCCTTCTGATCGCTGATTGATTATTGTAATTAGTTAGTTCTACTTACTGTTACTACTTACTCTTACTGTACTAGGAGTCTAGGACACTCAGTCACTGTGTTCATAGGCTTCTAGCTCCTGCGTGCGTGCACTCACTGTCTGAGTGTACACACACCCACACTCCATTTCCTTCTGATCGCTGATTGATTATTGTAATTAGTTAGTTCTACTTACTGTTACTACTTACTCTTACTGTACTAGGAGTCTAGGACACTCAGTCACTGTGTTCATAGGCTACTAGCTCCTGCGTGCGTGCACTCACTGTCTGAGTGTACACACACCCACACTCCATTTCCTTCTGTTCGCTGATTGATTATTGTAATTAGTTAGTTCTACTTACTGTTACTACTTACTCTTACTGTACTAGGAGTCTAGGACACTCAGTCACTGTGTTCATAGGCTACTAGCTCCTGCGTGCGGTCACTCACTGTCTGAGTGTACACACACCACCCACACTCCATTTCCTTCTGATCGCTGATTGATTATTGTAATTAGTTAGTTCTACTTACTGTTACTACTTACTCTTACTGTACTTGGAGTCTAGGACACTCAGTCACTGTGTTCATAGGCTACTAGCTCCTGCGTGCGTGCACTCACTGTCTGAGTGTACACACACCCACACTCCATTTCCTTCTGATCGCTGATTGATTATTGTAATTAGTTAGTTCTACTTACTGTTACTAGTTACTCTTACTGTACTAGGAGTCTAGGACACTCAGTCACTGTCCATAGGCTACTAGCTCCTGCGTGCGGTCACTCACTGTCTGAGTGTACACACACCCACACTCCATTTCCTTCTGATCGCTGATTGATTATTGTAATTAGTTAGTTCTACTTACTGTTACTACTTACTCTTACTGTAGTAGGAGTCTAGGACACTCAGTCACTGTGTTCATAGGCTACTAGCTCCTGCGTGCGTGCACTCACTGTCTGAGTGTACACACACCCACACTCCATTTCCTTCTGATCGCTGATTGATTATTGTAATTAGTTAGTTCTACTTACTGTTACTACTTACTCTTACTGTACTAGGAGTCTAGGACACTCAGTCACTGTGTTCATAGGCTACTAGCTCCTGCGTGCGTGCACTCACTGTCTGAGTGTACACACACCCACACTCCATTTCCTTCTGATCGCTGATTGATTATTGTAATTAGTTAGTTCTACTTACTGTTACTACTTACTCTTACTGTACTAGGAGTCTAGGACACTCAGTCACTGTGTTGATAGGCTACTAGCTCCTGCGTGCGTGCACTCACTGTCTGAGTGTACACACACCCACACTCCATTTCCTTCTGATCGCTGATTGATTATTGTAATTAGTTAGTTCTACTTACTGTTACTACTTACTCTTACTGTACTAGGAGTCTAGGACACTCAGTCACTGTGTTGATAGGCTACTAGCTCCTGCGTGCGTGCACTCACTGTCTGAGTGTACACACACCCACACTCCATTTCCTTCTGATCGCTGATTGATTATTGTAATTAGTTAGTTCTTCTTACTGTTACTACTTACTCTTACTGTACTAGGAGTCTAGGACACTCAGTCACTGTGTTCATAGGCTACTAGCTCCTGCGTGCGTGCACTCACTGTCTGAGTGTACACACACAACACACACTCTATTTCCTTCTGATCGCTGATTGATTATCGTAATTAGTTAGTTCTACTTACTGTTACTACTTACTCTTACTGTACTAGGAGTCTAGGACACTCAGTCACTGTCCATAGGCTACTAGCTCCTGCGTGCGTGCACTCACTGTCTGAGTGTACACACACTAAATTTACTTGTGATTACTACTGATTATTGTAACTGCTAGTTGTACTTCCTGACTGTTACTACTTACTTACTGTACTAGGGGACACTCACTCAGTCACCTCACCAACCAACCCACTCCATTAAAGTACCCCACTTTTCAGCCGCCCTTTTAAAAAACGTTTCTCTATACGCCCAAAACATTGAAGATGTCTGGAAGTGGCAGCCAGCGCGGTTTGGGCAAGGGGAAGGGCAGCAAGGGAATCAGGAGGAGAGGGAGCAGCATTGTGGCAAGCCGCGGCCGCGGGCGCGCCACCATGCACAGTTCCGCAGCAGCAGCGTCAGTGGCTAACATTCCTCCCATAGCCACTGGCCGTGGACGCCTTGGGCGCCGCCCAGCAGGAGCATCTGCAACTCACGCTGCAGAGACACAGCAGCAGCAGCGTGTAGCACCTGCTCCCATTTTCCTCCAGCCGGGTCGGAAACGTCCCATTGAGGAAAAGGATGCAGACACTGTGGTGCAACTCATGACGGAGGATGAGCAGCCCGCCATCAGCTCTGCATCCGAGGCCTCCACCCTCACCACCACCACCACCACCACCCCTGTTCGCAGCAGCCGCCCAGCAGGGTCTGGGGAGGAGGCCAGTTCACCGTCACTCGCCGACCTGTCATTCAGCAGTCTTTTGACCCCAGGCATCATGAGTAAATTGTCTGCTGTTGTTGGCGATCTTGAGGAGGAGATGCTGATGGGCACTTTGGGGGATGAGGGATTGGACAGCAAGACTGTGGCGACAGTCAAGCAGCCCATCCATGCATCAGGAGAGGAGTTTGGGGGGTCCTCATCCCAGCAGGACATGTTTCAGGAGGGGGAGGATGATGATGACCCGGTGACAGACAGAGACTGGGTGCCACCACCTCCAGGGGATGTCGTCCTCAGCAGCTCTGAGGAGGAGGAGGAGGATGCTCTTGTGGGCCTTGCAAGGAGGCGCATCATTGCAAGCATTGGCAGCAGCAGTAGGCAGGTCCCACAGCCTGCTGGTGTCTCAGGCTCAGCAGCAGCAGCAGCAGCATCTGCCAGTACCACCACCAGCCGCACCCAAGCCCCCCAAGCCCCCCCCCCAACCACCACAGGGAGACAGGCAGCAGCGCTTCCATGCCGTAGGGGGATGTTTAAGTCACCAATCTGGCGATATTTCACCATGCCCACTGTGTACAGCAAGTACGCCACTTGCAACCACTGTCAGCGGAAGTTGAGCAGAGGTGCAGACCCCTTAAAGTTCTGCACCAGCTCGCTCATCAACCACCTTGCGGCTAAACATTTCCACCAGCATGAGGAGTTCCAGAGGCTGAAGGCATCTGGTGCTGGCAGTGGCACCACACCCATCACTGCACAGCCTTCAGCAGCAGCAGCAGCAACAGCAGCCACCCGCCCTCCTGCTCCTCCAGCAGCACCAGCAGGAGTGCGGAAACGCACTGCTCCTCCCCCCTCTGCAACTCCTGCCGCCGACACTGAGGCCTGTTCTGGCAGCCAGTCCTCAGTGGCCTCCTCTGCTGTGTCTGCTGATTCCCGTGTCAGCAAAAGGCCACGCCAGAGCCTTTTGAGCGAGTCCTTCCAGGGGGTGGTTAGGGCTCTGCCTCCCAGCAGCCGTCGCGTGCGGCAGCTGAACGGCTTGCTGGCACGGGCCATGTGCTCCCAACTCCTGCCGTACACGCTCGTGCAGGAGGGGAGCGACATTCGTGCGCTGCTTGCTTGCGCAGCCCCAGACTGGCAGCTCCCCAGCAGACACTTCTTTGCCCGCAAGGCCATTCCTGCACTGCACCGCTTTGTGATGGCCAATGTGGAGCGAGGGCTGGAGCACGCGGTTGGTGAAAGGGTCCACGTCACCATGGACTCCTGGAGCAGCCGCTTCGGGACAGGCCGCTACCTGTCCTTCACTGTCCACTGGGTCAGCTTGGTGGAAGGGGGTGAGGATGGGAGAGCAGCAGCGGGCACAGCAGCAGCAGCAACACAGTGGGTGGTGCCACCCCGCAGGGTCAGGGGAACTGCAGCAGGTTCCTCCGATCCTCTGCCATCCTCCGGCACACCTGGCCAAACCCCCCGCCTCAGCAGCAGCGTGAAGGCCCGCCACTGCCAAGCGCTGCTGCACTTGGTCAGCCTTGGGAAGACCAAGCTGACGGCAACCCATGTGTTGGCCAAACTCCAGGAGCAGGAGAGGATTTGGCTGACCCCCAGAGGCCTCAGAGTCGGAGAGGTGGTGGCCGACAATGGGGCCAATCTGGTTGCCGCAATAGACAGGGGAAACCTGACCCACATCCCCTGTCTTGCCCACGTGCTGAACCTGGTGGTGCAGAAGTTCCTGCGCACCTACCAGGGGATGGGCGAACTGCTGGAAACGGCAAGGAATGTTGTGCGTCACTTCCGGCGCTCGGCTGCAGCCTGTGCGAGCCTGGAAGACGTGCAAAAGGAGCTGGATCTGCCACGCCATCGGCTGATCCTTGACGTTCCGACTCGCTGGAACTCCACCCTGGCGATGTTGGAGCGTCTGGTTGAACAGAGGCACGCTGTCAACCAGTACCTTGCCCTGGCCACTGTTTCCGCAGCTCAGAGAAGGGACAAGACCAGCAACATCCCGTCCATCGTCCCCGATGATGACTGGAGGCACATGCAGCAGGTGTGCTTTGTGCTGGCTCCCTTCCTGCAGGCCACAAACATGGTGAGCAGGGACCATGCTATGGTCTGCGAGTGGGTGCCCCTGGTTTCTCTGCTGAACAGGGCCCTCGATGCTTTGCTGGAACAGGGAGCGGCAGCCTTGGACCAGCAGGAGCGGCAACCAGCTGCGCAGTCCACCTCTGAGGGGGAGGAGGAGGAGGACTTGGTGGAGGTCCCTGACCTGGCTGCTGATGAGGGGGATCAGCACAGCGCAGCTGAGTTGGTGCGGGGGTGGAGAGAGGATGAGGCGGCAGAGGAGGAGGATGAGGACAGCACTGACGTCGATGTGCCAGCAGACGTGGCCCGCCTCTTCCCAATGGCAGCGCACATGCTGACGTGCCTGCGCAGGGACCCCAGGGTGATCCAGATGAAGCAGAGGGAGGAGATCTGGATCAGCATGATGTTGGACCCACGCCTCAAGGGGAAGTTGAGCCAGTTCCTGCCGCCTGCAGGAGGAGACCCAGCGCAACAAATAAGGAGCTTGCAGCAGGCCCTTGTTGAGCGCTTGGAGGAAGCCTTCCCCCAGCCTTCCACCCCCACTGTCCAGCAGCCAGCACAGAGGCAGCAGCAGGTGCCTGCATCCAGCAGCAGCAAGCGCCCCACAGACCTGCTGTCTCTCAGCCACGAGCTCTACAGGACTGTAGAGGCTCCGGCAGCAGTGACTAGAGAGGAGATGCATGCAGCAGCATCCTCCTCCGGTCACAGCCAGCGCCTGACCCGCATGGTGGCTGACTACATGGGGTCGTACAGCGGGCTTGACAGCGATGCCCCTGTTGATCCCATGGAGTATTGGGTCAAGCGCATGGAGATCTGGAGCGAGCTGGCGCAGTACGCCCTGGAAGTGCTGTCCTGCCCCCCTTCCAGCGTGCTGTCCGAGCGCTGCTTCAGTGCAGCTGGTGGCGTGGTCACCGAGAAACGCTCACGTCTGTCTCACAAGTCTGTGGACAGACTGACGTTTCTCAAGATGAACCAGGCGTGGGTGGAAGGCGAGTTCCTGGCCCCTGTTGTCGGCGAGAGGGGGACATGAGCTGGCTGCCGGAACCATCGTTAATGTGCCTTACCACCCTTTACCACCTCCTGGCTCCTGCTCACTAAGCCAGCCTGGTTCACTTTGACTATTACGTCGCCTGCAGCCACACATTTTACACCTACAGTGGGCTGCTGTGTACTGCCCTTCTGCTGTCTGTCTGTGTTTCCCACTGCCAGGGTACACAGAATTACCTTCTTCTGCTGCCACTCTGCCACCAGCTATTACGTCAAACAATAGCTATATTGGTTGTAAAACCAAAAACCAAAAAACCATTAAAAAAAAAAAAGGTTTAATTTTTCTGAGGTGCCCGGGTTGAAAACTGTGTTGTCCCAGTTGTGTATTGGACACAATGTGGGCTGCACGACCGCTGTCTGGGACCTCCTGTTGTGTTTATTTACAGCCCTGGTATCACCGCTAGGTACCAGGGCTATTATGTCACGCTGCCTACCTGCTGCCACACTCACACTGCTCCTCCATACCTCCTCCTGCTGCTGCTGCTGCTGTCTGTCTGTGTTTCCCACTGCCAGGGTACACTACACAGATGATTTACCTTCTGCTGCCACTCTGCCACCAGCTATTACGTCAAACAATAGCTGCTCACATTACTCCTCCATTCCTCCTGCTGCTGTTGCTGTCTGTCTGTGTTTCCCACTGCCAGGGTACACAGAATTACCTTCTGCTGCCACTCTGCCACCAGCTATTACGTCAAACAATAGCTATATTGGTTGCAAAACCAAAACCAAACAAACCATTAAAAAAAAAAAAGGTTTAATTTTTCTGAGGTGCCCGGGTTGAAAACTGTGTTGTCCCAGTTGTGTATTGGACACAATGTGGACTGCACGACCGCTGTCTGGGACCTCCTGTTGTGTTTATTTACAGCCCTGGTATCACCGCTAGGTACCAGGGCTATTATGTCACGCTGCCTACCTGCTGCCACACTCACACTGCTCCTCCACACCTCCTCCTGCTGCTGCTGCTGCTGTCTGTCTGTGTTTCCCACTGCCAGGGTACACAGATGATTTACCTTCTGCTGCCACTCTGCCACCAGCTATTACGTCAAACAATAGCTGCTCGCCTACTCCTCCATTCCTCCTCCTGCTGCTGCTGTCTGTCTGTGTTTCCCACTGCCAGGGTACACAGAATTTCCTTCTTCTGCTGCCACTCTGCCACCAGCTATTACGTCAAACAATAGCTATATTGGTTGTAAAACCAAAAACCAAAAAACCATTAAAAAAAAAAAAGGTTTAATTTTTCTGAGGTGCCCGGGTTGAAAACTGTGTTGTCCCAGTTGTGTATTGGACACAATGTGGGCTGCACGACCGCTGTCTGGGACCTCCTGTTGTGTTTATTTACAGCCCTGGTATCACCGCTAGGTACCAGGGCTATTATGTCACGCTGCCTACCTGCTGCCACACTCACACTGCTCCTCCATACCTCCTCCTGCTGCTGCTGCTGCTGTCTGTCTGTGTTTCCCACTGCCAGGGTACACAGATGATTTACCTTCTGCTGCCACTCTGCCACCAGCTATTACGTCAAACAATAGCTGCTCGCCTACTCCTCCATTCCTCCTCCTGCTGCTGCTGTCTGTCTGTGTTTCCCACTGCCAGGGTACACAGAATTACCTTCTTCTGCTGCCACTCTGCCACCAGCTATTACGTCAAACAATAGCTATATTGGTTGCAAAACCAAAACCAAACAAACCATTAAAAAAAAAAAAAAAGGTTTAATTTTTCTGAGGTGCCCGGGTTGAAAACTGTGTTGTCCCAGTTGTGTATTGGACACAATGTGGGCTGCACGACCGCTGTCTGGGACCTCCTGTTGTGTTTATTTACAGCCCTGGTATCACCGCTAGGTACCAGGGCTATTATGTCACGCTGCCTACCTGCTGCCACACTCACACTGCTCCTCCACACCTCCTCCTGCTGCTTCTGCTGCTGTCTGTCTGTGTTTCCCACTGCCAGGGTACACAGATGATTTACCTTCTGCTGCCACTCTGCCACCAGCTATTACGTCAAACAATAGCTGCTCGCCTACTCCTCCATTCCTCCTCCTGCTGCTGCTGTCTGTCTGTGTTTCCCACTGCCAGGGTACACAGAATTACCTTCTTCTGCTGCCACTCTGCCACCAGCTATTACGTCAAACAATAGCTATATTGGTTGTAAAACCAAAAACCAAAAAACCATTAAAAAAAAAAAAGGTTTAATTTTTCTGAGGTGCCCGGGTTGAAAACTGTGTTGTCCCAGTTGTGTATTGGACACAATGTGGGCTGCACGACCGCTGTCTGGGACCTCCTGTTGTGTTTATTTACAGCCCTGGTATCACCGCTAGGTACCAGGGCTATTATGTCACGGCGAGCTGCCTGCCTCATTGACTGCCTGCTGCCACACACTCATGCTCCTCCTCCTGCTGCTGAATTTACCTCCTGCTGTCTTTGTGTTTCCACTGCCAGGGAGCACATACAATGGCGCTTCCAACATGCGTGCGCCCACCAGCTATTTGTTACGCTCAAAAATAGCTGCATTTCTTTAAAAGAAAATTGAAAAGAGAAATACGTGAAGATGATGAAGAAGAAGATGAAAAAGAAGAAGAAGATAAAGAAGAAGAAGATGAAGAAGATGAAGAAGAAGAAGATGAAGAAGAAGATGAAGAAGAAGATGAAGAAGAAGATGAAAAAGAAGATGAAAAAGAAGAAGAAGATGAAGAAGATGAAGAAGAAGAAGATGAAGAAGAAGAAGATGAAGAAGAAGAAGAAGAAGATGAAGAAGATGAAGAAGAAGAAGATGAAGAAGATGAAGAAGAAGAAGATGAAGAAGAAGAAGATGAAGAAGAAGAAGATGAAGAAGAAGAAGAAGAAGAAGAAGAAGATGAAGAAGAAGAAGATGAAGAAGATGAAGATGAAGAAGAAGAAGAAGATGAAGATGAAGATGAAGAAGAAGATGAAGAAGATGAAGAAGAAGATGATGAAGAAGAAGAAGAAGAAGAAGAAGATGATGAAGAAGAAGAAGAAGAAGATGAAGAAGAAGAAGAAGAAGAAGAAGATATAGAAGAAGAAGATCTAGAAGAAGAAGAAAGATAAAGAAGAAGAAGAACAAGTATATACAGTAACACTACTGAACAAAATTTAGGACACAACTTCTCTTTCCACATTTTTTTTTAAAGGAACATCCCCACATAATCACTTGCTGTTGTTACTTGGAAAAAAAGATGTTTCTTGCATCATTCACCCTCAAAACAAGTGTTGGAAGCTATTTAAGGCCAATTCGAATAGTCAGCTCGAATAGTGAGCTCGAATACCGACTCGAATAGTGAGCTCGAAGTCCGAGGTCGAATCGAATAGTAAAAATTATTCGACTCGAATATTCGACTGACCTCGAATAATTTACTATTCGAATTCGACCAAACTCGAATTTTAAAAAGGGGTATTTGAGCATCACTATTGGTCGGATTAAATATGCTAATTTTTTAAGATAGGAAATTTGGGTTTTCATGAGCTGTATGCCAAAATCATCAATATTAAAACGATAAAAGGCTTGAACTACTTCAGTTGTGTGTATTTGAATCTAAAATATATGAAAGTCTAATGTTTATCAGTACATTACAGAAAATAATGAACATTATCACAATATGCTAATTTTTTTAGAAGATCCTGTATGTTCAGAGAGTGGGGGAATATAAAAAAAAATGACGTAGGGTCCACCTTCCTCTGCCTATTTAACCCCTTGTACCCCATGCAGGCTGGGATAGCTAAAATGTGGAATCCCGGCTGAGTGGGGCTTCGCACCCTGAGTTATACCAGCCTGCATGGTCCATGGTACGAAGGTCGGCTTGGGGAGAGCTGGTGCACTAGGTGCCAGCATGGGTGTGGATGATAGTTGGGGGTCGGGGAGGACAGCGTGAGCCTGCAGTGGAGCCTCAGACATGACAGGGCTCTCTGCTATATGTAGCCGAGTATGGCTTCTCACCGTGAGCTAAACCAGCCCACATGGTCCATGGTATCGGGGGGCTCGGGGGAGGTACCGGCAAGCCTCCCCTTCTCCCCCGGAGTCCTTGTCCAATCCATGGACAAGCGGCTAAACCCCACCTTTGATGTCACAGGAGGAGGTGGGGCTAACGACTCCCTGGGGGGTTCATGGTGGTATTTGGAGATCCCCTTTAGAAAGGGAACCCTCAGATGCCTACCCCCTCACAGGAGAAAGGAGTGTAGGGGTACAGAGTACCCCTTATGCATTTCCACAAAGGGTTAAATGAAATAAAAGCAATGAAAAAAGTCCTTCATTATTCTTAATTAACCATAAATACTTACCTGTACCTTTAAGAAAATGTTTCCAAAGCAATATCCTCGGAAATGTCCCACGTCAATATCCTCTAATCTTGCGACCTTCACCTTCATTGAAGATCTCCACCGAGCATTCCCCACGCATCTCTAGCTATAGTTAGTATAGCTAGAGGGAAAGCATCTTTGAATTTAGAATTTTGACTACAGAGCTCCCCATTGGTCTAATAACAGACCTAACCTCCCCTGCCCCCCCAAATCAAAAATCTTGGCTATAAAAGGGTGCCCTTTTGTAGCAGAATCAAAAACCTTGTAGCCAAAAACCTTGTAGCCAAATAAAAAATATGGGCTACAAAGGAGCGCCCTACTGTAGCCGAACGTAGCCAAATAAAATATGAGCTACCAAGGGGTGCCCACTTGTTGCCGAAATGAAAACTCGGTGCCCTTTTCACCACCTTGTAGCCAATATTTGCAGAAATAACATTCATGTCTATGGAGACACCCTTTTCATACACGCGACTCAGGCGCCCTTTTCAACTGATCCCCCCCCAAGACTCCCCCTGGTGGTGCCTAACCCCAAGATTTCTCCAGGTGGTGTGCCTAACCCTAAGACCCCCGTGGTGGTATCTAACCACCGTCCCCTCTCCCCCCTGCAGAAACCCTCTTCTTAACACCTAACCATAACATAACCCTCACATACAAACTCCCTTCCTGACACCAAACACTAACCGCCCCACCTGCACAAACCCCCTTTCCAACATCTAACCACACACACACACACGAATAAAGAAACCGCAAAAAAAAGAGAGGATAAGAATTTCCTCTTTGTCACTACCTTAAGGCTACTTTCACACCAAGATGTTGCATTTTAGGGGACGTTATGGTCGCATAGCGTGCCCCTAACACAACGCCTGGTGGTGCTGGATGTGGACGTCAGACTGAGCCGCGTTTTGCAGCTCACTCTAGCGTCCGTGATGCAGTGAAGCATCCTCTTGGACGCATGCGGCATCACGTGGTGCCGCCAGCCAATCGCCGCATCGAGCGGCCACTCCAGGAAATAAACAATGCATGTCACACCGTGCAGTGAATATTAATTAGCCATGTGTCTGGCCGCTCTCCCCTCCTCCCCAACATTACTGAGTATGTGCAAGCAATCTAACGGCTCCTGCACAGTCAGAGAGTGTGTCAAATTCACCACTTGTTACATTGTGTTTACTTAAATGTATCTATCTAAACTTCGGAGGCGTCTGCATTTCTCTCCTTGGAACTTTAAAGCTTTAAAGTGTGTAACCCTTCCAATGCTGGTCTAGTAAAAAAAAATGCTGGTTGCATATAATATGCTGTAAATGTTTTAGAGCAAAGTTGAAATGCTGGGTTATATTCCGCTTTAAAGGGAAATGTAACTGAGAGGGATATGGATATTTCCTATTAAACAATATCAGTTGCTTGGCAGTCCTGCTGATCTCTCTGGCTGCAGTAGTGGCTGAATCACACACCTGAAACAAGCATGCAGCTAATCCAGTCTGACTTCAGTCAGAGCACCTGATCTGCATGCTTGTTGAGGCGCTGTGGCTAAAAGGGTGCACACATGGCTGTGCCTAAAAGGCCGTGTTATTTGTCATGTGTGTATTTAGTGTGTTTGCATTTTTTCCATTTATTAGTTTTGCATGCATTTTTATGCATATACAAAACCAGGGATGCTCTTAACTTCGAATTCGGATGAAATTGGAATAGGGTTATTCGAATTTCATCCTACTAATTACAGCAGCTGTGCAAGTGGCCAAGGGGGGGGTTAATCTTACCCATCAGGCGCCTTCTTCGCTCGTCCTTCGACGCCTCCCGCACTGCGTTCCAATCCGGCGTCACGTGACTATACACTTCCTCCTTCAACCTGGAAGGAGGAAGTGTATGTAATCACGTGACGCCGGATTGGAACGCAGAGTGGGAGGCGCCGAGGAACAAGCAAAGAAGACGCCTGATGGGTAAGATTAACCCCCCCTTGGCCACTTGCACAGCTGCTGTAATTAGTAGAATGAAATTCGAACCCTATTCAAATTTCATCCGAATTCGAAGTTAAGAGCATCCCTGTACAAAACACATAAGCTTTTGTATGCTTTTTCCGTACTTTTTATTTATATTGCGTTTTATGCAAATCACTAGGAAGACAACTGGAAAATAAGCAGAATTATATCACGAAACAATAAAAAAAAGCATATAAAAACAGATGAGAAACGCATACAAAACGCAATATATTGTGTTACCATTGTCTTTCATTATGTGGGCTTTTGATGTGTTTCTGAAAATTATGCAACAAAACCAGCGTTTTTAAAAAAACACGTTTGAAAACGCAAACAAAATGCATATGCATTTTTTTGTATGCATTTTTTGATGCCGCCCATTGACTTCCATCAGCGGCAATAGCACTGCATTTTCCGCAACGCTAGCGTTTCTGCTCAGTGTGTTAGGACAGTGTGCTAGCCTTAGAGACACAGGATTAGCAGGAGAGTCAGACAACTGATATTATTTTAAAAGGAAAAATCCATATCCTTTTCAATTTAAAGGATACCCGAACTGAAATGTGACATAATGAGATAGACATGTGTATGTGAAGTGCCTAGCATGCAAATAACTATGCTGTGTTCCTTTTTTTCTTTCTCTGCCTGAAAGAGTTACATTTAAGGTATGCAAGTGGCTAACTCAGTCCTAACTCAGACAGGAAGTGACTACAGTGTGACCCTCACTGATAAGAAATTCCAACTATAAAACACTTTCCCAACAGAAAATGGCTTCTGAGAGTAAGAAAGAGGTAAAAAAAAGGGGAATTTCTTATCAGTGAGGGTCACACTGTAGTCACTTCCTGTCTGAGTTAGGACTGAGTCAGCCACTTACATACCTGATATTTAACGCTTTCATGCAGAGAAAGAAAAAAAGGAACACAGCATAGTTGTTTGTGTGCTAGGCACCGTACATACACACGTCTATCTCATTATGTCACATTTCAGTTCGGGTATCCTTTAAGCAAGAAGTTTTAAATCAGGATGATACCATTTATTGGCTAACTACAAATGAATAAGAATAAACAAGCTTTCGGCCTTGCAGCCTTCGTCAGGTTTACATCCTGTTAGTTTGCAAGCTGGTGGTACAGACAGCTTTATACATGCAACATCAAAAGGGAAAACAGATACTTTTTTCAAGCATAAATACATGTCATTAAGATGCCTTAATTCAAACAGACCATCTAAATGGGGTAAGATAAGGATCCTTGTTTACTCCATTGCTCACAGACCTGGTATTAGGATTGACCCAGAGGTATCGTAAATTCTTAGTTCACAAGTTCAGCTAGAATGGCTTAGACAGTTCAAAGATCATCAATCTCATACCAATATAGAAAGTTGTTGTCCTTATTCAAACCATTCTGCACAGCTTTGAACCAATTTATAAATTTTGTTTCTGCTATTAATCGATCATTTGACGTTTTGAAGCCACCCTTCAGGGCAGTGAAGGGTGGCTTCAAACGTCGATTAACCCCCTTGGCGGTATGAAAAATACCGCCAGGGGGAAGCGCAGCAGTTTTTAAAATTATTTTTTTTTTTTATCATGTATCGAGCCGATGGCTCGCTACATGATAGCCGCTGCTCAGCGGCATCCCCCCGCCCGCTTCGATCGCCTTCGGCGATCACCGATCAGGAAATCCCGTTCAAAGAACGGGATTTCCTGGAGGGCTTCCCCCGTCGCCATGGCGACGGGGCGGGATGACGTCACCGACGTCAGCGACGTCGGGACGTCATTGGGAGACCCGATCCACCCCTCGGCACTGCCTGGCACTGATTGGCCAGGCAGCGCTCGGGGTCTGGGGGGGGGGGGCGCGCGCCGCACCGGATAGCGGTGATCGGGCGCGCGGCGGCGGCGATCGGGGTGCTGGCGCAGCTAGCAAAGTGCTAGCTGCGTCCAGCAAAAAAAAAATTAAGTAAATCGGCCCAGCAGGGCCTGAGCGGCACCCTCCGGCGGCTTACCCCGTGTCACACACGGGGTTACCGCTAAGGAGGTTAATAGCAGAAACAAAATTTATAAATTGGTTCAAAGCTGTGCAGAATGGTTTGAATAAGGACAACAACTTTCTATATTGGTATGAGATTGATGATCTTTGAACTGTCTAAGCCATTCTAGCTGAACTTGTGAACTAAGAATTTACGATACCTCTGGGTCAATCCTAATACCAGGTCTGTGAGCAATGGAGTAAACAAGGATCCTTATCTTACCCCATTTAGATGGTCTGTTTGAATTAAGGCATCTTAATGACATGTATTTATGCTTGAAAAAAGTATCTGTTTTCCCTTTTGATGTTGCATGTATAAAGCTGTCTGTACCACCAGCTTGCAAACTAACAGGATGTAAACCTGATGAAGGCTGCAAGGCCGAAAGCTTGTTTATTCTTATTCATTTGTAGTTAGCCAATAAATGGTATCATCCTGATTTAAAACTTCTTGCTTTTACTGATGGCTAACACGATACAATACCCTACTGCTTTTCAATTTAGGTTCCCTTTAAAAACAGAGAGAAAAAACAGCAAAAAAATGATTATACAATTATCTTATAAAACGATTATTTTGTGTCATGGTTTATGCAGAAAGTATGATTTATCACATGGAACAGACTTCCCATACTCTGAGGCTCACCCTTTAAATATATTTCACAAAATATGGGCTCTGAGGATTGCCTGACTCCCATTAGGACAACTCTCTGTTTTCTAGCAGTTTTATGATTGCTTTGGATAGCCCAATTAGTTTGAGCTGAGTTTTTTGTTGTATGCTCTCTCTTCTGAGGCAGACTTTCTATGCGGTACGGTATTGCCACCAGGGGTGCTCGGATACCCCTTTTCAACTCAAAAATCTGAATTGATCCGGATCCGGATACCCAGATATCCAGATCCGGATGGGATATCCAGATCCAAACTTTTGGTTATCCGAATAGAATCGGATATCCGACCCCAGTATCCGGGATATCCAGGTGGATTCGGATATCTGGATAGGGAAACCGGAAGTGGCCTTTAAATTGCTTTTAAAACGTTTTTAAGGGTAAATGAGGCATGTAGCATCATGTTTTTTTTTTAAAGGGAAACACAAATTGATGATGTGGGGACTTAAAATCCCCCTCCCCCCCCCCCCAAAAAAAAGGCTGTCAGTTAACATCAGGACTAGGTTCCAGACAGCGGTCATGCAGCCCACATTGTGTTCTAAGTCCAACCGCACATCTGGGACATGACTGTTTTCAGCCCAGATACCTCCCAAAAAATTATTCAGCAATTGTGTTTTGGGTTAAATATAGGTGGTATCAGCACAGCAATAGTGGCCTGTGGCACCCTGGCGGTGGGAGCAGCAAAGGCAGCAGGAACAGGGCAATGCAGCACAGAGGCGTAGCTAGGGCTTTCAGCGCCCGGGGACAAATACTATTAATGCGCCCCCTAAGGTGAAGGCTGCGGCGCGCGCAGCGCCAAAAAAGGGGCGTGGCCACATAAAATGTGGGCGTAGTTATGGGTGGAGCCAAATGTACAGGAAGTTAGCAGGTTCACGCTCACCCACCCTCCCTCAGTATGTACCTTCCAGCATCTTCCAAGACAAATTCAGCAATCATGAGCCCCCCCCCATCAAGACAAATTCAGCAATCATGAGGCCCCCAACATGACCAACTAAGCAATCATGAGGCCCCCAACATGACCAACTAAGCAATCATGAGGCCCCCAACAAGACAAATTTAGCAATCATGAGGCCCCCAACAAGACAAATTCAGAAATCATGAGGCCCTCAACAAGACAAATTCAGCGATCTTGAGGCCCCCAACAAGACAAATTCAGTAACCATGAGGCCCCCAACAAGACAAATTCAGCAGTCATGGGGTACATAAATAGACAGCATTTCACATAAATAGGCAGAATGCCCCCTTAATATGGTAGACACCTCTCACCTGGCAGCAGTTCCCCAAAATACACTCAATCCAACAGCAGTGGTTCCCCAAAAATAGGTAGCCCCAGGTCTATAGGTGTCCCCAGAATAGGTGGCCAGCAGTATAGATGTCTCCAGAATAGGTGGCCAGCGGTATAGATGTCCCCAGAACAGGTAGCCAGGGGTAGAGATGTCCACAGAACAGGTAGCCAGGGGTATATGTGCCCAGTATATGTAGCCAGGTGTATATGTGCCCAGTATATGTAGCCAGGGGTATATGTGCCCAGTATGTGTAGTCAGGGTTATATGTGCCCAGTATATGTAGCCAGGGGTATAATATGTGCCCAGTATATATAGTCAGGGGTATATGTGCCCAGTATATATAGCCAGGGGTATATATGCCCAGTATATGTAGCCAGGGGTATATATGCCCAGTATATGTAGCCAGGGGTATATATGCCCAGCATATGTAGCCAGGGGTATATGTGCCCAGTATATGTAGCCAGGTGTATATGTGCCCAGTATATGTAGGCAGCGGTATATGTCCCAGTATATGTAGGCAGAGGTATATGTCCCAGTATATGTAGGCAGGGGTATATGTCCCAGTATATGTAGGCATGTGTATATGTCCCAGTATATGTAGGCAGGGGTATATGTCCCAGTATATGTAGGCAGGGGTATATGTCCCAGTATATGTAGGCAGGGGTATATGTCCCAGTATATGTAGGCAGGTGTATATGTGCCCAGTATATGTAGTCAGTGGGTATATGTCCCAGTATATGTAGGCAGGTGTATATGTGCCCAGTATATGTAGTCAGGGGTATATGTGGCCAGTATATGTAGGCAGCTGTATATGTCCCAGTATATGTAGGCAGGGGTATATGTCCCCAGATTAGGTAGCCAGGTGTCCACCCAGCAGGAGGGGAGAAGCGCAGTGGAGGGAGAGCTATGGGGACAGTGGGGAAGGGCGGACGTCTTCCCCCCCTTCCCTCACCTTAGGGGGCTCTCCCTCCCTCGCTGTCCCCTCCACAACTAATGTCCGGGTGGCTGGCAGCGGCGGGCGGAACTTACCTGCGTCTCGTCGCAGCGCGGGATGGATTTGCCGCTACTCTGGTCTGGTCCAGACCAGAGCAGCGGCTGCAGGACCCAAACTTCCGGCGCTGGAGCGAGACGGAGGTAAGTCCCGCCCGCTGCACCAGCCACCCGGACATTAGTTGTGGAGGGGAGAGTGAGGGAGGGAGAGCACTAAGGTGAGGGAAGGGGGGGAGAAGGCCCCCCTTCTCCACCGCTGCTCACAGCTCTCCCTCTTCTCTGCGCTGCTCCCCTCCCCAAAAAAAACCCCCTGCAGCTCAGCTGGGCGCCCTTGGAGACCTAGCGCCCGGGGGCACGTGTCCTACCCCGACCCTCCCTAGCTACGCCCCTGATGCAGCAGCAGCAGGTGTAAGGTCTGCCAGGAGCATGCCGAACTTGGCATGTGGCACTTTGCACTTGGCACTTGGCAGTGGCACGTGGCACTTGGCATGTGGCACTTTGCACTTGGCACTTTGCACTTGGCACTTTGTATGTGGCACTTGGCACGTGACACTTTGCATGTGGCACTTGGCACGTGGCAGGCATGTGGCACTTGGCATGTGCAATTTTGCACTTGGCACGTGGAACGTGGCACTTGGCATGTAGCACTTGGCACATGGCACTTGCCATGTGGCAATTGGCACGTGGCACTTTGCACGTGGCACATGTCATGTGGCACGTGCAAAGTGCCAAGTGCCACGTGCAAAGTGCCACGTGCAAAGTGCCAAATGCAAAGTGCCGAGTGACAGTCAGACAGCAGAGGAGAAAACACTAGTGCACACTAACTGTCACACTGGCACTGCTGACAGCACAGCAGTTTTGTAGAAAGCTAACACAGTAGTACTACTACTCTAACACCTACTAGCACTGACTGCAGTACTACAGTACTAACTACACAATAACACAGTAATCCTATTCCATAACCTAACCTAACCTATACTGTAGCTAAGTCTAGCTTACCAGCAGGCAGCAGCTGGCCTGGTCTGTGCACAGCACACACAGACACATAGCAGCTGCAGCAGCCCTGCAGCACACACTCTGACTGTCACTCACTGAATGAAATCAAGCTAGCTGGCTGCTACCTAATTAACAATATAACAATAGTGTAGTGATAGTGAAGGGGTTAATCACGGAACAGCTTTAGGTTTATCACTGTATACAACACTTGCTAGGCCAGCAGCACTGGAGCATGTCTCTCAGTGAGCATTCACAAGCAAGGACAAGATTTCTCATCATGGCAGCCCTCCTTATTATACAGGGGGGCCTTGCCAAGGTTCCTTTCTGTGATTGGGTGCCAGGGTTTAGGCTGGGAGCCCTCTGATTGGCTCAATGAGGTCAGGTGGGGCTAGCCAGGGTTCCCTTCTGTGATTGGTTGCTAGGGCATCTGCTGGGAGCCCTCTGATTGGCTCAATGATGTCATCTCCTTAGTTACAGTATTCAGGTCCGGATATCCGCCGGATATCCGGGTATGCGACCAAATATCCGCGGATTGCTATCCGGATTTGCACAGACATCTGGAATCCTAATCTGAATCGGATAGCTGAAAAAAGGTTGGATATCCGGGTTACCCAGATATTCGGAATCTGAATGAGCACCACTGATTGCCACGTTTGCTTTTTGTACCATTCTAGTTCTTAAAAAAGAATGTACAGCATAGAATAATTTCATGCATTTGCTGCATACTGCAACAATGTGAGAAATGTTTCAATGAAAATATAGTAAAAGAAAAGAAAACCCACCAAACCTATGTTAGTATAACTGCATCATTCACAAATGCTTGTTTTGGACTAACATAGCAGTTTCTCAGGTTCTTCTTTGAGAGACAAAAAGCTGACAAAATGAAAAGCTGTAACATCTCATTATGTCAGCATCAGCACAGGTGGTTAATGAAATGCTAATATTTCTGGTCCGGGTTGCCTTCAGGGCATCGTGGGGGGGGGGGGGGGGGGACTGCTGTATGGGGCCCAAATGAATCTGGGGCCCAGCTAACAGTGCCACAAACAGGCCCCAGCTGCAGTCTGTGTCTGTCCTTCTGGCTGTCCATTAGGCCAGAAACCCACTAGGAACAATTTTCTGGGCGCACGGAAGGGGGTGTTCCGGGTGTCTGAAACACCCCCCTGCACCGAGACCGGAAGTGGGGTGTGTGCGGCGAGGGTCTGTATTAGCAGGCCTCACGCTGCGGGGGGCCTCGCTTGCGGGTGGCGGTGGGCAGCGGGCGTACGGGCACCAGGCAGAGCTGCGGTGAGAGAAACTTTCCACTTACGGAGCCTGGATCCTGCGCAGCTTCTATCTACGTCCTGTCCCGGCGTCTGTCGCTATGGTAACAGCGCCCCCTGTGATGACGTACCGTATGTCATCACAGGGGGAGCTCTTACCGATGCGACGCGCGCCGGGAGAGGCTGAAGATAGAAGCTGCGTGCAGGATGAAGGCAGGTAAGTGGAATCTCCTCTCTCCCCGCAGCTCTCCCCGCTCCCTCCGCCTAACCTAACATATACTGGGGGGCATATACCTGTCTAACTTATACTGGGGGGCATATACCTGTCTAACTTATACTGGGGGGCATATACCTGTCTAACTTATACTGGGGGGCATATACCTGTCTAACTTATACTGGGGGGCATATACCTGTCTAACTTATACTGGGGGACATATGCCTGTCTAACTTATACTGGGGGGCATATGCCTGTCAAACTTATACTGGGGGGGGCATATACCTGTCTAACTTATACTGGGGGGCATATACCTGTCTAACTTATACTGGGGGGCATATGCCTGTCTAACTTATACTGGAGGGCATATACCTGTCTAACCTATACTGGGGGACATATACCTATCTAATCTATACTGGAGGCATATACCCATCTAACCTATACTGGGGGACATATACCTATCTAATCTATACTGGAGGCATATACCCATCTAATCTATACTGGGGGCATATACCTATCTAATCTATACTGGGGCATATACCTATCTAATCTATACTGGGGCTATACCTATCTAACCTATACTGTGGACATATACCTATCTAAGCTATACTGGTCGGCTTATACCTATCTAACCTATACTGGGGGCAACTATATGGGCTACCTATACTGCGGGCACCTATACCTGTCTCCACGTTGGGGGCGCATTTTATGCCCTCGCCCTGGGTGCAATTTAGCGTAGAAACTGCTAGTATTGGGCTCCACCCACACCATGTTTTGGCCACGCCCACACGCCGCTTTCAGGAACGCCCCCCTGGGAAATCCTGGATTTGCCCCTGGTCAGCGATTTGCGATTTGAAAACTCTTGCTAATGTAATGCTATGGGTGTGATCCTACTAGAGGGATGTGATTTTATAAAAATCCCAATAGCATTGCATTTGCAAGAGCTTTTTCAAATCGCTAGCGATTAGAAATTGCTCCTAGTGGGTTTCTGGCCTTAATGCGGTGAGAAATGACAGGAGGTTCATCCAGGAGTTACCTTAGTCTGTTATTGTACGGTTCTGATCCAGTTCTGTATAATGCCTGAAGAAGAAACTTAACGTTTCGAAAGCTTGCTATAAACCATGTACAGTTAGTCCTTAATGGTATCACCGAAATCAACGTGTAACGATTGCGGAATTATTTCCGTGGTCAGCGCACAGGATGCGCGCTGACACTGCGGAAATCCTCCACAAGCGTGTAATTTGGCAGAACCCAGCTATGGTGCTATGCACCTGTAGAGGGCAATTCCCAGCGGCAGATGGAGCTGTGGAGTACAGACGAACAAAGCCTCTGCACTGCCACAGACGCCAGATGGGAATTGTACGAGTTGAAGCAATGCAGGGAAAGATAGCCCTTAAAGAGAGAGAGCACAGAGACAGAATGTATGTGTGTCCACCAACCTAGTCGCCACCCAGCGACGGTGAACACACAACAGCGGAAACGAAGTGGGAACGCAATCGCAAGAGTGGCGATTGCCAAATAGTGACACAAGACTGAATTAGACAGAGCACAAGTGTAGCAAGAAAGACTTAGCAAATAACAATGATCAGAACATCAAGGAAAATAACAAATGCTAGCTAAACGAGAATACCGCACTCATTCGTGACAGCAAACGCATTTAAGACACGATAACCGCGCGTTAGGCGCCCGGTGATAAGCGTGCCACCCTAACTAACCAATGAAACACAAACACGAAATAGAGAACGCGAAAGCTTGCTAAACGGTTACCTCACCGAGCCTACAGCAAGCGTTCGTACCTGACAAGACAGACAGAAGGAGTAGCCAGTAGCAAACCACAGCTCTGGCCTACACTCCCAGACAGAGTACAGAAGGAACCACCGCCACTACCACTAGGGCGGATGCGATCCAGACAGAACGATTTCCTGTCGACCGCCGCTGGCGACAAGACAATCACAAGACAGAAGGAGTAACCAGTAGCAACCGCAGACCAAGATAAGGGCCAGAAAGATCCACCGCCTCTAACGCTAGGGCAAATGCGATCTACTGTAAGTTCAAGACAGAACGATTCACTATCGCCAACCGCTGGCGACAGTGCAATCGCACAGACAAGACAAGACATAATAGGCAGTACAAATTATACACTAGCTGACTGCACTAAATAGGAATGCAAGGAGCACTCCCCAAGAATTAACTACACTAAGATAGCAATGGCTGACACTCCAGGTGAGTTTAGCAGGAACAAACCTCTATGACCAGCAGGGAATTCTGGGAGCAAAAGGTATTTATACTGCAATCCATCAAAGGGAGCAGCTAAGCAATTTGCATGACAAGTGGATGCAAATTTCTCACCAGCAGAGCAACTCTGAAACTTGCAGTGTGAAGACAGGTCTCTTTTTTCCAGAGACCTGCAGCACTTAGACCTAAAAAATGCTCAAACAGCTGTCTGCCTGTGCAGACAGCAGCGCAGATCATTACACAACGTTTGTTGGTTTGATGTCTATTTCTGCTTCTCGACTAACACCGGACCACACGTCACTTAGTCTGTTAGTGATCAAAGTAAACCTAAGACAATTGGGAGAAAAGGATTGATTGATACCGACTGGAGAAAAGTATTTTTACTTATCTGGGGCTCCTACCAGCCCATGTAGCGTCCATCAGCTCCCTCCATACCCTTCTAGTCCAATCCGTTGTGCTCCTGTGAAGTCCACACAATCCAGCTGGGTTGTGGGGCCCTGCGCATGCACTGTTCCAGGCTGCGCCTCCTCCTTCATGCTCCCATAGCTGGGAGTGCTCTGTGTAAATGCAGTTAAGGTCTTAACCAACTTAGCATATGGAGAATGTTCCCAGCCATGGGAGGACTTCATCTAAGCCACGAGGACTTAGATATATGCCTTGTAGCTGAAGCAGTTCTCTGCAGGATTGGGCTTGTTCCTCTGCACACATCTAGCACAATCTGATGCGGCACTAATTGGTGAAAGGGAATATATGTTTTCTGAACCAATAAGACTGATTTTAACATTAATTTTTTTTTTTATTTTCTCAGTTCATAGTGAAAAATACACACAGTAGCATGATTTCAGAAACAAATATGTTAACCATAAATTGTGACAGGAACATAATCTAGGTTTATTTTCAAACTGGAATTGGAAAAACTAAGAGATATTGTGCTTTTTTCTATATTTTTTCCCATTAAAAAAGCATACAAAATAGTAATGTTTGATGGAAAAAATGCCATGCAATGAAAGTCTAGTTTGACTTGAAAAAAACAATATACAGGTAGTCCTCGGTTAACGAACGAGATAGGGTCTGCCCACTCGTTCTTAAACTGAATCTGTTCGTATGTCGGGACTACCTTTTCTGGCCCATTAAAAAGGAAGAATATGGGGAGCGGAAGGTAAATAGAGGCCTACTCACCTTATCCTCGGCGGTAGAAGGTCCCCTCGTGGTGCCCGGAAGGTCCGCAGCCCGTCCTCTCGCTTCCTCCATTGTTCCCCGGCGGCTCCTGGCTTCACATGCGGCGCATAATGACTTAATCAGGAAGAGCCCCCTAGTGGCGGCGCTTCCTAATTGCGTCATTATGCGCCGCATGTGAAGCCAGGAGCCGCCGGGGAACAATGGAGGAAGCGAGAGGACGGGCTGCGGACCTTCCGGGCACCACGAGGGGACCTTCTACCGCCGAGGATCAGGTGAGTAGGCCTCTATTTACCTTCCGCTGCCCATATTCTTCCTTTTCAACGGGGCAGAACAGGTAGTCCCCGGCGGGCGTGACATCATGCGACGGGGCGGAGCTATGGTCGCGGCGTTCGTATCGGCGAGTCGTTCGTAAGTCGGGCATTCGTAACCCGGGGATTACCTGTATTGTATATTTCATTTAGGTGTCATAAGTAGCGATAAAGTTATCTAAAATGTTAAAACTGCTATGGTCCATAAGGGGGAAATAAGCCTGGATGCGAAGTGGTTAATGCTCTGTAGACCACATATGGCAAGGAGGGGCACATTTGGCCTGCGCCTGTGCTATAGAGACTACCAGCACCTCTCTGGCCTCAATTCTGGTTGCTATGTGAGGTAAATATTTTTTTGTAGGTAAAATACCTCATGGGGTATTTCCTCTTTTTTATTTTTAGCAATTCTGAAAGATTGTTCTCCATTTCTGAATATGAGGTAAAACATGAGGTAAATGCAAAAAGTGAGGTATAACATGAGGTATTTCAGCGGTAAGCATGCAGTAAATAAATAATAGTAGTTTTTAATTGTTGCTGCATTGTAGGCATTTGGCCAACAGTTCAAATATGCCTTTGGGGATTCCCAGAAGGCTTCAGAAGCACTCGTGTTCCCAAGTAGGGATGCTCATTTGGATACCAAGGAAATTAAATCTCAGCATTTCCAAGTGGAAAACATAATTTTCCAACCAGAACTCAGAAATTGGAAATTGGACTTCTGCAGAAATACCGCAGTGCAGCAAGTCAGTAATTTGAGACCAGTCACAGAACTTGGAATCTTTGGACCCATTAAGAGAATGCAAAAAATGACCCAAAAAAACCTACTCGGAAATCAGAAATTGGAAATCCCCAGAATTGGTAATCGGCATTAGCAAAATTTTAAATCTCCGAGGAATCTTAATTGGCATTTCTGACCATCACTATATCCCGAGTTCTTACAAAGATGGGTGGCTACTGGGTAATATGAACAATGGACAGCGGTGGAAGCAGGAAATAGAGAGAAGAGAGGGAAGGCTCTATAAGATTTAAAAGGCCTCCCCTCCCCCCATAGGTATCTGACTTTTTTCTTTACAGTCGCTACCAGTGGTGGGGGATTTTGCATCAAAATTCGCAATTATGCACCGTAATGCGAAATGTCAGAGAAAATCATAATGAATTTTGTATGTAATAGTAATATTTCATAGTTTCACATCATTTTTTGTGTAATTTTCATGAAATTTCGCATAACTTTGTGCCAACTTTAGTGGTTAATTGCAAAGCCCCCCATACATGATATTGACACCAAAACAGCATACCAAAATGATACATATGTTAAAGCGGACCCAAACCAAACCATTTTTTAATTCAAAATATTTAGTTGTACCCCTCTGACACAGGGCCGGGCCGAGGCATAGGCTGGAGAGGCTCCAGCCTCAGGGCGCAGTGTAGGAGGGGGCGCAGAATTCATTCAGCTGTCATTCCTAATTGTGTTTGAAGCAGAAAGAAATAAGAAAAGGGGATACATGGCAGTGACTGCAAGCCAGATAACTAGATATTAAGGTGTTGGGGAGGTTGTGGGACCTGTGGCGCCTCTTAGTCTAATAGCAATCAGTGTGTGATGACTGGGGTGGCAGGGATGGAGGGGCGCACTTTGGTGTCTCAGCCTTGGGTGCTGGAGGACCTTGTCCCGGCTCTGCTCTGACACATACAAAGATAAATAAACACTCCTTCAAGCCTATGAGCATTTCAGTGCATGCTTTTCACCCTCCTCTTTTCATAACTAGGGTTATACAGGTGGCAGCCATTAGCAATTCCTCCTTTGCCGGACACCTCCTACTCCTCCAGTCTGCCGGATTCTGTCCCGGCAATATGAAAGGGAGGGAGGGGTTCCTCCAATAAATGTAAAATATTTTTTATTTGTCATCATGCAGCTGAAAAAACGCTGCTATTTATTATTATACTTTAGAAAATAGATTTTATTTCTGAAATCTTGTATTTTTAATTTGGGTCCACTTTAAGGAGAATAGTGGGTACAAGACAAAAAAATAATTTTGAAAAAGGTCTTGTAGTTTTTGAAAAAATTGATTTTAAAAATGCAAAGAAATAGTATGTTTTTTTCAAATAAAAAATGACAGTTTAAAAACCATTTTTCTTTGCATTTTTAAATTTGCTAATCTCAATAACTACAAGGTATTTTTGGCAAATTCTTTATTTTTTACTTGTATCCACTATTCTCCTTAAAGATGAACTTCAGCCTAAACAAACATACTTTCACTAAGTTACATTAGTTATGTTAATTAAAATAGATAGCTAATATAATCTCTTACCCACCCTGTTTTAAAAGAACAGGCAAATGTTTGATTTCATGATGGCAGCCTTTTTGGTTGTAATGAGGTGACCAGGGCCGGCGCTACCATAGAGGCAAAGGGGGCAATTGCCCCAGGGCCCCAGAGCCTGTAGGGCCCCCCAAGGTGTCTCCCCCATCTTAACTGTTGCTCCCCGAGGACTAAGCAGAGTCTTTGGCACAGTAGCATCTCACCTGTGCTGGCAGGCAGGTGAGAAGCTATCAGGGCTGTGGAGTTGGTACAAAAATCCACCGACTCCGACTCCTCGGTTTAGGATTCCACCGACTCCGACTCCTCTAATTTGCATATTACAATATTGTTGATTGCAAGTATGTAAGATGAAATTCGTCTCTTAACTGCCAACACTTAGGAATTTTAAAAGACAACTGAAGTGAGAAGGATATAGAGACTGCCATATTTATTCCCTTTAGTCATAAACTAAAACTAGTCCTTGGTAAGAGTACTTGTAAAAGGTACAGGCCGGAACAAATAACATCTATCAGGCCCTAGGCAATGTAAGTGTGGGTACATGTAAGAGTGATGTGCAGGTACTCTGCAGGGGAATAAGGAGATTCTTCCTCTATTACACATTGTTCATGCACAATCTGAACCAGGTTTATGGGTGATAGACAACACCTCTGTGTTCAATGTGCACAACATTCTCAGTGGATTCCCTGCAGCTCTGTGGAGAGTGCATATGTAGAGTATAGTACTACTGTGTAACAAAGTAAACCTGAGACAGATGAAATTAAAGTTTTATACATACCTGGGGCTTCCTCCAGTCCCCTTCAGGCTAATCAGTCCCTCGCTGTCCTCCTCCTCCACCTGGATCTTCTGCTATGAGTCCAGGTACTTGAGCCAGTCTGGCGTAGTGCGCATGCACACACTCCACTGCTGGGAGCGTACTACACCTGTGCAGCACTATTGAGCAGGTGCAGAACGCTCCTGGCTGTGGGGCTGGAATAAGCCCCAGGTATGTATAAAACTTTTCTTTTCATCCTTCTCAGGTACCATTTAATTCATAGTCACCAAACCAAATTTTAACAACATATCAAATTATTTGATTTCATGAGCAAAGAGAGTGCGTACTTTTACGTGTATATCTGACTTTAAAAATATGAGGACTGCTTTATTGAAGCAGCACAAGTAACTAATTTTAATTGGTTTATTTCATTTTTGTGGACTAAGCACAACTATTACTGTATGTATAAATTATTTATGATGACTATTATCTGAGAAATAGAACATTTTATCATATTTTCTATTTTAATTACAGTTTAAATTCATTAGGAGTAATTCATTGGTGCATTTTTTCCCGACTCCGACTTCAGGCACCCAAAATTGCCCTGACTCCGACCCCGATTCCACAGCCCTGGAAGCTTTACTGCCAAAAACTCTGCAGGGGCCCCAGGGAGCACAATTAAGTTGGGAGATGATTGGGAGGGAGGGTCAACAGCAGGGTCAGGGGCCAAGGAGGGAAATGTGGCTGCAACAAAGGGCCTCTGTCACTTTTTAGTCGGAGGGTGTCTGTTGGGAGGCCCCTGGATTAATTTTGCCCTGGGGCCCCATGGTTCCTAGAACCAGCCCTGGAGGTGACAGGGAGTATGATACACAGTTCCAACTGTCCTGTGTGCTGATCACCCCTCCCAGTTGCTAAGCAACGTGAATAACAACATAGGAAATCCCATCATGCTCTGCACAGCATCAGGGAAAAAAGCCTGGGCTTTTTTTTCTTTGATGGGTGGAGCTTAGCTAAAAATGCAGCTGAAAATGATGCTTTGGTAAGAAAAACAAAGTTTTGATGCTGTGAAACTGTTAAACAAACACCAAGCCTTTTCAGTGCTGCTGAGTAGATTTTTAGTCCAGAGGTTCACTTTAACATATGTAGCAATTTTGGTGTTAATAGCATGTACGGGGACTTTGCTATTCACTGCCAAAGTCAGCATGAAATTACATAAAAACGACACAAAATTTTACGCGAAAATTACGCAAAATTTTACACGAAATTACGAATGACTATATGAAATCAATTACATGTACAAATCATAATTACGTATAGGCGAAATTGCATAAATGTACACAAAAAATTGTGTATTAAAGGGATACTTAAGTCAAAAATAAAAAATGATTTTTACTCACCTGGGGCATCCCTCAGCCCCCTGAAGCTGGATGGTGCCCTCGCAGCCTCGTTCCGATCCTCCTGTCCCCGCCGGCGGCTACTTCCGGGTTCGGCGACAGCCGCTGACAGGCTGGGAACGTGAGTGATTCTCCGCGTTCCCAGCCGCTATATCACCCTCTATGCAGCAAAAGCGTATATGTTATACGCTATAGCAACATAGAGGGTGATATAGCGGCTGGGAACGCGGAGAATCACTCGCCTGTCAGCGGCTGTCGCCGAACCTGGAAGTAGCCGCCGGCGGGGACAGGTGGATCGGAGCGAGGCTGCGAGGGCACCATACAGTTTCAGGGGGCTGAGGGATGCCCCAGGTGAGTAAAAATCATTTTTTATTTTTGACTTAAGTATCCCTTTAATTGGCTGATTACGATCATTACTAGTTGCTACAGATTTGCTTTAGATTTGTCTGCAAGCAGAAATTACTAGCATCTCAGTGACCCTCCCTTTATTTGTGTTTTGATTGGTTGGTATTTTGCAAACTACTGTAATTTATTTGTACTTGTATATCTCCATTTTTTTCTATTAAGTAATAGTTGTCTGTATGAAAGCCTTCCTTCTATTTCCATATTTTATGATTTCAGCCTGGCTTATCCTGCAAGTTCCCACCTCCATCTATGAAGGAGACGACGTTGAACTGAACTGTCAAGGTTTGGACTACTTGAAAGCCAGAAACATCAGATTTTACAAAGATGATAAGATGATTTCCTTTTTGGATGGCAGATTCAATTCAGAATTAAAGCTTCCAACAGTCACTAACAATGCAACTGGAAGATACAAATGTACAGCAACTCTGGTTGGGAATTGGGAAGAAAAAATGTACACCGCAGAAGAATCCATAGTAGTGGCAGGTACATTTATATTACTGTATTTCACCTAACATTTTTTTTCTCATTATTATTATTGTACAGTAGGTATTTTTGCATTTGACTAGGTGAGTTGCCAGTCTCATGAGAAAATAGGCATGAAGCTAAACACAAGTGATATCTGAACACGTTCCCCAGTGAACAGTTCCTGGCGAATGCTCGTAAGTATCGCATACTATATTTTCCTCTAGGTGAACATGGCGTCCTAGCTCCAGGGCTTTTCGGCACAGGGTGAGATGAATGACGGCTCACCCAGCTGCCGCACAAATTTAGGGGTTATCTCAGTGTAAAGCAAGCACCCAAGGAGTGGAGTTGCGATGTGCTATGACTTGCAGCGTCCCTGCACCAATGGACACTCTCCCCAGTTTCCTTTCCAGTCAAGTCAGCACCATCAGTAAATATAGCTCTTTATTGATTAAAACAGCAGCATGACAGTCATCCTGTTCAGCGACAGCCTCGCTGTTTCGGTCCCCAGACCTTTTTCAAGCGGTATAGAATCGTATCACACTCATACAATACACCACATACCTTTATATAGTGGTTACTGAGCTCAAGCACCAATCAGGTGCAAGTGTCTTGTGACCAATCAGCTCACAGCGGTGGTCAGGCGGACTGCATAGAAGACTGCAGTATCTAATATGTAAATGGGAAACATCCCATAATATGCCAAACCAGCCCCTAAGTGTAAACATCCCTCCCCTATAGAGTGGAGCGGACCACATAGAAAACCGCTCATTGCACATACTAATATATGCGCATCTGCGCAAAACTCACCAGGAGCTGACACCTAGAGAGACGGCGATTCATCCTCCGACCCCGTTTCCTGCATGAGTGATCATGACGTCCAGCGTCATGTGACTCTATCATGTGCTGCCTATGTCACCAGGGGGCGTCTACCAGACACTCTATCACCATGGTGACAATATACAAGCGCAGCCAGCTAATAAGCTGGCTATGCGCATAATGACAGTATCAAACACGAAGTTATACTGAGTGGGTTAAAGTACTCACCGCCGGCTCCCAAGTATCACCACTGGTCAGGATGTCAGGGGGAGGGGGGAATTACAGACCACCGATGCTCGTTCCTGGCCTCCAAGGCACTAAAAGTAAAAACATAAATACAATATTAACAATAAATCCTACACATTCCCATTAAAGGCACAGCAACCTCTCTATTCTACTAAATACATGCTGATATGTCATATTCTTTATTCAAACCTCCTCTCCCCATAGTGCTAAGTCTCCGGATCCAACTCGCTTCTTTCACTAATAAGGATTTATTTCTATCTCCCCTTCTAGGATGTTGGGGTGCATGATCTATAACCTACACCCTCAACTATGTAACAAAATGACCATTTTGTTTAAAATGCGAGGAAACTGCCTGATCCTCATCTCCTTTTCTAATCGCGCTCTTGTGCGACGAGATCCTATCCTTAGCGTCATTTTGCCCACGTATCCGAGTCCACATGGACACTTTAAAAGATATACGACAAACGTCGAATCACAATCAAAATAACCGTTTACATAGAATTTACGTCCGCTAGAGGGATGAGTGAAGCAGTTTCCTTTACTCACCAGGCTGCACATGTGACAATGGAGACAGGGTAAGGTACCACTTCTAATTCCTCTCTCCCTGGTTTGTTCAAAGGTGCTCATAACCTTGTCTCTAATGGTTGGGGGGCATTTGAAGAACATCAAGGGCGGGTGTCTGAACTCCTCAATATGAGGGAAAGTGTCTTGCAATCATTTCCAGTGTTTTTTAATAGCTGTACTAATCTGATTACTCCAGCTATTATACGTAGTGACAAACGGGATTCTCGGACCACTTAGTCGCCCATTATTTAGATGTTTCCTCCCTCTTCTTTTAAATTTATCCTGCATTTGTTGGATCCTAATTCTTTTTTTCTCTGGATCAGCTACCAGTCTTTCTACCCTGGTCAATTGCCCACTGGGAATTTTGTCTTTTATGTGCCCTGGATGAAAGCTTCCGTGTTCCAAAATAAAAATAACGGTCTGTCGGTTTGGTGTACAGGTCCGTGAGTAATTTATCACCAGACCTGTACACCATGGTGTCCAGAAATGGCACCCTATCCAATGCCACATGCACAGTCAATCTAATGGGTGGACACTTAAGTCCTAATTCACAGATAAAGGTGTCAAGGGTCGAAGGTGGCCCCGCCCACACGCAAAAAACATCATCAGTAAACCTCCACCAGCATTTAGCATGCTGGTGGAACAGGGCGTTGTTATAAACAAATGCTTCTTCATATTGCCCCATGAAGAGATTTGCGTAGGACGGGGCCACGTTCGACCCCATTGCTGTTCCCCTACACTGTACATAAAAATAACCTTCAAAAAGAAAATAATTATCTTGCAAAATGATCTATAGCAGTGAGGTCACAAACTTTCTCTGGGGGATTGATAAATCTGAGTGTGTCAAC